>NW_026585644.1:26293797-26311060 GCF_907164565.1 Psammomys obesus
TTTCTTTCTTTCTTTCTTTCTTTCTTTCTTTCTTTCTTTCTTTCTTTCTTTCTTTCTTTCTTTCTTATTTTTTTTAAAGAATCCATCCAGATATTGAATTTGTCTTTGGGAGCATCAGAATGAATTAAACATCCTCAGAATAATCTAAATGCATAGAAAACATCATAAAACACCAGGAAGATAGCAAAATGAGACAGATAGACAGGCCAAAGAAGGTGGAAAATTGTCAGTTTGAGGCAGAAGTCATGGAAGGACAGAGTTTCAAACTGTGAACATGAACTTGATGAAGAGATATAGGCAGCCATGTAATAGCATTCCAAGTGCTGTCTCTGCTATTACTTCTAGAATGTACTATTACTGAACATGCTATTTCTCAAAAGCATTTCACTCCTGGGTATTGGAACAAATATATGGTTCTTGAAAGTAATGCATCTCAAAGAATTATTTCCTATCTCACCAGCAACAAAAAAGTTATCTTTCTGTGCTTCAAAGAATGCATTTAAAATTATATAGTGAAAGAAGATTCAAGGAACCCCACCCAACTGGAGAGAAACTCCATAATAAAGAGTATTTCAGATGACAAAATCACTTAGGAACAAGTTGTCGAATATTAAATGGTGCCAAGAAAAGACATACTTGCTATATTTTTTGAAGTCTGAAGTATAGCTTCATATACTTTATGGAGCTTAAAGCATTTGAATAAAAATGAAATAGCTCTAGGCTTAGAAATGCTTTAGCTGTAGCTTGCTTTTATTTTTCCAGGACTAAAACTGTGATGGAATGGGAGGAGATTGTGAAGGCATTCTGATAAAAAATATTTTGATCTGTGTTTTCTGCTGGGTCAGTTGCTGAGAGAAAGAGAAGGAAAAAGAGAATAGAGGAGACTGACAGAGATAGAGACGATAGATGGATAGATAAATGGATATAGGTAGGTAGATAGATAGATAGATAGATAGATAGATAGATAGATAAACAGACAGAGGATAAATAGGTAGATAACGATTGACCTTGTTTAAGATAAAGTAAATCTTAAAATGTGTGACATAAATATTTTCTGGTGATTATTACCAGTTATATTCTTTGTAATCTTTCTCACACCTTTCTTTCTAGAGTAAAGGCTCTCCGAAGGGCAGTCAAATTACAGGGCCTTCTTAAAAGCAACACTTATAAGTGTATATACCGTATGTGTCTTTCTGTTTCTGGGATACCTCACTCAGGATGATCTTTTCTAGTTCCCACCATTTGCCTGCAAGTTTCATGATTTCATTGTTTTTAATTGCTGAGTAGCATTCCATTGTGTAAATGTACCACAATTTCTATATCCATTCCTCCATTGAGGAACATTTGGGTTGTTTCCAGGTTCTAGCTATTACGAATAAAGCTGCTATAAACATGGTTGAACAAATGTCCTTGTTGTGTACTTGAGCATATTTTGAATATATGCTGAGGAATGGTATAGCTGGATCTTGAGGAAGCGCCATTACTAATAGTCTGAGAAAGCACCAGATTGATTTCTACAGTCGTTGTACAAGTTTACATTCCCATATAATATAGAATAAACCTACAAAAATCTGTACACCTAAAGAAGGTGAACTAGAAGGAAGACCCTGGGTAAGATGATCAATCCTTACTCGGAAAGGCAAACGGGACAGACATTGGAAGAAGGAGAAAACAGGAAACAGGACAGGATCCTACCATGGAGGGCCTCTGAAAGACTCTACCTAGCTTTGTATCAAAGCAGATACTGAGAATCATAAACAAACTTTGAGCAAAGTGCAGGGAATTTTAGGAAAGAAGGAGATAGAAAGACCTGGAGAGGACAGGAGATCCTCAAGGAGAGCAACAATACCAAAATATCTGGGCACAGGGGTCTTTTCTGAGACTGATACTCCAACCAAGGACCATTCATAGATATAACCTAGAACCTCTGCTCAGATGTAGCCCATGGCAGCTCAGTATCCCTGTGGTTCCCTATTAAGGGGAACAGGGACTGTCTCTGACATGAACTTAGTGGCTAGCTCTTTGACCACCTCCCCTGGATCAGGGAGCAGCCTTGTCAGGCCACAGAGGAGGACAATGCAACCAGTTCTGATGAGACTGGATAAACTAGGGTCAAATGGAAGGGGAGGAGGACCTTCCCTATCTGTTGACTTGGAGAAGGGCATAGGAGGAGAGGAGGGAGGGAGGGGACTGCAGCTGGGATACAAAATGAATAAATTGTAATTAATATAAAAAATAAAAATTTAATTAAAAAAGAGCAAAACTGATTAGCTTAAATCAGTTTGGCACAGTTTAGAAACATGGTTTAGTTAAGACTTTATTGGTGGAATTGATGAAGTATTTTACAATACTGGGAAGTTACATTTTCTACTGTTTGGATATAATTTGAGATTTTCCTTGCTTATGCTGTTTTTTTTATGTCTCAAAGATTAAAAATATTTGTCATGAATTATATTACAAAACAAATAAGAAAGTTACTTTTGAATAGTCTTTAGAAATAAAGTAATGCATATGTTTTAACAAAGTGCCAACAGTATCTTTATATGACAATGAATATGTTTTTGTTTGTTGTTTTACACAATGAAAAATATTAGTAATCAATGTAAACATTCTCAGAAAAGCTCCAGGAGCTTTTAAAGTGAAAACAAACAAAATAATGAGTTAGACCTCAAATTAAAAGGTCAAAAGAAATAGGCTTGGTGAAAATATTTTCCATATTAAATGAGCTGTTTTCCATTCGGAGAAACGAATTAGAAAATGCTTATAATCTTCTCTGAGAATTGTGTTCAATTTTCTTGCAAGGTTTTGTCCCCTGGCTCATTTTTGAGACCTCAATGCCACGTTTGCAGATTTGGTTCTAAATACAAGGAAGACAACGAGAATGGGTCTTAAAAATCTCTGCACAGAGATTCCATCATAATCACTGCTACAAATGAGGCCCTCAGCTGAGGTGGATTAGAGTAGAAGGAATTTAAGCAGAATGTTCCAGAAACCAAGCTTATGTTTTGAGTCTATACCAAACTCCTAAGATACCGTGGTAGAAGACATTATGCCAAAAGCAACTTGAGGAGGAAAGTGCTTATTTGGCTTACACTTCAGGTCCCTCTCCATCAGGAAGGGAAGGTAGGCCAGGAACCCAAGGCAATACCCTAGAGGTAAGAACTGAATCAGAATCCATGACGGAGTGTTGCTCATTGGCTTGTGCCTGATGGCTTCCTAAGCTTGCTTTCTTACAGCACTCAGGTCTACTGGTTCAGAGGCAGAACCACCCACAGTTGGCTGGATACTCCCACATCAACCACAATTAAGAAACGACCTCTAGACTTATCTACAGGACAATGTTATGGAGGTATTTTCCCAACTAAGATTCCCAGACATATCTACATTGTGTCAAGTTTACAAAAACCATAGCTGTGGAAACCAATGCCATTGTTAAGCTTCTCTTCCCTGTTACTGCTCATTTCTTTTTCTTCCATACCCCAAGGTGTCCTTGCTTTTCCCCTCAGCCCCATTTGCTCCCTGGCCTTCTCTTCTTAATTTTTTATATTAACAATTTTAATTATTGTCATTCATGCCCCAATGTCTTGTTTTTATTAGTTAAAAAGGAAGAATATCTATATTTATAGATATTGATATATACAAGTGGTAGATGATTTTCTAAATTATATTCTTGACAAGTAAAATTGTCACTACGTCTTGCTAATATGTTTCAAAAGATTAAAAATTTATTTATTTGCTATTATGTACTTGCAAATCATTTCAAGCTTGTAGAATGTTACAAGAGTAAATTCAAGGAATTCTTGCAAAGAAGACTTCACTCAAAATCCTTTAATGTCATTTTATGCCATCCATGTTCTATATTTTTTCTAAAGCACTTAAGAGTTAAGTTTCAGATATGATTTTCTTTATGACTAAATTATTAAATGTGTTTTCTAAAAACAACTAAATAATTCTCTTGCACAGCTATGGTAGAGCAATCAAAATCATTTGCTTTCATTTTTAAAAAGCAAAGTAATGCACAGACTTGCTGATAATATGATAATAGAGACCTGCTTAGAATGAAAACAACTCTCCCTGTACCCCAGTTCTACTTCCTATGGCTGAGAGACATTAAACACTCATTTTTTTTCTTTGTCATTATTTTTGTGAGTTTTGTCCCTAATTCTAATTGATGCACTTATTCTGCTGCTTCTGATAAGCTTTTGTGCATTATTTATGTGTTTGCCCTTAGTGATTTTATATCAGACATACATTTCATTTAAGAAATATTTATTTTTCTTTTGCTAGAAAAATCATAGTTTAGAAATTCAAATGTCAAGGTATCAATAAGCATATTTATATTTCTTATTTTCCCTCCCTGACTTTTTAGTTATTTTAGTCATTTTACTTGAAGTGTCTGTATGTAATAAAAACCAATAGAAACAGAAATAAACATATACTAATATCTTTTCTTTAATTTGTTCAATGGAGACCTAATAATGTATTGGGGTTATAGTTTTCCTGTCTATTCATTATTAACAGAGACTATTTTCAACATCTGATCAAATGCTTCTTCAATTTCTATCTGCTGATTTTAGTTTGCTCTATGTTGTTGCTTTTAAAAGGTTTTCTTAATACATATTGTATGAACACCTTTTTTACTTTTAACTCTGATCATCTTTCTCAGCTTAGAATGTGTCTACTCCTTGTAAAGATGAATATATGGGAACCCACTGACTTCCTGTACAGTCTTTGTAAAGATGAATTTGTGGAAGTCCATTGCCTTCCTGTTCACATCTGCACAGGCCAGTCCAATTTATCAAATCGTATTGACAGCCATCACCTTCAAAGATTCTTTGACACTTGGGTGGATGACACATTTCCTGTGTCTCATGTTGTCTTTGTTGAGACTTTTTATGATGTTAGAAAACTGTCTATGGCCTTTGCTGAAAGTATACGTTGAAAATAGACTACTAGATACCTTGGCATTAGCCTTTCTCAATGACTTGATCTTGCCCTTGTACTTGACCGAGGTATATAATCAAGGTTCTGTTATTTTGCAGCAGAGCTATAAATATGACAGTTTGCATGAGAGCCATGAAAGCATGGATCTGCTTCATCATTTCTGACAAGGTACTTAGAGACAGCCACTGTCATTTTTATGTGATTTATTGTTTCTGAGACCACATATGAGCATTTAATTATGACCACATGCTTTGAAGTTTCACAAAGATGTGTTAAGTGTGGATATTTAAAAACTATAACCTACCCTTTGTTGTGTTACTTTAACATGAAGGCTTTATTTGGTGATAATTTTCTCCAGTGTATTTGTTTTCCTGTTCTTTAAAGCTTTTATCAGCCAGACTCTAGACCATTCTGGTGATTTATGCTCTGTTTACATGGTTGAAGGTGGGTAAGGTATGGACAATAGAGACGTGGCTGTAAGAACTGGGAGGTCAGAGTAAGCTAGTGGCCATCACTCCCCAAGGCTTGCAGTGGTTTCTTGGTGGTGACAGTCAAAATCAGAGAGACTATGGATTCTATCCCATCTGCGTTTCTTCTGCTGTGTTTAGGTTTCTTCATATTATCGCTGTGGACCATAGCAACCTCAAGCCTACAGACACACAGCAAATACTCAGTGGTAGATCAGTGTGGGTAGAGCTGGAGACCTCTCCAAAGAGCCTTCCCTTGCAGTCCCATTATAGTGTCTAAGTACAGACAGATTTCCAGCTTGACATTCTGGCTATTGACTGTTCTGGCATCCAAACCTTTCTTCCAGAACCTTCCACCATGACCTCTTTCCCTGACTCTGCAAAATTTAATACCTGTGATAAATTTCTATCCCACAATTTATCATATTTCTGCCTTTAGTCCAATGAAGCCCTTAGTGACCACAACCTCCTAAAATAATCTATGCTTCTTAAGTTTTGCTCAGATTTTACTTTTTTTTCTTGACACTATTTTTTACTTGTTTGTTTGTTTATTTATTTAGTAATAATATGAATATTAAACCCAGGGCCTTGAACATGACAGGAAAGCCCTGTACCACTGAGCATTATGCTATTAGTTGTTGACCTTATAATTAATTTTGAAGAACTTTTCAGCTGTTCCATTTTATAGAATTTCTTTCAGAATATTATTCTAAGAAGTCTTTTACCTTGTCAAATGGTGCTCATCTGTGTGGAACAAGGTATTCTCCCTCTGTGCCTTGATCTTCAGTTTGCGTGTTGCTAGTTTTCTAGTGCTGATTAGGATCTTAAGCAGTAGGTTCTTAATTACAAACATTTTCTAGGCAGTTGGCTTTCTCCATGTCATTGTCTGTGTGATTTCTTTTCAATTTTCTTTGCTTATCCAGAACGTGTGGTTCTGGGGAGGTCACTGATATTGGGAAAGAAAAATTGGGCTCCAAAGTCACCTTAGAAGGGAGCTGCTCATCAATTCTCTGTGCCTCTGACCCTTCATTGTTCTTCCATCTTATCCTCATCACAACAGAGCCATCTTTCACACCTTCTTTCATTCTTTCAGTCTTCTGTTTGCCCAGGTTAGCCTTTTCTGGGTACCTAATCCTGCTAGAGTATTGCTGAAACCATAAAACATTTTCTGTAGTTTTTCAGTTGTCTTCATCTTAAGCGTTTAAGGAATTTGACTTAAGAGTTTCTTATTCTTATACTTCCTGGTATTCTCATACTCCAGGCAACTGGGTTGGACAACATTCCATGATTATACCAGTTCCAATTATTTTTATTTTATTTTATTTTTTTTACAATTTACTTATTATATATCCCGTTTGAAGCCCCCTCCTTCAACTTCTCAGTACTGCCTGAATCCTCTTCCTCCATGGCCTGTTAAGGTTGCATCACCAGGGGCAAGTGATCAAAGAGCAGGCAACTGAGTTCATAACAGAGGCAGCTCCTGTTCCCCTTACTTGGGTAGCCATATGGAGACTGAGTAGCCAATCGGCTACATCTGAGTAGGGGGTCTAGTTCCTTTCCATGCATGGTCCTTGCTTGGTACATCAGTCTCTGTCGGACCCCCTGGGCTCAGAATTTTTTATCTTTGTAATAGCTAGAATCTGGAAACAACCCAGATGTTCCTCAGCAGAGGAATGGATCCAGAAATTGTGGTACATTTATGCAATAGAACACTGCTCAGCTATTTAAAAAAAACAAGGAAATCATGAAATTTGCAAGCAACTGGATGGAACTAGAAAAGATCATCCTGAGCAAAGTAACCCAGAAATAGTTCCAATTCTTAAGACTATCCATACCTTGTTTTTTTTTTTTTTAAATCATAAAATTTGCAAGCAAATGGATGGAACTAGAAAAGATCATCCTGAGCAAAGTAACCCAGAAATAGTTCCAATTCTTAAGACTACCCATACCTTGTTTTATTTTTATTTTTTATCTCCACATACAATGTCTTTCTCCATATTCATAATTTTCAAAACTTGACTTTCTGGGAAACATGTGCTAGAGTATCACTATGCCACTGTTTTTGTCCATTCTGCCCATTTAAACTTAATATCACATTTTGTTGGGCAGAGCATGTTTCTGTAGTAATGACATCCTATCTGATATAACCAACATTTATCATTCTTTTTCTTCCATATTAGGAAGAAATTTCCAAATGTTAAAGGACCATTTTAATCTTTCTCCAAATTGCCATGATGGGATGTATCAGATAATCAGTGAACAGTCATGGACTCAATAAATTAATGCCCATGGGAGCTTACAGAGACTGAAGCATGAATGGTCTGCACATAGGCCCCCTACACATATGTAGCTGATCAGCAGCATGGTCTTCATTGGGGTTCCCTAACAAGTAGAGTGGGGCCTGTTTCTGACATGGACTCTGATGCCTGCTTTGAATCACTTCCTCCTAGAGTGACTGCCTGGCCTGGCCTCAGTGGAAGAGGATGCAGTCAGCCCTGATGAGACTTGATGTTCTGGGGTGGGTTGATATGGGGGTGAGGTGAGGGGGCTCCCCTTTGCTGAGAAGAAAGAGAGAAGGAAAAGGAAGAAGAAGGGTAGGAAGCTGGAACCAGGAGGAGAGGAGGGAGGGGGTCTGCAGTCAAGTTGTAGAGTGAATAAATAAATAAACTTAATAAAAAATCTTTGCATTTCAGTAGACTGCAACACCTGTCCTATGTTATTGGTACTCATGTTTTGAAAGGCAAAGAATCTATGAAATCACAAAAACATTTATATAAAGACTTCTATCATGGTAGTGTCATTTCTTGGTTTTCAGGATGTAATTGTGTTTTTTACTCTGTGTTTATCAGAATGTTATGCTCCCTTTCTGGTATCCCCACTCCATAAGATAGCCCATAAAACACAGACAGGTAGAACCATGCCCAGTGCCCCTGGTAACCAATATCACTTTGTTGTTGCAGTCAGGGACAGTGGATTCTCCAAGTTACATGAGTGAAAGGCTACTTACAAGAGCATGGCAACTCGAAGACAGTTGCATCTCTGAATAGTCCACCTCAGTGTGGGTAACAACTCACAATAGCTGTGTCCTCATGTCTCTCTGTAGGACTTTCAGATGGCATGTCAGAGTATCTTCTCTGCCCAGTGATTTTTAGTACTCATATAACCTTGGGGTGAGGTCTTTTGTACCTTGTAAGTTTCAGTAGTCTCCTGAGAATTATGTTTTTTTTTTTCTTCCTAAGCCTTAAGGAACATCCTTCCAGGGTTGGGAGGAACTGGCTACATCTCTGCTTATGTGTAATCAATGCAAGCCTCTGTGTCTGTGTGCATAGAAATGTACCTGCATTCATGGATGTTTAGATGTGCATCCAAAAAAGTTTTACATGTAACAGAGGGTCAGTAAACTTCCCTTTTGGACTTTGGTTCTAAGATGAGAGCACTGCTTACAAGGGGAAAGATCTAAGTTATTGGTGTTTCTAATGGTCCCACAGTTAGTAAGTTTCTTTGTACCTTGTGGCCATCTCATTCTGTCTGCTCTCAACAGGCAGACCCTATGTTTCCTTATCTCTATTTCAATAGCTCTTCAAACCCTTCTAGTCCCTTGATGCCTAGGCAGAAGGAGATAATGGTTATTTTTTTTTCCCTTGTGGATCCTTGGCAAAGAGATGGGATGTGTGCAGCAGTGGTTTTCAGGGTTCTCAGAGAATGTCTGTGTGTTTCCATGTGTGCATCAATATCAAATTACAGCTGTGAGGAGGTGATTACAGAAGAGAACTGTAAATCATCTCCACCCAAGTCAGAGCTTGAGAATTGAGCCCCAGAAGGAGAACGTTTTTTTTTTTTTTTTTTTTTCTAATAGCCGAGCCCTGAATCAGTGAAGTCTTGGGCTTGAGTCTTCATCTGACACGCTTTAACCCACCACAGTGAAGCTTTGCATTTAGGAAGCTGTGAGGTCTGGAACAAATCTTCAAAGGTCTCCTGGTCTTTGTCTTCACGTGTTAAATAAAGACTGAGAATTCCAGGAATTATGTGTTAGCACCTCAATTCCATCTTAACAGCCAGAGGCACTCAGCATTTTAGTGTTACAAGGAAATGCAAGCATAGTATTCTGAAGGCTGAAATTCCTGGAGCAGACACTGCGGCGTAACACTATAAACCATCCGTTCCTCACAACACTCGAATGTGCTTATCAGCTTCCAAACTATGAATAGCCCAAGTTGTGTCAGCATAAACAGGAAAAAGAGAACAACACAGCAAAAAACAAATTTTTAGTCAGCCAATCTGGCTCTTTTAAGTTGCTTGCTTTTTATGGAGGCTTCGATTTTAGTCTTACAAGGAGGGGAATATAGGACTTTTCTTATTTCACGTGCGTGGTTCAAGGACTAGAAGACTTGAGTGGAAAGGAGAAGGAGGGAAATAGGAGTGGGAACAGGTAAGTTGGCAGTCAGTCTGTGTTCTTGGAAATAATGTCATCCTAGAATTGGTTTCAGGAATGCGCAAGAACTCCAGTCAACCTGGAGGAGTGAAGTAAGAAGAGGCACCCCAGTTTACTTAGGATACAAGACAAGATGCCAAGGTCCAGTGTCCGAGATGTTATCCTCAGCAACTCATTTCCTACAGACAGTGATTGCAGAACAAGGAAAAAATTGAGAAAGATATCTATTGTGGTACAATGCAATGGTAGGACCTTGTTACACAGTGACTCATTTTGTCTTCACAAGAGGACTTCATTCTCCTTATGCTTTCAGGGCAGGATCCCAGGACTGAGAGTATAGACGGGAAGAAACACTATCTACCATTTCACTGCAGCCTGCATGGATACCAAGAAATGTTCTTTACCACATTAAGTCAGGAGGGTTATTTTTCGTCTTTATAATCCAAATGCTGGGAAAAGTAACATTCTTAAGAGTTGTCACTTATTAGAGAAAAGATTTATCAGTTTAACAGAAAAGGCATTTGCTTTGAATGGCAGGTTGACTCATGGCCTCCAGTGCCATCCAAGTCCTCATTGCTGCAATCTGTAAATGCTGCCTAGGGGGTGAAAGAACTTTGTAGCTGTGATTTATTAAGGTTGTTAAGGAAGGGGTGGAGAGAATGTCCTGGAGTAGTCACCTGGTTCCTAAATGCAAACACAGCGTCTTTATGAGGATGAGGCAGAGAGGAACAGAGAGGAACAAAGGAAAAGGTAGTGCTGGAACTGAAGCCGGATGCAACACTGCTAGCCTTAGTAATGGTAGGAGTAGTCAGAGCCAGGTAAGGGACGCAGCCTGAAAGCTGGAAAATGCAAAAAGCCATTCTTCTCTGGAGCCTCCACAAGGCTCACATCTGCAGATGACTTGATTTCGGTCCAATAAAGCACATTTTAGATTCTTAGTCCCCAGAACATGGGCTGGTAATCCACCACTTTATGGAAATTCCCTATAGTGCCCAATGGAAACCAATGTGTGGAGGAAGATAGACTTCTAGGCCAGAAAGACAGAGTCTCATTAATCACATGTTCTTGTTTCACTAACCACATGTTCTTGTGCAGATTGCGTGCAGACTAATTATGTGTATTATTGTGGTTCAGGACTGGTCATCAAGTTTCTCCAGAGAAAAGAGATGCCACTTGGTGGGTAGGGGTTTCTGGTTATGGTTTTGGCCAACAATCTTAGCACCTGGTGTTTAGAGGCAGCAATATCCCCTGTTTGTCTGGGTCTTAGTGGTAGAGAATTTTCAAGGTTGATTGACATGACAAACAGTGTGTGTGTGTGTGTGTGTGTGTGTGTGTGTGTCTGTGTGTGTATGTATGTGTGTGTGTGTGTTTGTTCATGGAGGATATCAAAGTGAAGACATCAGTTAGGGAAGGGAGGAGTGTGGAAATGGCATCTCGCTGTTCCTCATGTACATGGTAGCAGTTGCTGTCTCTTTGCCTTCTGATGGAGATGAACTTAGGAGGGTAAAGGGCAGAAAGGGAGTACCACCCAGGCATTCTGAGCAATGGTGTTACATGTACAGGAACATAGTGCTTGAAACAATGCGTGTGCATTAAGATGCACAACCTTACTCCAAATTGCTTACCTCTTGAACCCAGGGCTTTGATCATGTTACACAAGCCTCTTACCAATTTAGTTTCATTCATTCATTTCTTTCCTAAAACTTTTACGAGAGAAAATGGTAGGGCAACTCCTTGTGTCCACTGCCTAAGGGTCCTTTATAGTCATCTTTTCACTAGTCCTTACAAGGCTTTTAAGATTAGGTTTTATTATCTCTTACTTGCCAAGGAAGAAGTCAGTGTTTTAGAGGTCAGAGAGGTCAGTAGTTCTCGATCTTCAGTGAGCACTAGAATCCCACGGAAGAGTAGTTTAAATACAACTTCTGGGTTCTACTCTGTAATCCTGAATTCTTCTTGTCTGACATGAGGCCCTCAAATTATTATTATTATTATTTCAGTTCTAGAAAATTCTGTGATAACATTGATGTTGCTTGCCTGGGTGTCAGGCTTTGCTTTCACAGCTTCTTCTTTGAGAGTCAAAGAAGCAATTTGAACCCTAACTAGACCATTTCAGGATTTCTTTTCTAGGTCTGTCTTTAGGTTCTCATGTAACCTGGCTACTCCTGGCATGTGAGCAGAATGATCTGGCTTGAAGCATATCCTATCTACTGCTCTATGGGCCTTCCCCCTGTGGCAAGGGAGAGAAGAGAGGGCCTGTTGGGTCATAGGTAGCAGAGGATATTCTGCTTAGTGGAGCTGCTGCCAAGAACTAAAGTTCCTTGCCCTTCCCTGACTTTCTGTATTTACTGGAAATGAAACAGAGTTTTATCAATTTTTAACTCTGTTTCCTATCCATTTGTTGTTTACCATGCTCAAATGAAATGAAAAAAGCAAAACAAAACAAAGCAAACAAACAAAAAAACAAAAACAACCCACTGGGAGATCACAGACTTATATGTACAAATTGTCGGCTACAGACAGTTTAAGAGCTGTGCTTCCCTGGAAAATTCATGATGAATTTTAATATCACTGCATACTGAAATATTGGGCTTGGCTTGAGTTAGGCCTGATCCTACATAGCTTTGAAATTTTACTTCTAGCTCCGTTACAACTATGAAACATGCTCATGGTCAGAGATGTGGAGAGCACAGCTGCACAGGGCTCATGGATACAGTATTAAATAGTGCAGGATTATGCTGGAAATGGGAAGATGAAGTGAGAAAGCGGAGGTAACAGAAAGCTAGAGAGTTAGAAGATGGAAATCAAATATCTGGCTGTTGACCTCAAGACCGGTGTATGTGTCTAACATGAATCGGAAGTGTAAGGAAGTAAGTTTTGAGGCTTAAACAGACAAAGACATGGAACAGTCAAGGTGTTTTCCACAGGTTTAGTGGGAAAATGATGCCTAGATCTGGACAGTTATTGTGAGCTCACACTTAAGCCCTTGCTGAATACAGAGGAGGTGCCAGACTTAGTGGAAACAGCCCACGTGGGAGAAGGATTTGGGCCTGGAGTCAGAGACAACAACCCAAATTGAGTTACTGTCTGTGTTTATGAGTATATTTACTGGTTCATAGGGGGACATACCACTCCCATCCCATGGTATGTGCTCAGTAGCAGCTCACTCGAGTAGTTGTGACCAGCCTTAGAGCCTCCAAAAGCATCTATTACTGTCACTGTGTAGGTCTTTTTAGTGTGTGTGTGTGAGAGAGAGCTTTTTGTGAGCTCCAGGATAGAACTTAAGTCGTCATCAGCTTGGGAGAAAAGCACTTTTCTCTCTTGATCCATCTCACTAGCTCCTGTCTGGTTCTTCTCTGCTGTGATTGCCTCACTGTGAACCACCGAAGTGAGGGGGGGCTTCCTAATAATGGGGAGAAGACGAATTTGAGGAAAATGTTGAACCTATCTGTGCCTTGGGATTTTGCCTGTAATTTCATCAGTTTAAAACAAGCCTTAACTTTTATCACTGAAAGTTAGAGTTTTTCTACAGCACATTCTTCAGTCCTCTCAGACATTGACATCCAAATTGTCACTACATAGATGGAGTCATGACATTGCTAATTGCATGTTCTAATACAGTGACTCTCAATCCTTTGTGAAGTTTGAGCATAGAGTGGTTTTTCATTTTTATCTTGGAACAAGGAAAGGTAGGATGGCTTCTCATTCTGCTTTATTTGCAAAGATAATCTATTATAGATAAAAGTTGCCAGACATCCCTCAGTGAAGAAATGGATACAAAAATTGTGGTACATTTACACAATTGAATACTACTCAGCAATTAAAAACAAGGAAATCATGAAATTTGCAGGCAAATGGTGAGATCTAGAAAAGATCACCCTGAGTGAGGTATCCCAGAAGCAGAAAGAGTCCCATGGTATATACTCATTTATAAGTGGATATTAGACAAATAAAATAGGATAAACATACTAAAATCTGTACACCTAAAGAAGCTAAACAAGAAGGAAGACCCTGGGTAAGATGATCAATCCTCACTCAGAAAGACAAATGGGATGGACATTGGAAGAAGGAGTAAACAAGAAACAGGACAGGAGCCCACCACAAAGGGCATCTGAAAGACTTTACCCAGCAGAGTATCAAAGCAGATGCTGAGACTCATAACCAAACTTTGGGAAGAGTGCAGGGAATCTTAGGAAAGAAGGGGGAAGATAGTAATACCTGGAGAGGACAGGAGCTCCACAAGGAGCGCAAAAGAACCAAAAAATCTGGGCTCAGAGGTCTTTTCTGAGACTGACACTCTAACCAATGGATGTAATTCATGGATATAACCTAGAACCCCTGCTCTGATGTAGTCCATGGTTGCTCAGTATCCAAGTGGGTACCCTATTAAGGGGAACAGAGGCAGTCTCTGACATGAACTCAGTGGCTGGCTCTTTGATGGTGATCAAGCAGCCTTACCAGGCCACAGAGGAAGACAGTGCAGACAGTCCCGATGAGACCTGATAGACTAGGGTCAATGGAAGGGGAGGAGGACCTCCCCTCTCAGTGGACTTGTAGAGGAGCAGGGAGGAGATGAGGGAGGGAGGGAGGGATTGGAAGGGAATGAGGGAGGGGGCTACAGCTGGGATACAAAATGAATAAACTGTAATTAATATAAAAAACTTAATAAAAAAGTTTTCCCCTTTCCAGTTCTAAAAGCTGGTATTTTGGATGAACATCCACATTCATCAGAAGATGCATAGTTTTTGCTATTTCTTCTACAATTCTTCTCTCAGCAGGATGTGTTTCAGATGAGTGGATAAAATAGTGAGCTGGGAAGCATTAGACCCATAGTTTATTTTTAGCTTTATTTCTATTTTTGCTTCAACTTTTTTCTTTATGGTAATAATTATAATAAAAAGTTACCCCTCCTCTCCAAGAGGCAGTAGAACACAGTGAAGATGGGTTTAAATTCAGGAACTTTTTACTTTATTAGCTTGTGACCTTGAGTAAAGTATTGAAAATCTGTGGGCCTTAATTTTTTTATTCATCAAATTAGACTATGTTTTTTAATTAAAAGGGGGGGATATTTATGATAGACTTGAAACAGTGTCTTTATAAAAAAAAGTGCTACTTTAAAGCCTGTTAAAAATAAGTAAATAATATAAAATAAAATGCTAGGACCGTTACATCTCCCATAATTCCTCACAGATAACTAGGTTTAGTCATTCTTAAACGCCGTCTTTAAACACTGGCATCAGTAGTGCAGGAAAATTGTTAGTGTAGCAAATTTAATACCTGAAGTAACAGATGCAGAGAGGTGGAATTGTTCAGTATGACACAGCTGGTAAGTGAAGGAGCCAGAATCACTCCCAGGCTTCTGATGGCAAGCAGCCCTTGGCAGGTTTAAAGCCCTGGATTTGCTCAGTGGTTGCCAAATGCAGATGATCTAGAGAAACATCCAGGGGAGATTGCTTCATAGTGAACACATACAAATGTTTTAGGTGAGGCTCCTATATGTATACACAGCTTGATTAAAAAGTATATTAAAAAGCCAGTGGGCTCAGGATAGATAAAGCAGATCACTGCAAATTTGAGATTAGGGTAGAGAAAATTTATTGGCTGTGTTGTTATTTTCCCATCAGCACATTTGAAGATTCTGCAACATCCCTGGCAACCTCTCTTTCTGGTCCAGTCCAGAAAAGAGGTTTGCTGGGTGTGCCAATCCAGACTAATTTCATGTCTTCTCACCACAGAGAAGGTACATGTGCTGTTGTCACTCACCATGATGATGCTTTGTCAGCATCTGCTCATGTTTAACACTAAGCCTCTTATCATGTGGTTTTCTAATATCATTTATTTAAGGCTAGATCCGCCATCACTCAAGGCATCCATGTGCTGTTCTGAGCACTGGCTCTCAGGGACTCTCTTAATGGCTGGTGGTTATCATTAACCTAGATGGTGTGCTCTCTCACAGCCCACAGAACAATGTGAATGATCATTTGCCTTCTGGCCACATTAAATTAAATTTGCTGTTCAGGATTTCACACCATAAATGTGGAACGATATATGTTCCCTTCTAGATTCTGGTCCCTCTTTCAGTGTTGTCCCTGTGTGGTCTTCCACACATGGACACCATTGGAAAAGGACACCATTGGAAGGGATTGTGGGAAGAATAAAAAAGAGCCCACTCATACAAGGAATTAACGTCCTTCTTATGGCTTAGGAAACTAAATGAGGTCAGTCCATCATCCCAAGGCTGGAAGGGAAGCTGTTCAAAGATCAGCACTCTGTGAATTCTTCAAAAGGATTGAACAGAGCACTCACAGGAACTGTCTAGCATGTAATGTGAGGACTATGGAGGGAATCGGCACTCCTCTGACATCAAAAAAAGGGAACACACTTGGTGCAACCTCAAGGAGGATGGGTCAGTGGAACTCATAGCATCTTTACCCGTGGGTGTTATGAGTTGTGGAGAGCTATATGAGGGGTACTGTATTTCTCTCACCCTTGACTCATAGGCAGCCCTGAAATCATTATCTGATGTGAGAGAATCTCCTAAACCTAGTGTCTTGTGAACATTTTAGCAGCTTAATTTCATGAAAAAATTACATCCTGTATTATTACAACAAACTTCTTGTCAGGATTCTCTCATGGGGACAGAGCTAGGCCATAGCATCTCAGTATATCTTGTAGACGCAAATCTTGGCATGCTTTACGTATTTAGCTGACCTAAAAATGAAGCAAAACAGATGGTATCAAATATTTTCTGCAAAGTAGCTGATACTAAGTATTTTCAAGTGATTCCTCTATTATAACTCTCCAATTCTGTTGGTGTTTTGATATTGTGTGAAAGTAGCCTTGGACAATTATAAATGAGGAAGTGTGGTGATATTCCAATAAAGATTTATTCATAAAAACATGTTTGTGCAAGTTTTTCAGTCCCTGAGGGCAGGATTGTAGAGTGTTCTGGAAGAGACAACTGGCAACTACTGCTATGAGCTTATAAAAACATAAACAAAAGCTTAAAGGGAAAAAGCAGAGGGAGAAATAGTAGTTTTCATAAGATTTAGAGTATAGAAGAAAGTATTTGGTACTGAAAAATAAGAGTATGAAAGAACAAAATAAAGGCAGAAAAAACAAGTACATTGATGTAGTTGGACCAGACAGAATGTAGGATGCTGCTAAAAGGATTTCTTGGTTGTTGTGATTTTCTTAGGAAGATTAAAGGACAAAATTTCTGTTAAAAATTTTTCAGGCTATACAAATATCAGTATGTTGTTTATTAAGTTAAAGACCTGCTATTCTGTACTATCATATATTAATGTGTTTTTATTTTTATTTTTCCCATGTATGTCTTGGAGAGCCAGTTTAGATAGTTTTAATCTTTTCCTTCCTTCCTTCCTTCCTTCCTTCCTTCCTTCCTTCCTTCCTTCCTTCCTTC
>NW_026585644.1:26311070-26331836 GCF_907164565.1 Psammomys obesus
TTCCTTCCTTCCTTCCTTCCTTCCTTCCTTCCTTCCTTCCTTCCTTCTTTCTTTCTTTCTTTCTTCCTTTCTTTCTTTCTTTCTTTCAGAAGAGTTAGATGGTAAGATGTTCACTTTTTAAAAGGTCAACCAATGTTTAATGGAGGACAGTCCTGAGAGGCCAAGCTGAGAGGGATGGTGACTGAAAAAGAAGCTGCTTCAGCCACAGTCACATGATAGATGATGAGAAACTGCACAAGGGCAGCAGCCATAGAAACAGAGAAGGTGAAACTAAAGAGATAGCTGGGAGGTGAGCTGCTTTTGCTGGTATTTTGGTGTGAGCAGAGATGAAGTACAATATACTTCAGTAAGGACCAGGTATTTTATTTAGGTTACTAGATGGATTTTAAACTATGTGTTAAGAGCAAGAATCCAGCTCTGCTCATTTATGTTCTGACCTGTGACAGGCGAGAAAGGAAAACCACAGGACAGAGAGAAGGTGTAAACTTTGTTTGGGGTTAATATTGAGAGCATAGTGTTTAAAAGAAGTAGTGGCCAAGACTCTAAATCACTACACTGAGATTATAGCCATCACCAGCTTCCTGAGGCATGAAGAACAGTGCTTTGGGTAGTTTCATCTAAGCCTCCCACTCCTTACCTTCCTGTTCCAAGCTACACAAGATTTCCCCTAACCTTGAACATGCTCAGGAAGAAACTCTTGCTTGGAAATAACCTTTGCTTTATTTTAATAGTAAAGGCCATGTCACAAGGAGGAGTTGGCACAAGTCTAGGCACATTTTGAGCCATGTACCCAGTGGCAGATGTATACTCTGTTGCAGAAAAATCATGAATATTTAAAACCTTTGGAGGGAAGAGGTATGAATATTCAAAGTCTTCTTCAGAAGATGATTGTATGCACCTACATTCCTGGCTCCCCTACCCGCAGAGTAGTCCACTGTGTTTCTGTGCTGTAATATGCTTTCTCCTCAGCTGTGGTCTGATTCTGTGCTACAGGAGACAAAGGACCCACCTAGTCTATGAAGGGTCTTTCACTGCAGTTGTC
Organism: Psammomys obesus; assembly: GCF_907164565.1. NCBI lineage: Eukaryota > Metazoa > Chordata > Mammalia > Rodentia > Muridae > Psammomys > Psammomys obesus. The sequence goes on from NW_026585644.1 coordinate 26,312,113, forward strand.
CACAAACATGGAGCAGAGGCGGCAAGGCAGTTCTCTACCACAACAGGCTATGCTCCTGATAACTGAAGAACAGGGTATCTAGAGAGGAATATGCTTCTTAGTTTTCATTTCCTGCGCCTTATCCACTTGTTGATCAGGGAGAGGCCTCTGACCTGGTAGTTAGGAATATCTATCTTTCTGCAGGTCAGCAACGATGGATTTTCAAAAGAGCAGGTCTTTATCTTGACCAAGGAGATGCATCAAACAAATAGAACTCTACTATCTATGGTCATACTGCATAATGTGATTGAGGCAGGATTCGATCCAGGCAGAGATGAATAACCATCTTTCCCTTCGCAGATCACCCCACCCCACCCCACCATCCCTATAATCCATATTATAACTCATACATGTTAGTTACTTTTCTGGCTGCTGTGATCAAATACTTGACCAAAAGCAGCTTAAAGATGGAAGGGTTTATTCAGGCTTACAGTTTGACATGGTATGGTTCATCAAGAAGAAAAAAAAAACATGCAAGATCTTAAGTCGCTGATCACGTTTATATCAGTAGCCAAGAAACAGAGCAGGCAGGGAGTGGGGCTGGGGAATCAAATCTCAAGGTCCACCCTCAGTGACTCACTTCCTCCAGCAAGGCTTCATCCCCTGATGGTTTTACAGCCTTTCAAAATAGCACCACCAGCTGGGGGATCAAGTTTTCAAACAAATGATCCTTTGCCGGACACTTTGCTTTCAAACCATGATGGTGGTTAAGGACTGGGCTCTGGATATGAAGACCTAGGTTTGTGTCTTCCTTCTGTAATGTACCTTGAGCAAGTGGCTCAATTTCCTATGCTTCAGTTCCCCCCGCCCCATGTAATATTACTTTCCTTGAAGAATTTTTGAGGTCTAAACAAGGCAATATACGTGCAGCACTTGAAATCTTGACTAGCCAGCAACAAACACTGTGTCAATATTATGGCAGGCTATTAAAGGCTGCAAAACAGATGGGTTACAACTCATGGGGCTTCTGAGTCCATGAGTTGCCTACTTTTCCTTTGCTGCACTTCTATTGTGCAGAAGTGGTGGTATTTCGGAGGCCTTTAGTGAGGGACATTTGGAGTTCCAACTGTTGGTCTTTGCTGTATTAGATTTACTGTTTCTGCAGGATCAGAGCACTGTCATTCAAGTGACTTTTGGCCCTTCTTACTGATTAATTTAAGCAAATGATAAATTTCTCCTAAATCACTAGCCAAGAGATAGGTGAGTCATCTCTTGGTTGGATTTGATCCCAGCCGGGCTGGTGTACGTGCTCCATGCTGTTGGTGGGCATTACAAGAGAATGGGGCAATGGGGATGCAGAATTTTAGGGACAAAATGCAATTATTACTTAGTGATTTCCTGTGATGTTTTCATTGGAAATGAAAGCTAGAGCCTGAGTACAAAGGCAGAGTAATCATGCTGTGTAGATATAAGGAATAGTATTTGTCAAAGAGAGAGAGAGAGAGAGAGAGAGAGAGAGAGAGAGAGAGAAACTATGCATACCCTCCAAACATTTGAATCATACCATATGGCCTGTACAAGAAAAAAACTGATTTATCAGTCATGTTACCAAGATCTAATTCTGTACTATCTCCAAAATAAGTAAGTACGTAAGTAAATAACCATAATAGAAGAGTAGGAGAGCCTTTCTTAGGATTCATTTGCCTCTGGGAATAATGAGTGTATCTGGGGAACTGGTTGAGGTGCGAGTCACCCACTGGTAGAGACTTGAGTGTAGTGAATCAAGCAGAAAGCACCTGGCAAGGATTTGCATGCCAGGGTGTATCAGCCACGCTGGGCAGCCTGGGGAATGCAGACTCAGTTATGATGGTGAGACTCTGAATGCCCCATTATGCTGAGAAGGCACGATTAATGCTTCAAGAGGAAGACAGTAAGTATAAATCAGTCTTGAGGAAAAGACTGAAGAGTTTTAGAAAAGTGTGATAAAGCATTTGAGAAGAAGGAAGTGGCCCCTTAGAAGATAAAAAGTTGGGGTGAGCTTAGAAGCACACTTTTTTATTTTTATTTTTTTATTTTTTAGTGTTTTAAACATTTACTTGTTGTCTTAGGATTTCTATTACTAAACAACATAACCAAAAAAAAAAAAAAAGTTGGGGAGGAAAGGGTTTATTTGGCTCACATTTCCATGTCACTGTCATTGAGGAGAGTTAAAAGAGGAACTCAAACAGCACAGGAACCTGGAAGTAGGAGACGATGCAGAAGCCATGGAGGGGTGCTGCTTACTGGCTTGCTCAGCTTGTTTTCTTATAGAACCCAGGACCACCAGTCCAGGATGGAATCACAAAGAGCTGGGCCTTTTCTCATCAATAGCTAATTAAGGTAATGCCCTACAGGCTTGCCTGCAGCCCAATATTGTAGAGGCATTTTCTTAATCGAGGTTCCCTCCTCTCAGATGACTATAGTTTGTATCAAGTTGATGTAAATCTAGACAGCACACTTATCAACCATATCAATTAAACAGCAGAAACAAAACAAAACAAAAACCAGTCCTTTGTATTTCTGACTGAGTTTTCCTCTGCTTAATCACAGGCCACATGATGCCATCCATTGGTGAAAACTGGGATTGTAAATCTATAGGTGGAGCTAACGTAGGATTAGAGACTGGAGCTGGGGACAATTGTTTATGCTGAGGCTAAAGTTTGTGTCAATTTTGTATTAACATTTACATCTGGAATAAGGGAGGGGGATGTTTGCCAACACCGCACAGGCAGATTTAAAGTACCTCACATATATTATGGAGAAGAGAAACAGATGTGTATAAGGCAGCTGGGATGTATTTTCTTTCCTGGTTCAAAGATAGAATGCTAATTATCAGTGAAATTTCTAGAGACTGTGGGAATTTGTTGTCTTACAAAACTGCAGACTAAATTCATTTCTTTTCATGTCCCCAGCCGTCCATTAACAACATGTCCTGGCTCTATGAAAGGATTGATCTGTGAAACTGTAGACTGAAGACTGATTGCTTTGAGAATACTGGTGTGCTTTTTGGTTTGTTTGTCAGATTTTTAAGATTGATTTTTGTTTTCAATATTAGCATTTAGCTACTTAAAAAAAACAATACAAAAACATTCTTGGCTGTAGTATCATAAAATTTAAAATCCGACATCTTTAAATGGATTTTACCTACCTGTGTGCATTTACATTTGTGTGTTAAACACTGATAAGAAACTGTTATCCCATCGGCATTATACTGTTATCATTTTGTTTATACATTCCTTACTACTTCCGTAGAAGACCTTACTACTTCCGTAGAATCTGAAAAATTCTTAGAAATTTAGCTTTGAGTAGATATTTATAATTCTACTTCATTCAGTAGAGACATTCAGTATAGTCTACTGGGATGGAGAGATGGCTCAGAATGTAAGAGGACCAGATTTTAGTCCGTGTCTGGTTGTTCATAGCTATCTCCACTCATACGATGACACACACACACACACACACACACACACACACACACACACACACACACGCAGGCATGCACAAATGTATACACACATGCATACACAAAACAAAACAGAATACTAAAATACCATTAACCTCTTAATACCCACATCTTTCATTTTTCCTTCCTTCTCTACTCTGAATTTAGGAGTGGAAATTTCATGGAAACTGAGGAATGGACTTGGAGTGGTTCAAAATTTATATTTTCAATCTCTTGATGAACAAAGCTATTGGAATTCTGACCTGGTGAGGCAAGTGGCCATCATACATACCTGACTCCTTGTAGAAGGTATAAATTATTCTCTTTGAAAGTAAGCTTTAAACAGATGCATGTCTAACTCTGATATCATGAACGCACACTGAAAAGCAAACACTATGGAAATAAAAAAAGGAAGGAATTTCCAAAATTTGTAAGAGCAACCGATTGCACACGTGTCTGGATGCTCTCTGCTCTCTATATGTTATTCTTTCTCTCCTGTTAGCTATCTCTGCAATTCAATATTATGGACTTCATTATTTTTCTTTTTAGATACTTTCTTGGAAGACAAACCTTTGATTCTCTCTGCCTCCTTCTCCTTCTCTTCTGCAGTCAAATCCTTATTCTTAGTGCAAAAGCATCTCTTTCAAGAATAACTTGATGTTATCATTTAGTACTTCTTCTTTTTAAAAATATTCATTTATTTTTATGTGTATGGATTTTTTTTTGTCTGCATGTACATCTATCTACACACCAGAAGAGGTTAACTGCTCCCCTGATATTACAGTTATAGATAGTTGTGAGCCACCATGTGGTTGCTAGGAATTGAATTCAGGACCTCTGAAAGTGGAGCCTGTGTTCTTAACTACTGAGCCACATCTCCAGCTCCATTATTTACTACTTTTGTGCTTTCACATTACTCAGTAATTCCTCAGTTTGTTGTGCAGGTGCCACTAAGAAGGAAAGTATTTAAACATGTGGTTGTTGTGAGTGGAAAGAGTTCCAGTTCTGGCACCTGGCAGACCAGACATCAAATCTCAGGTACTCAGAGGAATGCATGTTTAACCTTGGCCAGAAAAATGTAGCTCTTTAGCCTTCAGTTTCAGAAGGCATATGGAAGGGGAGTTTCTTCCTCATGCAGTTTCTGTAAGATTAATATATTTGTAAAATGTTTTAAAACTTACATGTTTTGACTTTTTGTCTTTGTATTGCTGAGATTTAACTGGAGAATGGTGGGTTGTACTCTACCATGGAGTGCAAGCCAGCCTCAAGATATCAGTTTAATAGAGAAAACAAAGTCCACACTTAAGAATAGGTCAATGAAGTGTGTTCAAATTTATGTTTAATGATGTTATTGAGAGGTAGGTAGCCTTAGAACTTTGTTCTAATCTTTGACATTTATAACATCTTCTGTAGAGGCCTTGGGTCTTTGCTTCACTTCTGCCTTGAAAGCAGAATGCTCCCCCCTCCCCGGCTCAGCTCAGATGTGATTTCACCATCTTTCTAATGTGTTGTCTACCAAAACATGGTCCCAAAGACTTGTTGATTTGAGGACAAATGTTCCATGATCTAATGCATATGGGAGATGCTCCCTATATTGCATATCTCTTTCTACATGCTTTATAACTCATGGCTGTGCATGAAAATCCCTGCTGTATGAAAGCCTAATGCTGTTTACATTAATCTTTTTCAACTTCCTTGATAAGGGAGTATCAGCTTTCTTTTCTTTTCTTTTCTTTTCTTTTCTTTTCTTTTCTTTTCTCTTCTCTTCTCTTCTCTTCTCTTTTCTTCTCTTCTCTTCTCTTCTCTTCTTTTCTTTTCTTTTCTTTTCTTTTCTTTTCTTTTCTTTTCTTTTCTTTTCTTTTCTTTTCTTAAGACAGGGTTTCTCTGTGTAGTCCTGGCTATCCTGGAACTTGCTTTGTAGACCAGGCTGGCCTTGAACTCATAGAGATCTGCTTGCCTCTGCCTCCTGAGTGCTGGATTAAGGCATGTTCCACCACTACCCATCTCATCACCTTTGCTTTTTAATAACATCTCTTAGCATCCAACATGTCTCAAGGCATATAGGCAAAGTAGGAAAGCAACAGATGAGCACATTCCATTCTGTTGTTCAAAGTCGAGTGCATTTCAGATGTTTGATTTTAGATAAGCTTTGATACAATCAGCCCCCATTAAATCCATGTTGCCATCATTTGATCACTATTTATTCAACAAGATTATTTCCCTATGTTTTTTTTTAAATATGGGAGGAAGAAAACTAGAATTATTATTTTAAATTTATCAAAAGCCTCTTATAAAACTACCCATTCCTCACAGCTATTTAATGCTGTCTATATTAAATAGATTTAATTTTTCACATTATTTAAAGAACACCCAAGCTTCTGGAAAGATAATTGATTTCCACATGCCAATTTAAATTGAAGCACTAATTAATAACAATATCAACAACTGTAAAGCAATGAAGACCTCTGTTCTTTTCAAATGAGTTGTGTTGGATGAAGCTTACTTTGAAAAGCAGGGTACTATTTGTTGATATTAAAACTACTAAAGTTAAACAAAACTCCCAACTTTGAGCTCATAAATACTAGAGTAACATCTGTCCTAATTGCTTTTTCTTAGCTGGGAACAGTAAAAAGTTAAAGGTGTTCCTAGCAATGAGATTCTACAACATAGAAATGTGAGGTGCTAAGCATGGAAGTGTTGTTAGAAAAAAAATGATATAAATTATTCCCCAAAGTATTGCACTTCTCATCTATAGTATTTGCTTTTTGAAAGCATAAATTGACTAATCCTCAGTGACCAAGCTTTTTTTTTATTCTTCTGTTGACAATGGTCTAGCATTGCAGTTTTAATTAGCATCTTATTATTATTCTAGCAGTGTAAATTGGCCATAAGCTATCTTCTTGACATCTTTATTAGACAATCCAATCTCTGCCTGAAACTGGCCTCTAATCTGAAGATGCTAGAAGCATAAATGATTTGTTAAATCAGGACTCACTGTATAATTTAGCTCTGACTGGCCTGGAACTCACTATGGACTCACTATATAGACTAATGTGGACATACATAGATCTCCACCTACCTCTGCCTCCTGAGTGCTGGAATTAAAGGGATGTGTCATAAAAATAATAGTTTTAAAAATCTTATTTCCATCTAACTCACTGTTTCTTAGGTTGGATCTCTTAATTGATTCCAAAGTTCTTGTGAGTTGCAGTAATGCTTATTTAGTTCATTGGTAATTATTTATGTTTGAACAGAGTATTCCCTTAATTGTGTCTTCTATATCTGCTATTCGTTCTTCTACTCAACTTAGGCTATTGGTGAGCTTTCTACTATTTTCAAATCTTTTTTTCCCCAGAAATCCAATTTCCTTGCTCAGATTTTCACCCAAGATGATGCATTTCTTAATAATAATGGAATGAGATCTTAAATTGATCTCTCTATTTCATTTATCTGTTTGTATCAATTTTAAAGTCATTGACTGTTGTTTTTAGTAGACCTTTTAATGCCCATTCTGCCATTTCAACCATTTAAATATCACTGAATTTAATTTAGTTTTTGGTTCAGCATGATGTTCTGGGGTAGCCTTGTTGCTGTAATTTTTATGTTTCTTCTGTTCACGTGTTCTGACTTGTGCATTTGTTTGGGTAGACTTGTCTTCCAGCTTTATTTGGGATCTTATCAGTTGGTAGTCTTGTCTTGAATGTTCACTCTCTAGTGTCTTAGAGCAAAGAGAGAACCAAGTGTTGTAATAGCAACAATTCCATATCAAACCAAGCATAGAAATACACTGAAAGTTGATTTTAAATGATTACCAATGCTCATAGAACAAACTGACAAATGTAGTGTAAACTACGAAATTAAAAGTTAATGAAACTGATAAGGACAAAAATAAAAATAGCAAATGAATGAGATAAAAGACTGAATCATTGAAGATAAAATTGAAAGAAGAAGCTGAGTTAATTTTAAAAAGGAAGGAACAAAAAGATAAGAGGCAGGAGAAAAGGAAAGGAAGAGAAAAATCTAATTGCACCATTGATAAAAATGTGCAAAAGCTAGGGAAACAATACAATTAAGAAAAGCATAAATACACCCTGCACAAAACTAAAGTCCAAGTGGATCAAAGACCTCAACATAAAACCAGATACTCTAAATCTGTTAGAAAAAAAAGTGGGGAACAGCCTAGAACTCATTGGCACAGGAGACAACTTCCTGAACAGAACACCAACAGCACAGGCTCTAAGAGCAACAATCAATAAATGCAACCTCATGAAACTGAAAAGCTTCTGTAAAGCAAAGGACACTGTCATCAAAACAAAACGCCTGCCTACAGATTGGGAAAGAATTTTCACTAACTCTTTTTCTGACAGAGGACTAATATCGAGTATATACAAAGAACTAAAGAAGCTGAAAAGCAGCAAACCAAGTAATCCAATTAAAAAATGGGGAGCAGAGCTAAACAGAGAATTCTCAACAGAGGAATATCGAATGGCAGAGAAACACTTAAAGAAATGCTCAACCTCATTAGCCATCAGGGAAATGCAAATCAAAATGACCCTGAGATATCACCTTACACCCATCAGAATGGCCAAGATGAAAAACTCAAGGGACAACACATGCTGGAGAGGTTGTGGAGAAAGGGGAACCCTCCTCCACTGCTGGTGGGAATGTAAACTGATACAACCACTCTGGAAATCTATCTGGCGCTTTCTAAGACAATTAGGAATAGTGCTTCCTCAAGACCCAGCTATACCACTGCTAGGTATATACCCAAAGTTTGCTCAAGTACACAAAAGGAATATTTGCTCAACCATGTTTATAGCAGCATTATTTGTAATAGCCAGAACCTGGAAACAACCCAGATGTCCCTCAACGGAGGAATGGGCACAGAAATTGTGTTATTTTTACACAATGGAATACTACTCAGCAATCAAAAAGGAGGAAATCATGAAATTTGCAGGCAAATGGTGGGATCTAGAAAAGATCATCCTGAGTGAAATAACCCAGAAGGAGAAAGACAAACACGGTATATACTCACTTATATAGACCTATAAGATACGATAAACATAATGAAATCTATACACCTAAAAAAGATAATCAAGAGAGCAGACATGGGGTAAGATTATCAATCCTCGTTTAGAAAGACAGATGGGATGTGCATTGAACATATGACAGGAGTCTACTGAGCGCATTTGAAAGACTATTTCTAACAGGAACTCAATGACTGGCTCTTTGGCCTCCCCACCCCCCAAGGGAGGAGCAGTCCTGTTAGGCCACAGAGGAGAGCTTTGCAGCCAGTCCTGAAGATACCTGATAAAACAGGATCAGATGAATGGGGAGGAAGTTCCCCCTATTAGTGGACTTGGCAAGGGGCACAGTGGAGATGAGGGAGGGAGGGAGGGACTGGGAGGGAATGAGGGATCGGGACACAGCTGGGATACAGAGTTAATAAAATGTAACTGATAAGAAAAAAAAATGTTAAAAAAAAGAAAAGCATAAATAGTATTTAGAGTAAAAATTAAAGATAAAAGGAGAAAAAGAAAAAATAAGAGAAAAACAATGAAGTATTGGAGTATTTCATCCTGGGTCTTCTGATATTAGAGTGTCACAGGAGAAGCAGGTCCCTAGAAACTGAAATCTCTTGGTTTTGTCCTGTTTAAGCTGATGCTTAAATTGTTAATTCAACAGGGCTACATTCTAGGGAGAGAGCTATACCCTCTGGCACTAATGTCCAAGCCAAGGGAAACTTTCCACTATATTAGGGGAGTAGAGAAAATAAACAGATACTCAGATCTATATTGAAGAATTTATTTCAATACAAATTCTTCAAGTGCCTTCAAGTCCTTCTCAGCATTAAACATACTACAGGAAAGAGAAGGGTGCTGAAAATGAGTGCTCTACTAAACTTGAACTTTGGGATTCTCTGTCTTGCCCAGTGGAAAAGTGCCCCCAGCCCTGGAGTTTGTGCTACCTGCTGATCTCTGGCTTTGAGGTGTCAGGTTACAGTCATCTTCATGTGATGCAGTGGGTTCCTTGTTACAGAAGGTAGGAACCACCTTCTGTACCACTATGCTCTATCTAACACAAGCGTGTATGTCCTGAATTTCTGCATGTGCTACATACAGCCCTCTTCTTACAGGATTTCTTTGTAGTTCCCTTCCTCCTGAGACTGTTGCAGGGTGATGCCAGCCATCTTGGCTTGTGATTGTTACTTGTTTGCCCTCAGTCACAAAAACGCCCCACCCCCACCCCCATGGTAGCACCTTGTGGTGAGAATTTTGGTTTCTTTAAAAACACAGAAATGTTATGGGAATATGTTTTTGTTTTAGTCCTAAGTGAGGGATATGGGCTGCTTCAGAATGTCCACAAAAGCTAAGTATGGTTTGTCTCGTGCTCTAGGAAGGGAGTGATTTTTGCCAGTTGAAGGCAGTTTCTGTTTGCAATTCCAGGGAATCTTCAGAGTGTAGTTAAATGCCAGATCCTCAAGAGAGGCAGCTGCTGCCCCATGCTACTATATTTTGTTGCAGTGGAAATTGGATATCCTGTTGACAAAGCTCAACTCTGCCCCAAGGAACTTGACACTCTCAATCAGCAGGAAGTAGTCTAATGATAAGGAGTCCCTCTTTTCCTTCTAACCTTTTTTCTCTCCTACATAGTATGGAGGGTTGGAAGATATAGGGGTGGTGTAAGGAGGTAGGGAACAAAAAAAAACAATAAAGTAGTAAAAACTCTGCCTATAGCACCTGGCTATAGCATTCTGGAGTGTGGACAATACTCCAGTGTTGTCCACAGTGTTGTCTTCTCCAGTGCTGACGTACCACGCAGGAGGAGTCACTGTCACACAAAATTAGCCAACTGGGTTTCTAGCTTATGAGAACCATTATAACCATCCTTACCCACTAGCTAGGACTGTCTTTTTTTTTTTTTTTGACCCCGGCCACCTGATTTAATGAATCATAGCCTTCAGCTTCTCTCCTCTGCTGGTGAACTGGGTGGTCTGACCCCTCACTTCCACCCCACAGCCTGTTCTTTTTCTGAAATTTTCAACTATCTTAGTTTCTCTTCATTGTTTCTCATGTTTTTTTTCTTTCCTTTTCTCTTTTCTGAAAGAGCCTAATTTTTATGATCCTGACTCTCTTCCATGGTGTTACTACAGCCTGCTTCTGTGGGGTGTCTTTATAGAGGAAGAAAGTAAGGTTAAGAGAGGCGTCTTGCTCAGTATCTGGCAAAACCGTAACTTTATATGGCTGTATAGCTCCCACAAGGCTCTTCTAGGGCATAGGTGCCAGTATTGTAGTCCCCTATTTGTAGACCATATCCACTTTCAAACGCCATTTATTTTTCCCCTTTTCTCTTCTGATTGTTCTATGAATACAGAATCATTGTCTCAATGTAGCTACAAAGTTCCATTTCTCTATTTTTAGAAAAGTGTATGTAGCTCAACAACAACAACAACAAAATTTGGACCCCTTTGACTATTCAAGGAGACAGTTGTTCTTTATCATGGTGCAGCCAACAGAGCAAAGCTATGGCACTAACATCACCAATACACTATGGACCAAAGAGAACAGCCTGCGTGTCAGAAGATGGCTCAATGGGTAAAAATGTTTTCTGAACGAAGCTGATCACCTGAGTTTGGATTCCCAGAACCCATCTAAAAGCTGGCTGCAGTAATCTCGGAGTCTGTAATGTCTGTGCCTTCCTACTTGGGAAATGAGGGGATCGGGGAGACAAGAAAATCTCTAAAAGCTTTCTGGCCAGCTAGACTGGCTTATGAAGTGGCAGAGAGATCCAGTCTCTAACAAGGTGGAAAGACAAGGACCAAGACTTGATGCTGTGCTCTGCCAGCCCCCACGCCCCCCAAATACTCATTAATCAGTGACCCATCAAAACCAAATCATCAGGATCAACTTCCTGCAAGGCTCTAAGAAGCTGGAGTGTAGAAGGATGGCAAGTTATTTTAACAGTTACTAAGATATTCACTATGAATTACATAGAAGTCACATTTTTATAGCCATCATTGCTGATTTCAGAGTTTCTCCTCTCTCCTGTTAAGCATGTGTGATTGCATGAAATTCTCAAAGAAGTAATGAAACTGTTGAATAAAAACTTGAAAGAAAGAGAGAAAGAAGAAAGAAAGAAAGAAAGAAAGAAAGAAAGAAAGAAAGAAAGAAAAAGAAAATGCTCTCATATTTATGCCCAGCTCTTGGTTAGCCCTCCCTCTAGTGGCAGTTCAATGAATTCCCACATAATTACCCTCCATTGATCTGTAATTATATGACAAAACGCTACAGGGAAACATTATTTTATAAAATTCTCTGAACATACACACATGTGTTTGTATATATAAGGCACATATAATCCTTCCTTCTAGTTGTTGGTCGGGGCCTAAGAGCCTCTCAAAACAGTATAGACTAATTCATGCTTTTGATTGTCTCCCAGAACTTAAGGATAGACTTTCTTTCTGAAGACACCACACAGTTCAAACACAGCACTTAGAGGAATCAATCTAGAACCAACCTGGAAGATTCCTCCCTAAAGACTAGCTCTCATAGTGCTGGAAGGTACTTTTTGAGCTGTCAAGGGAGACAAGGAATCAGTAGCCATACACAAATGTAAAGTTCACAAACCACAAGCAAGGCATGATAGCCTCAAGAGTGTAAGAGTGGCACTTATGTCATGGGGGTAACCAACAGCCATTTAATTGGGCTGAAGGTCTTCTCATACCTGCCTTGTCATGTAAACCTAGCTAACTAAGTATGCATGGCTGGAGATGACATAGGCCCAAGACTACCATTTTCTTAAGCCTGTATAATTTGTATATGCAATCTATGTATTTGTCCTCCTACTCACAAATAAGTATAGTTCTTGCCTCTCATCAAATAAGCCTCTTCTTCTTCCTCCTCCTCCTTCTTTACAGAGGAAGACTATCACAGACTTATACAACTGTTTAACATTTAGAGAATAAGTAACTGTAAAGTATCCAACCACAACTGTCAGCCATTCTACTGCTTCTGAAATGAATTATTTACTTGCACATCCTCCTGGTTTGTCTATCATTATGAACTGAAAAAAAACCATCTAGGCAGAGAAATTTTTCTTTATGGTAAGAAGTATTAACTCACATTTGTCACACCGAGCTGCCAACTATCTAGAAAGACCTTGTCTGTCATTCACACACATTGTGTTACTTAATTCACCACTGTATATTGTACTATACGCTACATATCTGCCTTTTGTGTAGAAAAACTGGAGTTTTGAGAAAAAAGTGAAGTTAATAAAGAACCATGGTAGAAAAAAATAACCTTTTAAAGAAGAGTTCTTTTTAGAGAAAATATTCCATATGGGGCTAAACTCTATAAATACTTGCACATATAGCCTTTTTCTGGTCAAAGGAAGCAGAGGTGATGTGTTACCTGACACCTGTACTGCAATGAGGGAAGAGAACTTTCAGTGTGTACAGAAGATCAGGGAAACTTCATCAGCACTATTTGATAGAATACCCAGAGACATCGTAAAGGAGTCTTATCTGTGTTTCCCCCGCAAGTGAAATAACAAAAGAGTTATACCTACTGCGAGGTAACTGAGGATAACATTCCAGGACATACATAAACGACAGGGACAACTTTTGCCATCTGAAATCACTCTGAGGTAATTTGTCTTCTAATAACTCTGGGGTCCCTAAGACCAGTTTGACGGGTTGGGACAGCTGCCCTTGGGACACAGTGGCCCTCATTCTGCTTCCTGCTTCACCCACAGCATAAGTTGCTTCATTTCATATTATATTGCTTTCATTGATGGAATGTCTCCTACTGCCATATATATATTATTCCTGTGATAGGTTCACATGCCTCAAATCCCAGGAACCAAAATGAACAACTCTCTCCCCTTATGTTGCTATTATCAGGTGTCTTTTTTTTTTTTTTTTTTTTTTATCACATTGCTAAGAGAAGTAGCTACTCCACCGTGCTACTCCCTGGTGTCTTAAGATTAGGTTATATGGAGACCAAAACAGAATACGGTTTTTACCTTGCAAGTTGACATGGCCTGATATTTTCTTTCAAGGTGGCTGCCTGGGATAGCATGCAGCACCTGGACTTTGGCAGGCACTGAGCCAATGCTGGGTAAATAAGTGAACGCAGGAAAGGTTCTCTGTTTACATGTGTTCTCCTCTCAAATATTTGGATTTGTGTTTGGTTGTACAAAAGTTATAAATTCTTTAACTTTGTAATATTTAATTATTTAACTAATTAATTTATATTTTCTTTAGAATTTAGAAAAGTGTCCACTAAGGGATCTGCCAAATAAACACTTTAAGGGGACCATTTCTTATTGTACATTTTGCCAGAGTTAAATCTAGAAAGCAGAAGTAAAAAATTCCTTTTCCAGAGCAAGAAAACTACCCCTTCTTGATTACTGTGTGTTGTAATATCAGTCACAAGCTTCATATTGCTCTGGCAGAGCTGGGTGTAATCTGTTTTTCTTTTGTGGCTAAAACTTCAGCTACTTCTCTAAGCTGTTTGTCACTTAAGCAGCTCTAACAGCGTCTCTTCTGCCAGCCACAGCATCTCTGCTCCTTGTGGGAAACTCCCCTGTCGTTGTGTGGTCTGTGAAATGTTGGGCGCATCTCTGGCTTTAGGGTTGGTCAGGAGCTCAGGACCAGCAAGCATCTTATGATGAGACTGGACTAACCATGCCCATTACCCTACAGGGTTGGTGGGCTGGTAAAATTCGAGTGAAGCCTGTCAACTCTGCCATTCTGTAGGTAGAGCCACCCAAGAACAGAGGAAACAAAGTAAGAACCAAGTAGAGGAACAGGATTCTGAGGTATCGCTGAGCATGTGGGTACAGTGGAGTGTAAAGCTTCCCTCCGACTTCTCTTCTCACAACTTTGATGCCTCTTTCTATTTAATGAAATAAATTGAGTCTCGTGCCAAATCCCTAAGTAGACCAAGTATTTCAAGGACTGTCTCACTGAAGGACACAGTCTGCTTCCTAACTGTGTCAGCTGTGTTGCAGACTTACGGAGAGTAGCACCAGTGGCATGTGAACTTCTGCAGGGCCCTGAGAGCCTTTCTGGTTTTATCTCCATGGACACTGACAGACACTTGGCTGGGCATGGATGTGCCACTGCTGTTTGTGACACACAGTGGTGACCTGTAGATGAAGCTGATGCAGTTCACAGTTTACCCCAGATGACGTAGAGCAGTAAACCAGTAGCACCAAGGCAGGCTCTGAAGTTTTCTATATCCTGTATCATTGATTTACCCTCTGCTACCTTCAGACGATAGTTAGAATATGGCTATACCAACTCTTTCCCTACAAACTTTTCATCAGAATAGAAACCTCTCCTTCCCATTTTTCACTAAAAAATTAGTTCTTTGAGAATTACATACATGTTTTAATTATTTTTCACTCCCCTCCCCCAAAGCCTATTTACCCTCTGAAAAAAAATCCATTAAATAAGGATGTTTTTTTTTTTTTTTCAAGAGCTACTTGAACTAATAATTTGATGACAATAGGTCCCAGCACTTAAATAGTGCTTGACATGTATTGTCCGATAGTGGCTGGCTTTCCACCCTGCAGGGTGTGTACAAAGAACTCTGTGTCAATGAATGTGTACAGAGAACCCTTTAAGAAAGGAATGCATAAAATATTAGAACCAGGTGACTATAGTTTTTATTACAAAGCAGTGACATTTGTAGTTAGCTTCTGAGCAGGGTTTTTGGGTAGGGACTGACGGAACTCAATGGTAGCTTATCTTCACAAGTTTCTTCATAAGTGGAGGTTACTGCTTCTGGGGCTGAGCCTTGTTACAGAGTAGCTTCAGGAAGGGGTAGGCAGGGTCAGAAGTACTCTTGGACTGGCCATTTCCATGATTCTTTACCCTTCCTACAAAGGATTCCTCTTGTTCTTAGGGATTCCCCCTTTCAAAGCGAACTGTGCTTGTGTTAATTCCCATTTTAAAAATATACCTACACAAAAACCATCAGAACAACTACAGATTCATGAGAAAATACGGACATCCACTTAACAAAGTAAACAACATGAAGAAGTAGCACCCTCAGTTCCCAGAAATCAGCCATTTTTAATACCCTTGGTCATTTTTAATACCCTGGAAACCCTCAAACGAAGGTATATTGACATCATGTATATCAACTTTACAGCAGTGTGAGGCTTACTCTCTCAGCTAATGATATAGAGGCATTGCAAAAACCAAGTTAGCAGTCAGGAGACTCTGGATTTCTGGAAGGTTCTCTGATTATATGGGAAAGAGAGCCTCTCCCTTCTTTACCTCAGTGGACAGTGAAAGGCAGGGCTGCCTGTGTCACACAGGCACCAGAAATGGAAGGTAGGAGGCTGGACAGGCAGAAAAAGGCTTTCAGTACCTTGGGGTTATGGTGGGAAGCCATGAGGAAGAAGTCAGGCTGATGCTGTTAGATTGTTGCCCATTGGTCTAAGGACTTTGATTTATTCCTGTCAGTATCTACCACTTCTCCTATCCTGACAAGGAGAGGGGCTGGTCAGTATATTCTGACCAGGTGGACAGGGTTGAAGTCAGACATTGGTTTCGAGTGACCTAGCACTTTCTGATCTGTTTTCATTTAGCTAATTCTGAAAATATAACATTATGGTATCCACATGGAAAAATAAAAATAACTGATGTTTGGGGCTTCTGATTATATTACTGAAACTGAGCAGACCAGTTATTCTCTGAATTTCAGATTCTAGATTGTGAAATTCATTTCAGAGGATTTATAAAACATTCAGTCAGCACTGAGTGGCTTCTTTGTGATAGGTGCTGTGAACGCTTTTCTTATGGCATTCAGACTAGTCAGATACTAGTCAGCTGTGATTTTATTGTGAAGCTACTGTACTGCAGTGTGACTGTGGCAGTCCAGGTTGTGTACTGTAGGGTTCTATTTATTTATTTATTTATTTATTTATTTATTTATTTATTTATCTATCTATCTATCTATTTATTTATTTATCTATTTATTTATTTATTTATTTATTCATTTATTTATTTATCTATCTATCTATCTATTTATTTATTTATTAATGTAGTTTATATTAATCACAGGTTATTTACTTTGTATCCCAGCTGTAGTCCCCTTACAGTTCTAGAGAGAGCTATTCCGCCAGGAGTGCATTCTGTGGTATTTGCACTGTATAACATGGAACTATATTGCAGCTCAGTCCGAGAGAGGAGCTCAGAAAGACAGAAAGCTGAATCTAGTAGACAAAATAAAAATGACAACTAATTGAGGGTTGTCTTGGAGAACATTTCTTTAAGGAAATGCTTCTCATGATGGTGTGTTACTGATAATTCTGTTGCTGTGATAATACACCCAGACAAAAAGCAGTTCTGTATTATAGTCCATCCTTGTGGGTAAAATAAGCAAAGTGTTCTAACAGCTGTTTATATCACATCTGTAAGCACAGTGAGAAATGAATTCATGCTCATTTGCATGCTTTTCTCAGCTCAGTTCCTCTACTCTTACATAATTCAGGAAACCTGCCTAGGGAATGGGGCCGCCCATATTGGGGTGGGACTTAGAACAATGTCTCATAAATGTGCCCATGTGTCAACCCAAAGCAGATAATCTATCATCTAGGGATTGCTTTCCATGAGACTCTAGGTTGTACTGAACAAAAAACAGTAGCCATCATAGCTGAGATGTGACAAAACTAGTAGCTGAGTGTCTTGAAATAACCCAGACATGCAACAGGATCTCTAGTGTCCTTTCACTCTTGTTTGCTGGGAGTCTGAATGATAATGTTTTCCTTAGTAATGGCTGTCAGAACACACTGTACATTTCTAACTCTAACATTTCTAATTGGTACTTCCCAGCCTTGCCACTATATGGAGCATTCTTCAGCCCATACTCTCACTTCTTGCACATGTTTTTATCTGTTATGGTTCTTTTCAGGTTACATGGGAGTCTTTTGCTTGTGTGGCCGGCTTGCCTTTCTTTCCTCTATCAAACACTATGAGATTTGCAAGCCAGCTTTGAACTTCTTGAACCCTCCTGTCTCTGGAAGTTGGCTTCCTGGCTGGTCCTTTTGTAAATTCGCCAAGGCCTAGCCATGGAGGAGCTAGCTAGAACCATGCCACTTTATATAGGATGACTTATTTTCTTCATATGGTTGGGACTTGTAGCACTGAATTTTAACAGGATCATAGTTTAGTCCCTCTGCCTCTGTTGAACATTCTAGTTTGATGAGATCGTGTTATCAGTGACCAGATGATGAAAGTCTGTTTCAATGGACTTGAGATATTCTGTTGAATGTTGTACTATTGGTAAACTGATTCCCGACCAGTCATGATACTCACTGAGGATGAACCATCTACTATGTGCTTAGATCTGCATTCACTCTAGGAAAGAAAGAATTGTGACTTTCATAATAGAATTTTGAAAAATGAAGAAAGAACTTTGGAGAACATGTTAAGAAAAGACTTGCGGTCACTTATTGTGTGTGCATGTGTGTGCACATGTGTACAGAGGGCAGAGGACATGTTCTAGTGCTGTTTCTTGGGATGCCACTCCTCTTTTTCTGCCTGTTTTGTGCCAGGGTCTTTCACTGGGCCAGAGCTCACTAACTAAGTTTTCTAGCCATTGAATTCCAGAGAACAGCCTGTCTCCATGTCACTAGCGTGGGATTCCAAGTGTATGCCACTACAGCTGGATCAAATGCAGGTCCTCATACTCTCCACCAACTCTCTCCCCAGCTCCAACACACAGTTACTCTTACTTTGAGTCTTGTAGCTAACACTTGGTGCTGCCTCATAGTTCTCAAGATTGGGTGATAATACCAGCCCAGGAAGTGACATAATCTCCTTTTCTCTTGTCTTTACCTTCTTCCCTTCTGAGTGGCAGTCAAGGATGCCAAGGTTTTATAGTAAATAAAGATCTTCTACGTGTTCAGAAACTTACTGCAACAAGCAAAGATGTATGAACTCAAGTATGACTCACACTGCAGCTCCGAGTGACTTAATACTTGAGTAGAATCACTTAGGTTAGTTAGAACTGGAAGTTTAGGACTTTGATGATCCTGTGACGTTGAATACCCCAGGGATGTGGCTTCTGTCCAAGTGGTGATTCCCTCCTCTGATCAGAGTGCACAGTAAGACGCCAGGTGACAGCTCACGTCCATAGGGTTACTAATGCTGTCTGAGTTAGTGTATTTGGGGACTCAGCATAACCTACTCTGCACAAAGGCTTGGAGCTTGTACTGTGGAGATGCTGGTGTCTGTTTTCCTCAGTAGAAACACAACGAATGTCTCCATTTATTTTCTCTGGGTGCTTCTTGGTAAATTCCACTCATCCTTCTTCTTTGGACTTTTTGATTAAAAATGCTGTCAGCAGAACACTTTTTGATGCCCATGGGAAGGGGCTGTTTATGAAGCATTTTCTTTTTCTGATTTTTTTGATAGCTGGAATAGAAGTAATGTTTTATGCTTGAAAACCTCGCTATTGTTTTTCCTTCTATGAATGTGAAGTAGAAACTGACAGAATGAGTTAGCTTTTCTTTGCTGTGTAACTTTATCTGCATTTTTCTGGGTCTCTGCCCTTGGCTTTGAGTTGCACAGGCAGGAAAATACACCTGCATTTAGATGGTGCAGATTTGGCCAGTGAAGAAGGACAGTTAGGACTCCTTGTATTCCTTACCTAAAGGTACCTGCTTTGCATGGTCACCATGGCTGGAGTGACAATGAAATGAGAGTGAAGGGCGCTTCAACAGGACTGTGGGAAGAGGAGCAGATACAGCCTCCAAGTGTCCTTTGTTAGGCTAGTTTTTCAGCAGTCTCCTCTAGCTAATTTAAATACATGAACACCAGTCATGATGTTCACCACTTAGCATTATTCTACTAAGTGATTGGCACATAGAAAACATTATGGGCAAAAAGTACATAATTACATCTTTGGAAACATCCATGGCGGGGGGGGGGGAGAACAGATACACATAGCCAAACACTAAAGTATAAAGAGTTCTGTAGTAGCAAAGAGAATGGTCTCCTCAGTTCCCATTTTGTAAGGGCTTGGTCCATGTCATAGCCACTGACTCCAGGGCTTCCAGAAGGACAAGGTAGGTGTAGTAGGTATGGATTCTCTAATGGCTTACCGTTACTCTCTTCTGCAGAGCCTTAGCCACTCAGCTTAGTGAAAAGACTTTCAGTGTTTATTTCAGTGAGATTGTTCTTGAGTCTGGTAAAATGGTAAATATCCAAAAGTCCATGTCTGTGCACACACACACACACACA
>NW_026585644.1:26331846-26604806 GCF_907164565.1 Psammomys obesus
CACTGCAACCTAATGGGTTAGGAGCTGAGTGATTTATGCTCTGGCTGAGTGGATGCTGTCCATCACTTTTCATTATCTTGGTTTCCACATCTGTGGAATGAGAAGCTCCTGGGACTCTTCCTGCTTAGATATTCTCTCAACCCACGTAAGAATACAAATCAGATCAAAGCAAAACAAAAACTTTCTCTTCCCAGAGAAGGGGCACATGGTTCTTAACAGAGTCAGGAGGGGAAGAGCAGCTCCCTGCAGGGCACAGAGCATCAGTTCACAGTGCAAGTGGAAGTCAGGCAAGCTGTGAAGCCAATGCATCTCACCGTGGGATTTGCGGTTGACTGAACAGTTCATAGATCAAATGTTTAAGGTTAAACCCACATTTCCATTAAGGGGATCTTCATCAATGTGACTGCAGACTATTGCCCCCAACAACTCTGGTTTGTGGAGTTCTTAGAATGTTAAAACTCTAGGAAGAAACATGATTGTATATTATATTGATTTTTAGAGTTTAATGAAAACCTAGATCAGAGATGCTAGAGTAATTCATGAAACACATTGTTCTAGTTGACCGATGAGGTGAGTGATGGAACTGATACCACTAAAATTCCTATTCTTCCATAGTATTGAGCACAGACATAAAATCCTTTATGACAACGAGTGCTTTACCTGGTCACAGACCTGGACCTGGCCGTACCCTGTCACTCATTCTCTAGGACAAGAGTTCAGTGTGACAAGCACTATGTTCAGATGGGTGGTGATGGAGGCTCTTACTGCAGGGCACAGGGTTGCTCTCCAGTGTTTAACTGCTAAGTATCTCATCTAAAATTCAGCCTAGAATTCTCACTTGACTCTTTCTCCTGACATTTGAGAAGTTCTACAAAAGAACAATAGGAACACTTCAGGAATTATTTCATTTTACTTTCTACCTGTAGATAAGGAGGGAAAGGAGCTTGAAGTTTTTATGCAAATTAGTTGATTAGGGAAAAAAAAAAAAGGGCAGGACAATGGGACAAAGTAAAAATGTGGCTAACTCTGAAAGCCAGAAGAAGAAAACAGGAAACAACCTAGGAACCTGCCACAGAGGGCCTCTGAAAGCCTCTGCCCTGCAGATTATCAAAGCAGATGCTGAGCCTGATGGCCACCTGTCGGGAAGAGTTAATGGAATTTTATGTAAGAAGTGGGAAATAGTAAGAGCTGGAGAGGATAGGGACTCCACAAGGAGAGCAACAGAACCAGAAAATTTGAACACAGGGAACTTCCCAGAGACTCATACTCCAACCAAGGACTATTCGTGGAGATGACCTAGAACGCCTGCACAGATGTAGCCATGGCAGGTCAATGTCCAAGTGGGTTACATAGTAATGGGAAGAGGGACTGCCTCTGACATAATCTGATTGGCCTGCTCTTTGATCACCTCCCCCTGAGGGGGGAGCAGCCTTACCAGGCCACAGAAGATGACAATGCAGCCACTTCTGATGAGAACTGATAGACTAAGATCAGAAAGAAGGAGAGGAGGACCCTCCTATCAGTGGACTTGGGGAGTGGCATGCATGCAGAAAGGGGAAGGAGGGTGGGATCGGGAGGGGAGGAGGGAGGGGCTTATGGGGGGATACAAAATGAATAAAGTGTAATTAAGAAAAGTTAAATAAAAAATTTAAAAAAAGTGTGGCTGAACAGGAATCTTGCAGAGATTGAACTGAATACAAAGAGGAGGAGGGTATACCGAGAGGAAAATATATTCATGAAAGTGTTTTCCTTAGAAACAAAATCTATTAGAGAGAGATTGCATCCCTGGAAACTGGAAGTTAGTTGAGAAGGCAAAGAGCTTAAGAAGAAATTGGAGCCCAGGATAGAATGTTAGTCACAGAGGAACAGGAAGCTTAAGGCAGAAAACCTGTCCTAGGGTGGTATCGATTCACAACAGAAAAAAAAAAAAAAAAAAAAAAAGGGATAGCTGAACTGTGAACTGTTAGGCCCCTTCATTACACTCCACAGAACATACGCAGGACCCCAATGGCCAATTGCTATCTCTCTATAGTGAGGGTAGGCTTACCTCAAAACAGTTTATAAAATCTTTTCTAAAAAAACTGAGCACTTAAAAAATATTTGTAAGGACATGGGAAAAGCCCAGGGCAAGTACGCATTGACGAAGCAGTGTCTTAGTAAGAGCTGGGTTGCACAGTGTGAGAGAAGCCTCTCTTACATCCCCAGCGTGAAATGGACACCTGCAGAGTTCCCATGTATCTTTAACAGCCTGAAGGATCTCCTTGTCCTACACTGGAAAATGGAGAAAATGTGGGGCCTCCATCATGTCTTGGAAGGGCTGCAACAGTTAAATCCATTTTAACTTCAGTGAAATTATTTCTTTGGATGGGAGGGACAGTTGTGGTCCTCAGATCAGGTAGCCATTAGCTGAGTGATTGTCCATCTGCTAACTTCAAAACTACTGATCTCTTTGGGGAAATGAAAAAGTAAAATAGAGACTGGAATAGGCTTTGTGAGCTACGAACCATAAAAGATACCATTTGAATTAATGAATAATAAATAGAAGGGCTTTAGGTTGTACTCAATTTTCTCTGCTCTCAAATTCTCTAGGAAACAAATAACCATCAAGCTTGTCTGCTGATCTCCTCTCAGGACATACTGAGAAATGCGACAGGAATATTACATGGTGTCAGAAATCATCTTTTTTTGTCAAAGGCACCTTATACTTGATGACTTTCGGAGTTTCTTACCTTTATGAAAGTCTCTTAAATGTAGAAAAAGCCAGAAATCCTCAGGAATTCATGCACAGACTCAGACCTGTCAAGTTAGCACATGGGAAAAGAGGTCTCCTACGTAATTTCTCATGTTGTAACTCTACACAAGGCAAGCAGAGAGAAGGGTAGTTAGGAAGTAAGGGAATCAGACATGTAGGATATGAAGATGCAAATGGGTACCATTGGCAGCAGTGAAATTCGTATGTCAACTTCAATCTATAAATACAGATTCATAAGCAAGAGAAGGATGTCTTTGCATTTATTAACATTTAAAAATTAAACTTGATTATGTGTAAATTTGCTTTTCTTTTAATTTGGAAGAGGCACCATTTTGATAATTATGGACACTGTTCACCTAAAGTTTTCTGATGATCTTACTCCTGGGAGCACAACTGATCTTTTACAATGTGTTATAGAAAGAAAGAAAGAAAGAAAGAAAGAAAGGAAGAAAGAAAGAAAGAAAGAAAGGGAAAAGAAGAGAATTTTAATTTTAAAATCTGACTTCTGACCTCCACACACCAACAGAAGCATTGCCACACCCACATACCCCTTCCTGATAAAAGGAACAAAACGTAATTTAAAAATTGATGTATAAAATCCACTCTTCATTTTCTCTGAAAATGAGTTTGAAGAACTGTTTTGTGCTAAGAGTTTACAGTGGAGATTCTTTTCAAATGGAGGCTTTTGATATTTAAATAACACTTGTTTATTAGTTGTTTTTTTATATAATTGTGTGTGTATTGTGTGTGTGTGTGTGTGTGTGTGTGTGTGTGTGAATGTATACCATAACACCTGTATGGAGGACAGGGGAGAACTTGCTGGAGTTGCTTCCTTTCTCTTACTTGGGTCCTTTTTCTCATGTAGGTCCAGTAGATTGAACTAATGTTACACAAAGATCTGAGATATGAATCTGCATCACCCTGAAGGTAGTAATTCTGGGATAAGGTGAGCATGCACGAAAGCTGCATCTCCACGTCACAGCCAGCTTTGAGCTAGAAACTTTTCAACATGAGTCAATATTCTTATAAGTCCAATCAATTCATTCTACATTCCTTTGATGAACTATTGACTTGAAAATCACAGCCCTTCAAGAAAGAGAAAACTGATCCTTCATCATTTCCTAGCCTTCTCTGGAGAGCTAGGAGAAACTTTTTTTTTTTTTTTAAGAAAGCTTTTTCCTGGGACTCACATTTCCAGATAATGAGTCCATGACCATCATGGCAAGAATACTGATGGAGCAAGAGCTGGGAGCTTACATCTATCTACAAGCATGAGACAGAGAGCTAACTAAAATGACATGGGCTTTTGAAATTTCAAATCCCTTCTCCAGGTACATACCTCCTTCAACAGGGCCATAGGAGGAACTTTTGATCTTGTTTCCCTCCATTCTTTCCATATGTTTGGTACATGTTCTTGGAGACCTGGAAAGTCTGCCTCATTCTATGGATGGCTACCCTGAATTTCCGTCCTCTAAAGGGAGAGTTGCTGTTAGAAAATAGAGCACACTGTGTCTCTTCAGTCAATGCAAATATGAGAAAAAAATCTCACTAAGAGATATAAAACAGAATTGATCTTCCCCTCCTGTGGGTCTTTACTTTATTGGGTAATATATGAAATTTGAGGTCTCTGGTGTTTTCCCACATTCTGTTGGTGATATTGTCATGCAGATTGCAGCTCTAGATAATTCAACTTGAATCCAAGTTAACTGAACCTCATTTCCTCTTTTTAGTAGACAGCAGTAGTGGAAAGTAACATTGGAAAAGCCAATGATGGCATCGATCAGCTTAGACTTATCAACAAATAACCAGAGTCAGATTTGACCACTAACCTTCTAGTGTCTGAGAAAGGGGGTGAGGGAGGAAAGCTAACCTAAGTAGGGGTGTTGTTGACCAGGCACGGTCAGAAATTTCTTGTCAGGTGCCAGTCAGCAGCAGAATAGCGACCTTAGAATTACCTTGCTTGGTCACCTTGGAGGATGCGTGTTTGCCATGTGACAATTGGGCAGGAGTGCTAGCCGTTTACAGGCTACACTGCTTTGACTGATATGAAAAGTATTTTTAATGTAATGCTTTCTTTCTGGTTGGATAAGTGTTTGTTTTATGGCTGGGTGATTTGTCCTTGCTTTTCACATCCAGTTATTTGAATTTTTAAAAATAAGATATGTTTTCCAGAGAGAGCAGAAATGTCACTACTAAATGTGGAGTACAATTCCTTAACATCGACGTAGAAACTAGAAGAGGAAGCTAGTGCGTTTTTTTAATGAAAAGGATTTATTTTATTTCTAATGATGCTCATGGCTCTGTGTGGGGGCATGCCTGTGAATGCCAGTAACATTGGCAGTCACTCGGAGAGGGTTGAGTACCCTGAAGCTGGAGTTACGAGTGGTCGTGAGCCACCTGATAGGGGTGCTAGGAACTGAACTCAAAGTTTTTGCAAGGTCCATAAGTGCTCTCACTAGCTAAGCCATCTCTCCAATGCCACCAGTGTATTAAAACAAAACAAAACAAAACTTTATTGAGTTATAAATTATAAACAAATACTACAGACCATCCATTTTATGTGTGGATTTTTATTAGTAAAAAAATGTATGCTCATGACACCACAAGGCATTTTCATCATGTTCGAGTAGTTCTCTGTGACCTTTGGCAGTAAGTTTTGATGTCCCCAGTCCCTAGTCCCAGTTACTCACTCTTGTTCTGTCAATTTAGGTTGCATTTTTTCCTGATTTTTTATAGAAGTGGAATCATGAAGTATAGATCATTTACTGTTTTGCATCTTCAGTTTAGCATGATTGTTATCAGCCATGTTCTCACATACATAAACAGGTCACTCCTTTTTATTTTCTCATGGTATTCCAGCGCAGGCACATGTGAAAATTTATCCACCCATCACCTGTATATGAACCTTTGCATGTATCACATACTGATATTGTTGCCTCAGAACGCATGTTTAAGTCTTTATGTGGATCCTGCTTTTATTTCTTTTAAGTAAATACCTGGCCAGGAAGCTCCTGAGCATAAAGGGAAAAGCCATCTTTAAGTTTGTCAAGCTTTGTTCCAATATGATTGACATATTCAATTTTGTTACTAGAAGTGTATAAAAGATTTAGTGTACGCATATTTGGTAGGCATATAACGAACACTGACTTGGTCATCTCGAGTTTAGTATTCAAATTGGGTGTGGAAATGTTTCATGTTCTCTATATATTACTATATTGATTCTTTGAACACTTACTGTGATGTGTCAATGCAAATCTTGCTCTTTTTGTTTTTTAAGACAGAGTTTCATGTAGCAATTTCCTATGCAGGTCAGTATGAATGAATTTCTGGTCCTCCTGACTCCACCTCCTGACCACCACACCAAATTCATGCATTCCCAATTTGTGGGAATCGAACCCAGAGCTTTGTGTAAAACAACATTTTCCCAAATGAGTTAAAACTTCAACCCTTAATACAAATTTTTATTGAATGTTCGTTTGTTAGAGGTTTGCATTATTATAAAGTTGTAAATTGCTGTGTTATTTTATATACTTATACACAAGTCTTGTTATGTACTTCTACAGGTATACATATAGAAAAGTATATTTGGGAGAAATAAGCATCCCAATAGAAGCAAAGTTTGCATGCTTGTGAATATATATAGGAAGTCTAAGTGAAGTATTAGGTAAATATATAAACACATTATATATGTGTGTATACTTTTTTTTTTTTTTTTTTTTTTTTTGGCTTCCATCCCTTTCTCACCTAGCTTCGGCTTCTAGGTCTCACACCTGGCAGTTTGCTACTTAGTGCCTCTGGAGCAGGTCACAGCCAGCTTGCATCTTTCCCTGGCTTGGGGTACCCAGGCTGGAAGCACCGTTTGGTTTTTGGAAAGTTTTTTTTGTACCAAAAACGAACTCCCAAGTACTTTTTTTTTTATTAACTTTTTATTTTTTTATATTAATTACAGTTTATTTACTTTGTATCCCAGCTGTAGGCCCCTCCCTCATTCCTTCCCAACTCCACCCTCCCTCCCTCCCTCATCTCCTCCCTGCCCCACTCTAAGTTTACTAATAGGGGAGGTCCTCCCCCCTCCATCTGACCCTAGCTTATTAGGTCTTTATTAATTAAGCTTGTTATTAGTTAATTTATACTTTTCCCACATGAGCGGTGTTTTCAAATTTCCTGCTTATCTATATCTGACAGATCTTATCTATAAGATATCTTATCTATATCTTATACATTTTTTATATTTTATTTTTCTAAGCTAATAGTTTATTTAAAGTCATAACACAGCATCTTTATCCATCTATCAAGGATTTGTGTGTATAGATTTTTATTAGTTTAAAAAGTGTATACACTCACAAGACAACTGCCAGATTTTCTCATGAAATATTCTCAGAAGTCTCATTTATATAAATTTATATATAATTTATAACATTATTAGATAATATAGAAAAATTATTATATATAATATATATTATATTATATAAAAATTTGTGTGTGTGGGGACATGCATGCCAGAACACATATGTGGAGGTCAGAGGGAAAATTGTGGAAATCTGTTCTTTCCTTCAACCATGTGGAACCCATGTCCTCAGCTTGAACGGCAATCCCTTTGCCTGTCAGTCCTCATTTGTGTTTTAGAGAACAGAAACTTTAAACTTGCCGTGCTCTGTCTGAGAGATCCTCACCCATCCTAACGTTGGAAATGTCCTATCTTTTGATGTTCTTCTCTCAGCCTTGTATGTTCAGATCTGTGATTCATTAGTTTTTTTGTTTTTAATGTGTGTGTATGATGTGAGAAAAGAATTCAATGTCATCAAAATATGGATAGTCAGTTGTGCCAGAACCATTTATTAAAGGCTCTTGCTTGCTTTATTGAGTTACCTTGGCATAATAGTTGAAATTCAGTTGTGCATGTGGGCATGAGGATGTTTCTGGAGTCTTTGTTTCATTGTCTGTTCACACACCAGATACAGTCTTCTGATTATTGTAATGTCAAAGTTTTGAAATGAGGCATTGGTTATTTGGATTTGGGTTTTGGACTTTAATGTAAATTTCAGAATTCTTTTTAAAAAACTGATAAATATTTGTTGAGATTTTACTGGAAATAGGTTAGAGTGGAATTGAAAGGATAGTTTTTATATTTTATCTTCTAAACAACGATATAGGTTCCACAGGGTTGTTTTTGACAACTTATATATGGAATTTTAAAGTTCTCTTAAAAACATACGACAAATTCCTAACTTGTTTCCTGTGTTCTTAGTCTTCTGATGTCCATCCTCTTTGCCTTTTGGGCCTCTTTGAAAGGCTCTGCCCTGCAGACTATCAAAGCAGATGCTGAGACTTATGCCCAACTGTTGGGCAGAGTTCATGGAATCTTATGAAAGAAGTGGGAAAATAGTAAGATCTGGAGAGGACAGGAACTCCACAAGGAGAGCAACAGAACCAAAAAAATTTGAACACAGGAGGCTTTCCAGAGACTCATACTCCAACCAAGTACCATGCATGGAGATAACCTAGAACCCCTAGATGTAGCCCATGGCAGTTCAGTGTCCAAGTGGGTTCTATAGTAATGGGAAGAGGGACTGCCTCTGACATAAACTGGTTGGCCTGCTCCTTGATCACCTTCCCCTGAAGAGGGAGCAGCCTTACTAGGCCACAGAAGATGACAATGCAGCCACTCCTGATGAGATCTGATCGAACAAGATCAGAAGGAAGGAGAGGGGGACCTCCCCTTTCAGTGGACTTAGGGAGGGGCATGTGTGAAGAAGGGGGAGGAAAGGTGGGATTAGGAGGGGAAGAGCAAGAGGTTTATGGGGGGGATACAAAGTGAATAAAGTGTAACTAATAAAAGTTAAAAATATGTCAAAAGGGTTTTTTGCTATTCATTTTAGTTTACAGTTATTCATTCATATCATCCCAAGATGATGCTGAATTCATTTCTCTTTTACTTCTACAGTGTTGGGTTATAGATTTTGAGTGATGTTATTAGGTAAAGAAACGTTTAGAAGTATATTTTTCTGGCAAATTAACGTTTGGATTATTACTGTGTATTTATTCTCTTCATGTCAAAGCTTTATTTTCTCAATTAGTGATTCTTTTGATTTACTGTGAAATACATGCATAAATGACCTTTCAGTATTAGCTTACATTAAAAATATCTGCTTTGGTTAAAGAATTAATTTTTGTTGATACCAAAAAAAGTACTCTATAAGCTCTCTTTGCTTAGTATGATACCTAAAATTTTTATGACATATATCTATATATATTATAATTCTGTCTATAAATCTATCTATTTATCTATAAATCTATCTATCTAACAACTTTTTAAATTTTTTAAAATTCTTTATTAATTACACTTTATTCACTTTGTATCCCCCCTCCCTCCTCCCATCCCAATCCTCCCTTCCTCCACCCTCTGCATGCATGCCCCTCCCCAAGTACACTGATAGGGGAGGTCTTCTTTTCCTTCCTTCTAATCCTAGTCAATTAGGCCTCATCAGGAGTGGCTGCATTGTCTTCTTCTGTGGCCTGGTAATGCTGTTCCCCCCTCAGGGGGAGGTAATTAAAGAGCAGGCCAATCAGTTCATGTCAGAGACAGCCCCTATTCCTATTACAATGGAACCCACTTGGATACTGAACTGCCATGGCTACATCTGTGCAGGGGTCTTAGGTTATCTCCATGCATGGTCCTTGGTTGGAGTATCAGTCTCAGGAAAGACCCCTGTGCTCAGATTTTTTTGGTTCTGTTGCTGTCCTTGTGGAGTTCCTGTCCTCTCCAGATCTTACTATTTCCCACTTCTTACATAAGATTCCTTGCACACTGCCCAACAGTTGGCCATTAAGTCTCAGCATCTGCTTTGATAGTCTGCAGGGCAGAGCCTTTCAGAGGTCCTCTGTGTCAGGCTCCTGACTTGTTCCCTCTTTTCTCCTTCTTCTGATGTCCATCCTCTTTGTCTTTCTGGATAGGGATTGAGCATTTTATCAAGAGTCCTCCCTCTTGATTAGTTTTTTTAGGTGTACAGATTTTAGTAGGTTTATCCTATATTATATATCTATATGAGTGAGTATATACCGTGTGCTTCTTTCTGCTTCTGGGCTAGCTCACTCAGGATGATCTTTTCCAGATCCCACCATTTACCTGCAAATTTCATAATTTCCTTGTTTTTCATTGCTGAGTAATATTCCAATGTGTAGATGTACAACTTCTGTATCCATTCCTCCACTGAGGGGCATCTGGTCTGTTTCCAGCTTCTGGCTATTACAAATAAAGCTGCTACAAACATGGTTGAGAAAATGTCCTTATTGTGTACTTGAGCCTTTTTGGGGTATATGCCTAGGAGTGGTATGGCTGAATCTTGAGGAAGCACTATTCCTAGTTGTCTGAGGAAGTGCCAGATTGCTTTCCAGAGTGTTTGTACAAGTTTACATTTCCACCAGCAGTGGAAGAGGGTTCCCCTTTCTCCACAACCTCTCCAGCATGTGTTGTCACTTGAGTTTTTGATCTTAGCCATTCTGATGGGTGTAAGGTGAAATCTTAGGCCTGTTTTGATTTGCATTTCCCTGATGACTAATGAGGTTGAACATTTCTTTAAGTGTTTTTCTGCCATTCGATATTCCTCTATTGAGAATTCTTTGTTTATCTCTGTACTCCATTTTTTAATTTGATAATTATATATAGCACTGTTGGTCTTTGACTATTGACTTTATATTTTAATATTAACCGAAATGCATGAATAAGTTTCAGTAGACTACTTATGGATTTCTTAAGACTTCCCAGATATAGAATCATGTCAATATGCAAACATATATTGCTTATATATTAATGCAGATTTACTTTTTTCTCTTACATTAGTGCATTGGGTAAGGACTTTAAGGCCTCTTGTAATTTCAAGCTTTGGCACTGGATATTAGCGATTCTTGTTTTACTTTTAGAATGTTTAGTCTTTCACCAGTAAGTATGATGTGAGATAAAGTTTGTTTGAAAATATTGAAACTCATTTCTTTGTATGCATTATTAAGAAGTAATTTTAAAAGATCTAAAAAAAAATCCATCGTGTTAGCTGTTGGCATTTTGTAAATGCTGTTTATTCACTTGTGGAATCACTGTCAATTTCTAATTTGTTAAAAGTGTTTTTAATAATCCTGAGTGGGTGGTAAATTATGTCAACATATTTTTTTGGACTCTCATAGGCAACCATAGGCTTTTCCTCTTTTATTTTGTGACCAGAGTAAGTTACATTGCCAACCTCTAATTTTAGTCAAGCTTTATGTTCTCTTGGAAAATATGTTGGGTCAGAGTGTATAACTCTTTTTATGTTTCTATGTTTTATTTGGTAATATATTTAAAAGTTACTACACCATTGGATTATGTTTTTTTTTTTCTTAATTTTTTGCCTGATTTTGGTAATAAGGCCTAACAGGTTTTTAGTATTTTATCTTACAGTCAGACTTAGATACTCTTTGTTTCACCCTTTCAAATGATGGCTCCAGGTTTTAAAACGTGTTTGATTTGACTCCATACCTTGTGTTATATTTCCAGCCATACAACTCTGCCTGGTGTCCTGAAGTCCTGCCAGGTCCTGGGACACTAGGTGAGGCCCCCATTCCACTCCAAGTCCTTCACTGAAAGCATTCCTTGCAGTGGTAAATTGCACCCCGCACCTTGTGTTCCATTTCCCACTCCACAATCCTGCTTACACTCTTTGAGGCTTAGAGTCATCAGAGACAAACAAGATAGACACTGTCCCAAACCTCTGTTCACCATATTCCCCTAAAACACATCCATCAGCTTTAAACTTCACCCTATACTCTGAACTCCATTTTCCAGCCCACAACACGTCCTGGACTTTTTGAAGGCCCACCAGTACCAGATACAGCAGGTCATGCTGGCATTAAGGATCCCAGAGGCAAGGGTAGCACCCAAAACCCAAGACACCACAAAAGTCACAAAAACCCCAAGGGAGAGAGCCTTTTGGACCTGAAGATTAGCTAGCCATGAGAACTTCAGGCTGCTCAGGCTAGTACACAGAGAGGAAAGAAAACAAAGAAAAAACATCCAAAAGCGTCCACCCAGAAAAGATAAACTCATAAATCACCATCTAATCCTATAATAACTACAAAATCAAGATGGCTAAAGGCCAGCATAAAACAAAATTAGCAATAGCCAGGGCAATATGGCACCACCAGATCTTAGCTATTTTACTAAAACAAGCCCTGGATATCTAGCACAGCTGAAACATAAGAAAATGACCGTAAGTCCAATCTTATAAAGATGATATTAAGGGATTGCAGCAATAGGAAGGTTGAAAACCACTGCCTTACATGGTACTTTCCAAGGCACTCCATGGATACCTGCAACCATGATTTGTATCAAGTTCTAGAATACACCGTACACACATACCTACCTACCATAAAGTTCATCTTAAAAATTAAGTACATACTAAAATGACTAAAATTTAATAAAACCTATGTGAACCTGTCTTAGAATTTCTAACTGTATCCAAATATACAGTTAAATTAAATCATAAATCATACTTGGTAGCTGAAAGCAAAGAAAGTGAAAATTAGCCAAGAGGATTTACAAATATATATTCATATTGAAAAAAGACATTGAGGTAGGTGGTCCTATAGAGAATAGAAATAACACTCTTAGCTATATATCATAATGCTTTCTAGAATTCTTTTTGGCTTATCATTTTCTGTATATACACATCACATCTTTAAGGACCGAAAAGAATGAGATTTCTTTCCTTTACTTCTTATTTTAATGCCTTAAAAACTTTTTTTTTTATCAAAACTACACTGAACATTTCAAATAGACTAACAGTTACAATATAAGATCTTAAATTTATGATTAAAGATTAATAATGTGTCTAAAGTGTAGTGTGGAGTGAGGAAAGTTGGGATAAGTCATTGATGTCAAAATGAGGGATTCTCTGGGCTAGTTATTAGATTGCTCATTCTTCTTAGAATGCCTTTGGTGATTTCATCCATTCTCTCCTTTCTGTCTTTAAATTTATCATAGCCTGTAAGTAAGCATCATTTTAAAAATACATATGGCAATGATTTGGAAGAGTTCCACTGAAAGTCTAAAATAAAAGCAACCCTTTTCTCCTTTGAAAGTTAGCTGTTTCTGAAAGCATTGTTTTCCTTTTATTTCTCCCAGGACGCTGGCATTTAGCTCTCGCTGATTCCACATGCGTGGTAAAGACTTAAGATGGGAATGAAAAGTACTAATACCTCAACATCTTCTGAAGATATAATGTGAATTTAGCTTTGTGGCCATTTCAAAGCCCCGGGGTCATCCTTTTCTCCGCCAGAGGGTCAGGGAAGGACTGGAGAGACATGAGCATCTGGATGTTCTTGCCTCCCTTCACCAGTGCTGAAAAACATTAGCAGGAAAACCATCTGCTCTATGAAGTTCTGCCGATTGTTCAATCCAAACAAACAGCTTCTATCATAAGATTGGTAACTGGGTAACATGAGGGAAATAGCTAAGAGCTTACTGTTTCCTCAACTGCCCAAAGTATTTTCAAATCCCTAGTCTTTCTCTCTAGTCCAAATGTTGCATGGTGTTTTCTTTCCCTGGAATACTCTACTCTGTGGTCCAGGGAAACTTTAGTCACCATGGAAACATAATTCAAATAATCCTCTGCAAAGATTTCTCTCTCTTCATGATGTGAATATATTTGCTAATTTTCCTATTTTTCTATGTCCTCAGGGAAATAGCAATCATACAATAGTTGGTTATTTTGGGACCTGATCTCCATAAAATTTTGTTTTCCTTGAATGCAGGACCAAATGATATATTCTTTTAAATCCTAAAGTCGTGTCAAAAGTCATACTTCAATACCTGGGCATCAATATATGCTTTCTTTGCATGCAATATTATTCCTAAAATTGTCTGGTCCCTCCTCCTGTCCCTCACTGCTCAGGAGCCTTCAGTAGTTACCAGAGTGCTCTCCTCTTGGCTTATGATATTTTGAACCACAGACCTGAGTATCTGTGCTGCATTAAGAAGAAAGAATAATTAGTCTCAAATTACTGTCTGGTTGCATTAGATTACACATTTGCATTTGAAATATAATCAGTTCAATTACAGAGACTAGACACATGGCATTAATCCCTGCAGTCGAAATAACGACTTTCCAGAACACATAGGGAATGTGATATTTTGTTTATTCTCATTTTCTTTGGTTCAATTTGCAGTATTCTAAAATAGTAGCTGTGTCTTAAGTCTTTGCATTTGCTCAGGCTCTTACACTTTACATGACCTTTTCACAAAACCGTTTAAATTCGTGAATTCGTGAAGATGCCTTTCTGCAAAGAGTCATGCACATGACACACATAGCAGAAAGAAAAGCAAAACAAAGCATATGCCTTTTAGAAGTAACAGCAAGGATGCATAAAATATCTATTAGCTTATAAACACATATGAATAGAAACACAGCACCTCTGATTAGGGGGAAATAGGCTCAAACTATATATGATATCTGATTACATTGACTATTTTCTTTAAATCTTTAGAAATATCCTGTGAGGTTGTTGTATCTGTTGGTACCATACCTGGTGGTAAGTGACAGGTATCCCCAAGCTGGAAAACTATGTAATCCCAAGACATGCCTCTCTGTGGCATTTTTCATTTAGATGAGAGTCAGGGAATATCGTCCACTATGATTTCTCTCACCTACTTGAAAAATATGTATTGTCTTTTTTGTGGTTTAAGTATGAAATGACCCCCATTCCTACCTCCATGTTTGAACAGTCCCTAGCTGGCTGGTGGTGTTATTTTGGAAGAAGGGGGCCACAGAGAGGCATGTCTTGAGGATTAAAATACAGGCCCATGCCATTTGATATTCCTCTACAGAGAGTTCTCTGTTTCCCATATTTTAATTGGATTATTTGGTTTGCTGCTTTTCAGCTTCTTTAGTTCTTTATATATACTGGATATTAGCCCTCTGTCAGATAAAGGGTTGGTGAAGATTCTTTCCCAATTTGTAGGCAGTCGTTTTGTTTTGATGATGGTGTCCTTTGCTTTACGGAAGCTTTTCAGTTTCATGAGGTCCCATTTATTGATTGTTGCTCTTAGAGCCTGTGCTGTTGGTGTTCTGTTCAGGAAGTTGTCTCCTGTGCCAATGAGTTCATGGCTCTTCCCCACTTTTTCTTCTAACCAATTTAATGTGTCTGGTTTTATGTTGAGGTCTTTGATCCACTTGGATTTTAGTTTTGTGCAGGGTGATAAGTATGGATCTATTTGCATTTTTCTACATGTAGACATCCAGTTAGACCAGCACCATTTGTTGAAGATGCCATCTTTTTTCTTTTGTATGGTTTTGGCATCTTTGTCAAAGATCAGGAGTCCATAAGTGTGTGGGTTTATTTCTGGGTCTTCTGTTTGGTTCCATTGATCCACCATTCAGTTTCTATGCTAGTACCATGCAGGTTTTATAACTGTTGCTCTATAATACAGCTTAAGATCAGGGATGGAGATACCTCCAAAAGATCTTTTTTAAAATTTTTTATTTAACTTTTATTAATTATACTATATTCATTTTGTATTCTCCCATAAGCCCTCCCTCCTCCCCTCCCTGTCCCACCCTTCCCCCCTTTCTGCATGCATGCCCCTCCCCAAGTCCACTGATAGGGGAGGTCCTCTTCTCCTTCTTTCTGATCTTTTATTGTAGAGGATTGTATTAGAAATTCTGGGTTTCTTGTTATTCCATATGAAGTTGAGAATTTTTCTTTCCAGGTCTGTAAAGAATTGTGTTGGTAATTTGATGGGAATTGCATTGAATCTGTAGATTGCTTTTGGTAAGATGGCCATTTTTAATAGGTTAATCCTGCCAAGCCATGAGCATGGGAGATCTTTCCATCTTCTGATATCTTCTTTTAATTCTTTCTTCAGAGACTTGAAATTTTTTTCATACAAGTCTTTGACTTGCTTGGTTAGGGTTACACCAAGGTACTTTATGTCATTTGTGGCTATTGTGAAAGGTGGCAGAGAAACACTTAAAGAAATAGTCAACGTCATTAGCCATTAGGGAAATGCAAATCAAAACAACCCTGAGATTTCACCTTACACCCAACAGAATGGCCAAGATCAAAAACACATGCTGGAGAGGCTGTGGAGAATTCCCACTGCTGGTGGGAATGTAAACTTGTACAACCACTCTGGAAATCAATCTGGCGCTTTCTCAGACAACTAGGAATAGTGCTTCTTCAAGATCCAGCCATACCACTCCTAGGCATATATCCAAAAGAGTCTCAAGTACATAATAAGGACATTTGCTCAACCATGTTTGTAGCAGCTTTATTTGTAATAGTCAGAAGCTAGAAACAGCCTCTCAACTGAAGAATGGATGTAGAAATTGTGGTACAACTATACAATGGAGTATTACTCTGCAATGAAAAATAAAGAAATCATGAAATTTGCAGGTAAATGGTGGGAACTGGAAAGGATCATCTGGAGTGAACTGTCCCAGAAGCAGAAAGACACACATGGTATATACTCACCCATATAGACATCTAACATAGGATAAACCTAGTAAAATCTATACATCTAAAGAAACTAATCAAGAGGGAGAACTCTGACTAAAACGCTCAATCCCCATCCCAAAAGGCAAAGAGGATGGACATCAGAAGAAGAAGAAAACAGGAAACAAGTTAGGAACCCCTGCCACAGAGGTCCTCTGAAAGGCTCTGCCCTGCAAACTATCAAAACAGATGCTGAGACTTATGGCCAACTGTTGGGCAGAGTGCATGGAATCTTATATAAGAAGTGGGAAATAGTAAGAGCTGGAGAGGATAGGAACCCCACAAGGAGAGCAACAGAACAAGAAAATTTGAAGACAGGGGTCTTCCCAGAGACTCATATTCCAACCGAGTACTATGCATGGAGATAACCTAGAACCCCTGCACAGATGTAGCCCATGGCAGTTTAGTGTCCAATGGGTTCCATAGTAATGGGAAGAGGGACTGCCTCTGACATAAACTGATTGGCCTGCTCTTTGATCACCTCCCCCTGAGGGGGGAGCAGCCTTACCAGGCCACAAGAAGATGACAATGCAGCCACTCCTGATGTGATCTGATAGACTAAGATCAGAAGGAAGGAAATGAGGACCTCCCCTATCAGTGGACTTGAGGAGAGGCATGCGTGAAGAAGGGGGACTGAAGGTGGGATAAGGAGGGGAGGAGGAAGGGGTTTATGAGGGATACAAAATGAATAAAATGTAATTAATAAAAGTTAAAAAAAATGTACAGGCCCATTTTAGGTCCGGTTTTCCTCTCTGCTTTCTGACTGTCTAAGCAATGTTAACAGCTGCTCTCCTGTCATGTGGACTTACACATAGTCATGCTTTGCCTGCTATGATCACTTAAAGCCGTGAGCTAAAATACTTCTTCCCCTAAGATGCTCTAGCTTGGCATTAAACAGCATGAAAAAAGTAGCTAATATAACCTCCTGCCTGAGAGATATTCCTTAGTGAATAAATGGCAGTATATGGGGAAACCATTTCAAACTTTAAGGCCCTATACTTGTGAATGAGTATTCGGTGTAATTTTGACTGCATGGACTTCATCACACAAAGCCAACCAATAACACCCACAACAGCTTAATGTTTTCAAATGTCTTCCAAATGCAGAAGAACTTGCAGCTGCACAGAAACTTTTCTGTAGCCATGTTGAGGTTTCTCTTTGTGTCTTGAGACCTCTTTGTGTCTTTCTAGAATAGATGAAAGTGTGCATCTTTCTGAGGCTTCGTGAACTACGAAGCTTGTGTGTAGAATGAATGGGGCTGAGAAAAATCTCTGAATTCTGAAACCAAATAACTCAAGAGGGTCATCAGGCCATGTTGCTTCTGCCGTTTTGTGAGAACAACAAAGTGAGTGCCAAGAGACCTGGCAGGTGCATGCAGCAGTCCCTGAGCAGCTTTAGCCTTGTGATGTGCCTAAGCCTCTACGTAATTTTTTGTTGGTCTGTATTTTTAGAGACAGGGTTTCTCTGTGTAGACCTGCCTGTCCTGGACTCGCTTTGTAGACCAGGGTGGCTGGCCTTGAACTCACAGAGATCTGTCTGTTTCTGCCTTCCTAGATGCTAGGATTAAAGGTGTGTGCCTTTTTTTTTTTTTTTTTTTTTTAAATCATAACAGAACTCAGAGGGGCCTTGGGCCTTGGAGAACTTGCCTACCTATTTGTGAGCTGATTTTTTTTTTTTATGGGATGTAATTATTTCTCTTCAGGTATATGTCTGTTTAAAGTCATTTCCCATTTTTCCTGATTTAACTGTTTTTTTTTTTTTTTTAAAATGAGGTAGGACACATGAGCCTATTATATAAGGCGAGTATTATGTTTTGTTTTTTGTTTTTTTTTTTCCCATAAGGAAGGGTCTTATGCCAAGAGCCTGGTCCTCAGCAGCAGAGGATTGAAAGGAAGAGAATATTTGAGGAAGGTCACTAGGTCAGAAGCATTCTGCCTGAGAAAGGGATTAATACCTTATTACAG
The DNA here is from genome assembly GCF_907164565.1 of Psammomys obesus. Taxonomy (NCBI): domain Eukaryota; kingdom Metazoa; phylum Chordata; class Mammalia; order Rodentia; family Muridae; genus Psammomys; species Psammomys obesus. The sequence goes on from NW_026585644.1 coordinate 26,350,084, forward strand.
GCTGTAATTAATTACCAAGAAAACGGGTCATCATCCCTCTCCTGTAGCTGCCTTGCTTTGTTCTCTCTTCCCACACACCAACTTTCACTTCTGGTTCTCTGCCATGAGGTTGGTTTTGTACTGTTTGTATTTTCTAGCTGCCTGAATCATGAACCAAATAGTCACCTTTTATTTTATATAAACCATTCAACATCATATTGTTTGTTACAGTGACACAAAACAGTCTAAGTCAGAGAAACTGAGGCAGACATAATAAGCAATTCCTAAGAGGGTCCGGGCCTCAGAGTTCTAGGTCTGTTGCTCTGCCTTCAGAAAGGGAGCTTTGATTTCCTCACTTATAAAATGAAGCCAATGGCACTTACCTCTGAAAGCCACTGTGAGAATTAAGTGGAAGCACACAGATTTAGTATGCAGAAATAGTACATCATGTTGTAAGGAATGCTTGCTGTTATTTGGTCCAGGCAGGGATCATATCAAGACTTCAGGGTTTCTGATTGAAGTCTCTGTTTCAAGACAATACCTTTCTTAAATCTTTAGCCCTTTAATTTGGCCTTTACTCCTCTCCTTGCCTTTCTTCATCTGTTTGGAAGGAGAGGAGAAAAAAAAAAAAAGAACCCTGCCTGAATAGTGTGATGTGGTGAGAATTCTTTTATTTTATTATTATTATTATTATCTAATACAATTTATTCACTTTGTATCCTAGCTGTAGCCCTCTCCCTCATCTCCCAGTTCCACCCATCCTCCCTCTTCCCCACCCCCATTCCCCTCCTCTAGACTGATAGGGGAGGTTCTCCTCTCCTATCTGACCCTAGCCTATCAGGTCTCATCAGGGCTGTCTGGATCTTCTTTCTCTGTGGCCTAGTAAGTCCACCTCTCTAGGGGGAGTTGATCAAAGAGCAGGCAACCAAATTCATGCCAGTGACTAGCCCTGTTTCCCTTACGAGGGATCCCCCTTGGAGACTGAGTTGCCCATAGATTACGTCTGAGCCAGGGTTGTAGGTACTCTCCATGTATGGTCCTTGGTTGATTCATCAGTCTTTGCAGGCCCCGCTGGGCACAGATTTTTTTTGGCTCTGTTGGTCTCCTTGTGGAGCTCCTGGATATTAGTCAGATAATATAGGATAAACATACTAAAATCTATAGTTAAAGAAACTAGACAAGAAGGAGGACCCTAGGGAAGATGCTTAATCCTCATTCAGAAGGACAAACAGGATAGAGAATGGAAGTAGGAGAAGACAGGGAACAGGACAGGAGCCTTTCACAGAAAGTCTCTGAAAGACTCTACCCAGCAAGATATCAAAACAGATGCTGAGAATCATAGCCAAACATTGGGCAGAGTGCAGGGACTCTTATGGAAGAAGAAGGAGATAAAAAGACCTGGAGTAATGAGAATTCTTAATCCAGTAACTGGAGCAAAGACCCAAGAAGTTTAATCTCCCTCATCTACAGATGGAGAAACTGAGGCCCCCAGAGGGAAAGAGCATGATAGAAATAAATAAATTTTCTTGTTTTTTTTTTTTCCTTTGTGATATATTTTTTTCAAAACTTTTCTGGGTTGCAGTAAGATCAAATATTTATGGATATTTTTTTCTTTCTGCCTTGTTTGGTGTCAAATGTAAAGGAGGATGTTTATCAGAGGAGAGCAAAGGTCAGTTATGGCTGCTTGCAGTAGATGAAATTTTGAAGGTATAATGGGAATGTATACCTAATACTGCTTTTGTACTCTTGGTTTGTAAGTTTGCAGCAGGCTGTCTTTAATACGACTCTGGTTCAGTATGTGCAGAGTTGGTCAACAAATGTGGAAGAACTTTGAAGATAAAACAATGTTCAAATGTCCTGTATGAAATGTTGTGTTCTTATTGAGTTCTACCCTAAATGATTTACATTTTAGAATTTAAGACAACATACAGAACTGATGGTTTTTGCTCTCCTAAATAAATGAAGTAGGTTGGGGATGTAGCTTAGTTTGTAGAGTACTTGTCTAGTATGTACAAGGCCCTACATTTGATCTCCACTACCATGTAAACTGAATATGGTGTCGTAGAAATGAAATCCAGGCATCCGGGAGATAAAGGCAGAGGAGGGTCAAGTGTTCAAGGTCATCCCCTGTTACAGTAGGAATCTGAGGCTTAAGAAATGAGGACAGTGCAGCCACTTCTGATGAGAGCTGATAGTCTAGATCAGAAGGAAGGAGAGGAGGACCTCACCTATCAGTGGACTTGGGGAGGGGCATGCATGCAGAAAGTGGAAGGAGGGTGGGATCGGGAGGGGAGGAGGGAGGGGCTTATGGGGGATACAAAATGAATAAAGTGTAATTAATAATAATAATAAAAAAGAAAAAAAAACAAAAAACAAAACAAAAAAAAAAGAAAGAAAGAAAAGAAATGAAGGACTGTGTCTCTCCCACTATCCCAGCAATAAAAGAACTCAGGAGAGGCACTAAGAATTCAGAAAAAAAATGTTTTCTAAAAATTTTAATGAATAAGCTCATGAGCCAAAAGTAAAGGAATATAAAGAAAATAATTCTACCTGTTGAAAATATGGGCTAAGTGGTCAGTACTTTGAAGATAGGACTTTTCACTCTGAGAGTTGAGGACTCATTTTATGAAAATGATGGGTTGATCAAGTAAAATATTCTCAAGTGGTATAAGTCAGTCTTTTCCTTGGGTAATTGTTCTACTCTGTTGCTTTCGAGAGCCTCTCCAAACCTTGCCACACAGTGTCAGGTCTCTGCTACTTTCCATGACTCTAACAATCTTGTCCTTCACAACTTTAAACCTACTACCATGTGGAAGATGCTTATGTTACCGTTTTCTGCTACCAGCTCCAGAAAGTTCTGTCCTTGCAATGCAGCTGTGAGAGCTTCTGGGTGACCTGGAGGAGGCCCTTTCCCCTCTGTTCCCAGGGTCGCTCATCAGGCTTCACTTCACTGGTGCTCATCTCTCTGAGACTGTTTAAAATATTTCCCTTTGACCTTGGTTGAAGTTAGTGTCCTTTCTTTTTTGTTGTTGTTGTTTATTTTTTATTTTTTTAATATTAATTACAGTTTATTTACTATGTATCCCAGCTGTAGCCCCTTCCCTCATTCTCTCCCAATCTCACCCTCCCTCCCTCATCTCCTCCCTGCCCCTCTCTAAGTCCACTGATGGGGGAGGTCCTCCTCCCCTTCCATCTGACCCTAGCTTATCAGGTCTCAACAGGACTGGCTGCAATGTCCTCCTCTGTGGCCTAGCTATGCTGCTCCTCCCATGGCGGGTGGGGTGGGGAGGACAAAGAGCTAGCCAGAAATTTCATGCCAGAGACAGTAGGGACTGTTCCCCTTACTAGAGAAACCACTTGGATACTGAGCTGCCATGTCAGTGTCCTTTCTAATACAAAACATGTACAGCTCTTTATGGTTCATAAACCACATTCACTTTTGTTAATTCATTTGTCTTTTTGTTAGTTTTTCTTATAATCTGATTTTTAAACATGAGGGGGAATACCCAATTACTTTTTTGGTAATAACAAATCTGAAATTTAAATCCAGGTCTCTCTGGCATAAGAAAATAAGTGGACAGATCTTTGAATGCCTTGATTCTATAATGACCAGTCTAGGAGCACCTTTGTGCATGAATCAAATCTCCTGTTTTTTGTGAATCCTGAGAGACACAGGGCATTAAGGAAAACAGAAGTAGAGAACACATTATCATTAGCTTAGACTTGGCTTAATACCTGATGCTGAGAATTCTAACAATCTCATCTGAATTATGTGTAAATGAACTCTTCATTAAGAGTCAGGCCTGAGCCCAAGGCAGACCATGAGGCTGGCTGTTCTGTCTCATTACCAAACTCAGTGTGAATCTTGGATTTGAACCCAGTGTGGGCCTTTGATCAGGAAAGCTGGAATAATGGGATCAAAGATTTACAACCAGGCTGTTTAATGCACACGTGCCCATAATTATCAATATAGCTTTCACTAGAACAGGAAAAAGCACAGGAAGAAAAAGTGAGAAACAGGAAATTTCTTTTTCTTCACTTGTATTTTTGTATAGTGTCTCTTCCTACATCACTCTCCCTTCACTTGTGTATTTGAACTTCTTCTAGATTTTACTGTCTAAATTTACACCATATTGTTCTTAATTTGCCAGGCTACCTGGGCCATTTGCTGGTTGTTCTGTTGATTTTATCATCACTAGCCCTGAATTTTGGTGTTTTTGTTTTGTTGAGGATTACAGTTTTCTATTATTATTGGCAAAAGACATCCATCCATCCATCTATGTGCCCGAAATAAAATGGACAGTTGAGTACCTTCTAGTTGTCTATTTCTATCAGCATAAGACTAGCACAATAAATATTAGTGGCATGAAATAAAGAACACTTATAGAGAGTATAGATTGGCATGGAATTGAGCTCAATATCAGGATCAATACTAGAGCAGCAACAAGGAGCAATAATATAACTTGTGTGAGTTTGATAACGTGCTTCAACTTAGACAAGAGCTGAGCATCATCTATGGATCAGTGTTTACACCAAATGTAAATAAAGTTATTGGTGATCAGGTCCTGTTGTAATTCAGCTCTGCTAACTAGACATGTGGAAAATGAATATCTAAACAGGGCATTAAGCAGGCACTTGCTGTTCGGTGAGTGCTAATAAAACTGATGAATTTTGGAATGGAGTCAGGCTGAATTTTCAGCTTGTATTTGCCACTAACCTAACTTGTGATCTGAATCTAATTCCTCTTGTGGGTTTCAGTTTCTTCATGGTAAGGCTCTCGCCTTACCATGGCTTACCAAGCCTTACCAAGCCTTACCAAGGCTCCCAAGTCCGTACTCTAAGATTTTGTGGTAAACAGATCCTCTCAGGCAGCAGACTGCCTGAGGAGTCCTTAGCCCTATCTCCTCCCTCTTTGCAAGAGTTAGCTTAAACATCATCTCCTTTCAAGAGCCATTTTTTATAAACATATGTGTATACATATATATATGTATACATATAGACATACACACACACACACATATATATATATACATATATATATTTGAAAACTCTGGGAGTGTGTTGTTTGAAGTAGAGTCTGTGAAGTTAATAGTAAGTGTGATAAAAAAATTTTACAATGCATTCAGAAAACACTATGTAATATAATTTCTCTGACTCTCAAAGCAATCAGGTAAGGTAGGTAATATTTTCTTTTTTTAAAAAGGACTGAGCTGCATAAAATATAAACAGTTTACCCAAAGACTTGGAGCTTTCCTTGTGTTTTGAGTACAGAGCCAAACTTGAGCCACCGAGCTGGACTGTACACCTGTCATTGCCAGATGAAGAGGTTCAGACCAAAGGAAGACATAGAAAGATGTAGCTTTTACCAGATGTTAGAGACCAAAGAGATGAGCCCTATCTCAGTAAGAAGTGTTTCTTTCTCTCCAGAGTCCCTAAAGCACTAAGCTATCACTTTCAATGTTCAAGCAATGTGTGGCTATTCTTTCTCAAATTAGACCACAGAAGAGCTTAAAAATGATTCATCAGTAACTCATTATATTGGTGCAATATCAACTTTGGTACTTATTTTTGGTTTGGATTTAGATTGAACATTCTATTTTATTACTTATGGTCTCATTACTGTGTTATTTGGGAGTTCCAGAAATCTTCATTATCACAAGAACAAGGCATATACACCTCAATTTTCAACTTGATTTTGTGTAGACTATGTTTTCCTTATAGTTCCCAGATTGTGTGGTTATAAAATGGGTTGAGATGATTTTGGGTGCTTTCAGTGTTGACACTAAATTAGGATGCAGAATAATAAGCCAAAAAATAAATCTATTACTCCACATTGGTGTTAAGGATATGGTGCAATTAAGATTATAGGGGTAATAATGCTATACACCATCATTTATTAAGTTAAATTTAATATATTTAACATATATGTTTCATTTATTAAATTAAACCTAATATTATTTAAATTGAAAATTTTAATTTGCTTATATCTTAGGGATGCAATAATTTGCTAGAAAAATTTAGTAGAATGAGAAGAAAGTATTAGTAAACTTTAGTAGTTTGGATACAGAAAGAGCTCTCCTGTACCTCTCCAAAGCTCCTTGCTACACAGGCATATTGTCCTCCACTGTCAGCATCCTGCACCAAACGATGAAGCACACGATGAAGCACACTGTTACCATGGGTGGGCTTGAATTGGCTCCATTACTATTCAGAGCTCCTACCTTATAGTAGCATTCACTGCTAAGAGTGTGAATTCTGCTGGTTAGATGGCTGTAAAATCATATGTGTGCAGCATTATAATACCATATAGGACAGTTTTAGTGCTTCCAAAATCCACTGTTCCTATTTGTTTACCTCTCTTTTCCCTCTAGCCCCTCTCAAGTAATGATTTTTTTTTTCAGAATTTGCCTTGTTTAGAATGCCATGAAATTGGAATTATGCAGCATGCAGCCATTCCAGGCTGCTTTATTCACTTAACAATGTGAATTTAAGACACTTCTAAGCTAATTTGTTTTTAATAGTATCTAATGCCACATGACCTGTATTTGTTTACCTGTTTTTCTGCAAGAAGACATGCTGGTTGCTGCCAAGTTGTGAATAAAGACATAGTTGTCCAATGAAAATGAGTTGTTGCTATTGTTGTTTTTTCATTAAATGCCAAGAAGTAAAATCACTGGATTATATTGCAGGAGCACATTTACTTCTAGAAGAAACAACAAAATGTCTTCCAAGGTGGTGGGGCCATTTTCTATTTTCACCAGCAGGAAATTATGGTCTCTGTTGCTCATGGTTTTACCAGAATTTTGTGGTATTGTGTTTTTTTTGTTTGTTTGTTTGTTTCCAACTATTTCAACAGGTATTTCCACCATTGTTCAATTTGTATTTCATAATGGGGAACTGGGGAACACTTTTCATATATTTAGTTAGTATCTTTATATTTTATCAGATCTTTTGTGCTTCCAAAACTGAGTTGTATACATTATATGTGTATATATATTCCTGAGATTGAATAATTCTTTTTATGGTCTAGGCAACAATTATTTATCATGCTATTTTTATGAAGGATCAGGCCTGCAATATTTCATCTAAAAATATCATTGCCATACTTAAGGTCATCTAGAATTTTTCTAAAAATTTCTAGGAGTTTTGTAGATATGTGTATGATTTTTATGTCTGTACTTGTTTTGAATTTCTCTTGGTGTAGGGTATCATGTCTGTATCTATTTTTTTTGAGATTTTATACATGCACATAAGAAAATATGATCATATGTATCTCTCATTTCTCCCTTCAAGCTTCACTTACAAGCTTGCCTTAAACACTACCCCATCTCAATGTCATGTCTTCATTGTTGTTTGTTTTTTTTTTTTTTATAGTCCACTGAGTCCAGCTAGTGATGCACAAGTGCATAGGTGTGGAGACCATCCACTAGGGCATGGGAAGCCCACCGTGTCGACATCCTCAGAAGACAGTGGTTCTCCCCCAGCAAATATTTATCCTCACTAGCTTTTCTATAGGAGTTGGGCCTTGAGATAATCTATGCCAGCAGTGGCCGAGGAACTTGGACTGGCTTGCTCTTGTGCAGATAACCAGAGCTGCCGTGAGTTCCTCAACAGAGTAGCCATGTTATGTCAAGTGCATTTCACAGCATTCCACTCATCCTTCAGCTCTTACATTCTCTGTGCCTCATCTTCCACAATGTTCCCAGAGCCTTGCTGTTGAGGAGTCACTGTATATGTCTCATTCAGGGCTGTACACTTGGCCTTTTGTTCTGAGCAGTTTTTTTCATAAGCACAGTTACGCATCTCTCCACCAACTGCTGCCCATTGCACAAAGAAGCTCCTCTGACCAAGGCTGAGGGAAGCTCAGGTCTGTTGGTATAAACATAAATATCTACCAGGCGATTTGATGAGATGACCACTTTTTTGGTAATTTAGCAAAGTAACAGGGTCTATCCTAGGATCTTTGGCCTCCACAGTTAGATATTTTTGTGAAGGCTTACAGTATGAAATTTCTTCCTGTGGAAAGGTCCAAAATCCAGTCAGAAAATGAGGAGTAACCCCGTAGCAGTTATGCCTTGATTGCTCCAGTTGGCACACCTTGCCTGGCAGGCCAGTCTTGCAGCACTCAAGATCTTGTAGCAGTCTTATAGCATTGGGTAAAATCACTATGTCTTTTCCTCCCAGCATTCTGCTTAGTACCTATAAGGATAAGAAGGCAAGGAAGTTTTCACTTTTTCTAGGTTGGTTTGACTTGACTTATCTATGTCCTGTGTACTGTTTTCAGCAATAGGATCTTACCATGTGTTTATAGCGGATAGCCAAGGGAAATATCAGTACTCTTGTGTTAGTTTTTAAGTAAATATATATTATCGAGATTTTTTTTCCTTTCCCTTTTCTATGCATATGGTTATCTGTGTTTTTTCAGAAACTTTGTCAGTTTCTTCTAAACTTTAAATCTTATTGATATATAACTGAATTTACTATCTTTTGCTTATAATTTAAAGTTCTTCTTGAGCAGACTATGATACTATAGCTTAAAAATTGTTATGGCAGTGATTTTTTTCTCTCTCTTTTTCTTGATCATTTTGTTAAGGGTGTATCTATCACGTTAGTCTCTTGAAAGAACATTTGGGCTTGGTAAATTTCCTCTATTCTTCTGTTTTATCTTTGATCAGTATCTGTTATCATTGTTATTCATTCAGTTTTCTGTGTTTGGTTTGACTTTCTGCTATTTTCCTAACTTACAGAAAGGTATAATTTTGCAATCATTTAAAAAATATTGAATGGGTACTGAATTTTGTTAATTTAAAAATATCTACAGCTGTGGTAAAGCATCACTGATACTTTAGCATATTGATGTAGTGGCTTATGTTGATTTTTTTCAAATGTTAAACCAATCTTGAAGACTTTGTCTAAATCCCAGTTGATTGACATGTAATTTTTATCGACATTGGATTCAGTTTGCTGAAATTTTGTTGAGGGTTTTGGTATTTCGGTTGTTATTGTATCAATTATATTGTAATTCTGATTATGTCAAGACACATTCCGTGGTTGAATCCAGTGAAAATATCATGAATACTATTCTTCTTGATTCTTATGAATAATGTAAAAGTATTACTATTTTCTTTGATGTCATAATGTAATTTGTCTACCTTCAATCCTCAGTGATTTTACTTATATAACATAGCTTCAGTACTCCTTTAAGAAGCTACAGAGCTAAGACTTCTACCTAGTTACAAAGACTTTGTATTTGTACTATAATATATAAAAGATGCCATTTTACTTAGGTTAATGGAGCTCATCTTTTGATATCATGATGAAATGGAAATAGAATTCAAAAGTTTTAAAACCATAGACATAAGACTCTGCCTGGACTTAATAATTCTAGGGCTTTGGGCCATCTGTAAAAGAAGACTCTATATGAACAATGTCATCTTATCCCAGCTCACTCCACTATCTAAAGGCAAAGACTTATAATCTGCCAATCACAGTGGTCCCTTCACAAATGTCACCTTTCATGTGGAATCAGCCATCTCTCTCTCTCTCTCTCTCTCTCTCTCTCTCTCTCTCTCTCTAACAGATGAACTCTGGGAAGTATCTTATTGCTTTATTAATGAGGTATGATTCTTAACTTATCCCTGTCACATAGGTAGTCTAGAACCCTGTCCACTGGGCTGAGCTGTGTCCTGGGAGGTCACTTTCTTAGTCATGCACAGATGTTCAAACCCTAGTGGGCTTGCATGTATAGCTAATCTCCTCTTAGCCCTCTGTTTTCCGGGAAAGGTATATTTCAGGATTCTTAGCTACTGTCTGAGATTTATTGTATCTGAGCAGATTTCTGCAAACAATGGGCAGCCATAATCCAACTCTAGAATATCTATCCAAAGTCCAGATTCCCTTCTTTTTCCAGCCTACTTGAGCTCTGCACAATGGAGATTAGGACCACTCTTCTTCCTATACTCCTACTGCCATCTGGACTGCTTGACTACTCCTGCCATTTGGAAACAGGGTCTTCCTCAGTTCTTGTGTTTCTGGCATTCTTGCTGTCCTCTTTGAGTCAGACCTATGACATGATTCTAGAATTGTGTAATGCCTGGCATCTAATGCCTGAGAAGTCCACTTCTGTGCTATCACTCCTCCAGTTCAGACTTACTGAGAACACCCTAGCCCCGACTCTCCTGATTAAGATGCCATCAGTATAACAGATAATTCCCTAGTAATGCTTTCTGGTGTGTCTGTTTCAGACTTCGAAAAGCTGAGAATTATAAGATTAAACATGCTGACTTCAAATGACTGAATAAGGGTGTTTGTTGATGATTGCCTAATCTCACAGAATAGCTAGAGAAATACATCAAGATCATAGCAATACTACTGCCATATTAGTTCACGATGATCCAAAGATGAGATGGTTCATCTATAAAAGCAACCATACTGCTATACAAAACATACCTCATATTAATTTTTTCTTTGGTCCCACTGGACTCCTCTGGGACTTATTATAATTTCTTTTTTTCTTTCCATTTTTCTTTTAATTTTTATTAATTACAGTCTATTCACTTTGTATCCCCCTGTTCCCCCCTCCCCCCTCCCCTCCCGATCTCACCCTCCCTCCCCCTTCTCCACACATGCCACTCCCCAAGTCCACTGATAGGGAAGGAATTCTCATTCTGTCCCAATTTATAGTTCTAGTGATAAGTTTTGTATAATTGTGAAACATCAGAAGTTTCATTCAGCATGCTGGTCCAGAGAAGTCATTGATGTTAACTCCAGAAAACCTGTCTCTGGCTAGACATACAGCTCAGTCTGTAAGGTATATATATGTCCAGCAAGCACAAAGGCCTGAGTAATTTCCAGCACTGCTAAAGTGGGCTTAGAAGAGCAAGCCTATAATTTTAACACTTGGGAAATAGACAGAAAAATCAGGTGTTCAAAGCCAGTATATGTCTCAAAAAGAAAACAACAACAAGAGAACAACAAAACAAACAAAAATAAGAAATAAAGGAAAAGGAAAGATAAAAGAAAAACTAAACCTTATCAAAATCAGATGGCCACCAGTCATGATGATAGCTGCTCCCCATCCTCAACCCTCTGCACAGTTCCACAGTCTCTTTGGCATAGCAATGCACATATGAACTCCTGAATGAAAACAAAATTTAGATCCAAAACCACCAGGCAATAAGATTCTGCAGGCAGCTTAAGTAATTTTATTTCAGCTGATTAAGATGTTTAGACGCAATGCATCCAATCTATCCTTGAAAAGTCTGTCAGAGCCAAAAGCCCAGTGAGTACACTGTGTCCTATGAGCTAGCACACTACTACTGTAGCCTATTTAAAAGTTTTGATAAGTCAGTGAAAAACTCATTGAAAGCTTTCCTAGCTTTTTACTCATCAGCGAAAACAGTATCAGACTCATAAAAGAAACCAAGATCAATGCTATCATCTTCATGGCACTTATAATTTAATGGTAGGCACAACAAGCCCAGAGGCCATGTCTTAAACCATTGCTATACTCTAGAGCAGTGGTTCTCAGCCTTCCTAATGATGTACTCTTTAACACAGTAATTCATGTTGTGGTGACCCCCAACCATTAAACTATTTTGTTGCTTCTTCATTATTGTAATTTTGTTACCGTTATGAATCATACCGCAGATATGCAGGATATCTACCCTGCAACTCTAGTGAAAGGGTTGTTCAACCTCAAAGGGGTTGCGGCCCATGGTTTGGGAACTGCTGCACTAGCCATTTCACTGCTTCTGGGTGTGGCCTGGTTCCTTTGCCCTTGGTCTTTGTCTTAAGAATAGGCATTTGTGATTGTTCCTGCAAAATGAAGGAAGGAAAACTGAAGTATTAAAAGTACAGAGTGGCTTGCCTGAGACTGTGTCTAAGAAGCTTTGGAATTGGCAATGCCTGTTGAGAACAATGCCAGGCAACCATCACAGGACATCACTGCAGTAAAAATTGTACATGTGCACTTGTGCAATGTTCCTTGTGGTCACAAGAAGTACTATCTTTCATTTTTGTGTAGAAGGGTAGGAGAGCTAGCTGGACAGAAGTCATCCAGGTACCAATTTTATGACCAAACAGTTCGGAGAGTGCTGTCTATGAAAGATAGGATGCTAGGGCTTTTGAAAGCACAGCCACACTGGATGGTAATTAGGAGCTTGTGTTAAGAGTCCAAATCTCTCCATCTTTAAACTACTTCCTTCCTGACTGAGTGCATCTGTATAAGACACTGTTCTACTGCTGTAAAGACATACCATGACAGAGGTAACTTTTATGAAAGAAAACATTAAGTTGGGGACTTGCTTACAGTTTCAGAGGTTATAGTCTGTAACCATAATGATAGGGAACTCGGTGGCATCCATTTCACTAGAGCTCTCAGCTGAGAACTACATCCTGATCTGTAGGCATCAGATAGAGAGAAACAATGGGCCTTTTGTGAGTGTTTTAAATCCTACAATCAACTTAAACACTTCCTCAAACAAGGCCACACCTCTTAACCCTTCTCAAATAATTTCACTCCCTGGTGACTAAGCAAGCATTGAAATATATAAGGCTTGGAAGCCATTCTTATTCAAACTACCATATTACCCTCTTCTTTAAGAAAGAGGTTTTGTCATTAGATGGGCAGGAATTTGTGGTTAGAAAGATCCATGTTCAAATCCCTGCCCCATAAAATGCTAGTATTATCATTTCAGCATATAACTTCAAATCTCTGAGTTTTTCATTTTTTTTTCTGCAGAGTTTTTCCCAGTGCAGTTGAAAGGGTAGACTATGACTTACTGGGCATGTGCCTACAGTGTTGTGTGTGTGCAGTCAGCGCAGTCTCTCTTGTTCCCATTTCTCTCAGGAACAACCTTTGAATTACTCTTCTATGCTTTTGTTCTATCAAACTTGAAACTCAATTTTCTTTCTCAAAAAAATACAACTAAACATCAGACCTGACCTTTCCATGCCTTCTTCCCTTCCAGGCATCCCAAATGTCAGAGATTTGATTAAGGATGTTTACTTGGGATATACAAAATTCAACAGTAAAGTAGCTGTTTTTTCTACTTATTATTCAAGACATGGGGATTCTGTGAGAGATCCTTATGCCCTTAAGGAGAAAGATGTTTTGAAGGAAACAAACCCAATATCTTTCCTACAATGTGAACTGTACTGAAATGCAAAGGGCCACATGTTTTCTGAAGCAAGTTGCTGCTTCCTTAGCCAGGGATCCTAAGGCACAGCTTCACTGTGCAAAAGCAAAGGGGAGATACGGTATGTCCAAACAGCCTCCCTCTCAGCTACAAGCAAGCAGGCTTGATTGCCATCAATATTATCAATAGTTGCAATTGCAGAATCAGTACCTGAGATCCAGTTTCCAAGCTTCTCACCAAAATGCCACTTGCCAGTGAGAACCAGGCACCAGGAATACATTATGATTGCATTTCAGTTTGTTAAATAGGTTCATGTTTAATTCTTCTTTGCCAGATAACTTACCCCATTATCACCAAAGAGTATATTACATAGCATACAAACAGAATTCTTCAATTCTTCTTATCTTTTTCTTTTTTCATCTCACCTACTGCCTTTTTATGTTTATAGCTTACTCCTTATCTTTTGAGAAATAAATGGCTGGTATGATGAAGAGTCATCCTGAAATTCTGGTAGATCCTAAATGTTTTGTGAGATTAAATAAACTGTATTTAAATAACAAAATGTCTTCTTACTTACTTACTTGTTTATTTAATCACTTTACAGCCTGATCTGAGCTCCCTACCTCCTCTCCTCCCAGTCCCTTCCTCATGCACTCTATCACCACTCCTGTCCCTCCTTCTCAGAGAAACAGAGGCTGCCAAAAAGTACTAACCACCATGGCACCTCAAGTCACAGCAGGATTAACCTCATCCTCTCTCACCGAGGCCTGACAAGGCAGCCCAGCTAGGGAAAGGGGATCCAGAGACAGGAAACAGAGTCAGAGACAGCCCCTACTCCCCTTGTTAGGGGACCCACATGTTGACCAAGCTGCACATCTGCTACATATGTGTAGAGGGTCTAGATCCAGTCATGCATACTCCTTGGTTGGTGGTTCAGTCTCTGTATGCCCCCATGGTGTTAGATTAGTTTATTCTGTAGGTCTTCTTGTGTCCTTGACCCCTCAGACTACCTCTATCCTTGCCTTTACTCATGCTCAGACTTCTTCTAGCTTGGCTTATTGTTTGTCTGTGGATCTGTGCATCTGTTTCCATCAGCTGCTGGATGAAGCCTCTCAGAAGGCAGTTGTGCTAGGCTCCTGACCACGAGCATAGCAGAGTATCATTAATAGTGACAGGAGTTTGCTCTCTCCCATGAAATAGGTCTCAAGTTGGGGCAGTTATTGACTTGCCATTTACCCAATCTCTGCTCCATCTTAATTCCTAACAGACTGGACTATGTAGAGTACTAAATAAGATTCTGTTCTTAAAACTTATTACATTCCTTCAACCTTTTATTCCATGGACACTCACTGAGCATTTCCTGGGAGTCTGGACTTGTCTTTATTATAGGTTCTACTTGGAAAGTGCTTATAGCCACATAGCAAAAGTAAAAGATGCATAGAGAATCATTAAAGAGAGATTGCTCTGTAGTTAAGAACAATTCTTCGAGAGCACCAGAGTTCAGTTCCCAGAACCCATATCGGGCAGCACACAGACACCTGCAACTCCAGCTCCTGGGAATCTCAGACCCTCCACTAGCCTACTTGGGCTTCAACACACATGTGGTATATACTCACTCTGATACAAACATACACTGACATTCTTTTTTATTAAGGCAGACATACCTTTCCTAAGACCTCTCCATCCCCTGTATAAGACATTGTCTAGAATTTCATTATTGACTGACATAAGGGTAAAATGAGCACTTGGTGTTCAAAATACCCAGGAGAATTTGCTAATTGGAACTATCACTTTAATTAAGGCTATCCAGATTCTCTGGAGTGCCAGATAAACAAGGGGAAGTGTTGGAAGCAAGATGGATAGGTAGATACATGCTGATGGTGCTGCCGAAATAAATATAAACACTCCAACAGCCACATCTTGACCCTGGGTGTGGCAGTCCTTTAAACTAATTTTCTTTTCAGAGCCCTAGTTAATGGGATTTGTTGAACAATTGTATAATTTTGGTTGTAAGCTTAGTTTTTAACAGTTGAGCTATTTCTCCAGCCCTGAGCAACTATAGGAAATTGGTCAGTGTCAAAGGTCCAGTGCCCTGAGGATGAGAAGTGTAAAAAGCAGAGATAGAAAGAGTTGATGGCATGACCTAGATTTGGGTGAGGAAGAAGCCATGGCTGAGCCTCCTGCATCTCTGTAGTACCACTTACCCTCACACCCCTAATGCTTTCTTGAATTTTTTTTTCCCCCACAGGATGGCTATTTTATGTTGGTGGAAGGAAAGCTGTGATTAAGAAGAAGGGAACTACAGTGATGTGAGAAGCTTTTTTTTTTCCCCCAAGGGGAAGGCAAAAGGATAATAACCATGCCCCACTTTCTTTTTTAATGCTTAGTACTCCCCCACAAGTTAGAATATAAAGGTGCCTTCTGAATGCAAAGAGTGACAAAGCCACATGATGAGGGGGGTGAATCTGCTCGTGATCCTTAGATTCTCCTGAAACCTCAGGGAGGGAGCCCACATAGCGCTTGGTGGGACCCGTCTCCAGGTCCTCTGAGCTCACATGGCACCTGGACTGCTGATGTCCTGTAGGTGTGATGGCTGTGCTGTCCTGTACAGGTAGGACAATTGGCAACAGGCATCTCGAAAATGAAGCATCTTTGCTCTTGTGGAAATACCTACGGAAATAAGTGTGCTTACTATCACTAAGACCTGGCCTGCAATGATGCAGATCGATAATTTAATGGTGTGATAACTTCTTTTGTATCAGAAATTCTGCAAGGAGTTTTGAAGGGCATTTCATCATCACGGTGACTGAGGCAAGGAACTGCCCGTGTTCACAGAACAGATCTCCAACACCCATTTCTTACTTTCTGGGGTGAAAATCCAGAGTAACCACATGTGAACTGGAAAATGCTTTCTTTAGGAAACTGCTTTCTCACCTCTCACTTTAGATAAGATTAATTTTTAAGCAATCAAAGAAAATTGTCAGGTAGAAAGATGACAGTTATAAAACACAGAGAAAGAAAACAATTCATTTTTGTAGTATTTAAAGCATGATTGAAAATGCTCAAAATATAATCACATTTAAGTCTTAAATGTTCAATTTTTTCTATGTTAATCTTTTAATTTACCATTATATTAGATTTCCTTCTCCCCTTATTCCTCCTAACCCACACTATTGTGACTAGTTCAGAAAAGAACAGCTTGCTTCATTTGGCACATGTCTGTCAACAAGAATATCTTTTTTTTTTTTTTAATATCAGAGGAGACCTTTCTATTCCTTGACTTTAAAAAAGAAATTCCTTTAGCATAGGATTCACTCATAAGCATGATGCACAAATTACAGTGGATAATATAGAATCCACCTTTACCTATATTCATAGGGTTTTCCCTGACATTCCTGTCAATGTTGTTTTTCTGTCACATTGTTTATGCTCTGAATGGGCTTACATCCCTCCTTACTGAAATTGCACATCTGTACTTACTCTTTCCTTTGGTAAACAATTGCCTTTAGAAAAAAATATATATTTTTTGTGGAAATTTTACTTATACAGCCCTTCCTTCAGGTAGTATTACACTCATTTTGCTCAGTAAATCCTTGCAATCAATCAACAGAATTAAGAGATTTCTTTCCAAGAATTGTGATGAATCTTTGCATTTATTGGATTTCAGCCAGTATAGCTCTTTTATTGCCTATCCCATGAATAGTTACTGGAATACAAAGAGAAGTCTCAAAAATAGCTTGTAAGACTAATTAAACTACAAATATGACAGCAAAATATTATCAGAAATCAATCTAAAGATGTGTGAATTGAGGGCACAGTTTTATAAAATAAAGCTACAACAGATTGTTGTTCAAGTAAAATCTTGGTAGTCAACAATCCCCTGGCATGTGTTGCTTTACTGTGTCAGATTTTTTTTTTTTTTTTAGCCACACTATTGATCATCAAATTAATTATTTAAGTAAAGAGATAAACAAAATCTCTCAAGTGACCTTTGAACGGTTGTCCTGGTTAAGATGGCTTTCCCATTTCTTTGGTCTCCTATTAGCAATTCTTATAATTCTCTTATGCTTGCCTGTATTAATTAGACTAGCCATAAAGGCACTGAATTCAACCGTGGCCTCTATTACAGTCACTATTTTTTCTTTAAGAAATTAGAAGGGAGGCGTGTTGGGAGCACAGCACAAAGGTTCTTGTGCCCATTGATCTCCAGAGAAATCAGGAATGTTAATCACACAGGATTGGCTTTCCAATGGGAAAGATGAAAAACCTGTTCCTCCAGCCAGAAAGCTGGGAATTTGAAGTGATCCACAGCTTGGTTTTCTGTGTTATCTGTTGGCCAGGCTATATCAGGCTCTTATAACCAGGACTAGAGGTGGCTAGTAATATAAAGGACCTTTACAACCAGGGGCTCCCCAAGCTCCCACAACTAGGACCAGAGGTGGCTAATAGCCAAAATGACCTCTATGCTATCTGTGTGAGCGAGACCAGGTCATACCCTTCCTCAGGCTCTTAAGCTAGTATAGGTAGCCTATCTCTAGGGCCCATCTTTCTGAAAGAAATGACATGTACCCTGAATCAAGTTTTTATTTTATTGTGCTTCCTCATGCTGGGTGGTTTGTATTATACAAGGAAACATTTTTCCAAATTATACTGTGTTTGAATTTGTTGGGACCAAACTCCTTGAAGCCTTGATTCAGGTTGACAAAATCAATCTAAACTGAGTTTTCATTCTCATCATTTACTTGCCTGACACCTGTAGAGACCCTCTCAGTCACCGTCCACAGTTTAAGTGCACAGGACACTATGGTCTCAGTGTGTGGTAACTCCAAGTTAAGAGTCTGAAATCTTAAGCACAGTCTTTATTATTATTATTATTATTATTATTATTATTATTATTGTTAATTCAATTTACATCTCTGTCATAGGCCCCTCCTTCCTCTCCTTCTAGTCCTACCCTCCCTCCTGCTTTCTGCCTCCCTTGTTCCTCAGAATAGAGGAGCCCTCCCCTCCACACATCCCAGTTCATCTATTCTCATAAGGACTGAGTTCACCTTCCTCCCCTGTGGACTGGTACGGCAGTCCTATCAGGGGGAAGTGATCAAAAAGCAGGCAACATAGTCCATGTTAGGGATATCTCCCATTCCCTTAACTAGTGGACCCACATGAAGCCTAACTTGCCCATTGGCTACTTAGAAGTAGAAGACCTACGTCTAGACCATAAATTGTTCCTGGTTGGTGCTTCAGACTTCATAGGCCCCTCTGAGAACTGGTTGATTGGCTCTAATGGTCTTCTTGTGGAGCTGTTGTTACCTCTAGGTCTATTTATCCTTCCCCCCTCTTTTCCAGTAGAATCCCTATGCTTCGCCCAGTGTTTGGCTGTGAGTCACAATATCTGTTTCAAGCCATTGCTGAGTGGAGCCTCTAAGAGGACAACTCTGGTAGCCTCCTGTCTGCAAACATATAAGAGTATCATTATCAGTGATAGGGGTTGGCTTTCTTACATGGGGTGGGTCTTAGGGCTGGCAAAAACACAAGTTGACAACAAATGCTGGTGAAGATATGGAGAAAGGGAAACACTTCTCCATTGCTGGTGAGAGAGGAAACTTGTACAACCACTTTGGAAATCAACCTGGTACTTTCTCAGAAAGCTGGAAATACCCACATCTCAAGACCCAGCTAAAACTCACTCAATGCTCCACCATATAATAAGGACATTTGCTCAACCATGTTCATATTAGCTTTATTTGTAATAGCCAGAAACTGGAAATAACCTAGACATCCCTCAATCAAAGAAAAGATAAAGAAACCGTGGTACAATGGAATACTACTCAGCCATTGAGTATAGTCTTAGTTTTTGTATGCTTAATCCCCGAATTTGCCTTTTTTGCTCAAACTTCTCTGAAATTTGAGAAGATCATTGTTCCCCTCAAATGCCTCAGCTGGAAGCCCTGGAAAATGAAAGTTTCTGATCGGTTGTAATCTAGTAATATTATCAAATTACTTATTAATTTACTTTCTTGTGAGCAGATTTACTGGGATAAAGTTTATGTGTCATACACATTTTGAGTACACAATTTTTGTAAGACTTTTAATGAATTCTGAGTTGTGCACACTTCACTACAATGTAATTTCTGTTAAATGCAAAGATCTCGCCCATGTGCCCTTTGAATTCTTTCTTCATTCATACTGTTGTCTGCAGAAACCACAAATCTATCTGCTATGCAGATGGATCACCTTCCTATACACTTTATATAAGTGGGTAAAGATCAATACAGTTTTTTCATCTGGTTTTCTAACAGTAGCATGATGTTTGTAAGACTTATTCATGTTACAGCATGTTCCCGTGCTTTATTTCTTCATACTGACAATCATAATTACATTGATACATTACATTGTGGCGATTCATCGGTTACAGCTGGACATTTGGGCTGCTTTTACCTTTGGGTTATTATGAATCGTGCTGTAATGGATGCTTGAATGATATGTCTGTGGGTGGAATTGTAATTTTCTTCCTGTTGCTGTGATAAAAGACTCTGACCAAAAGCAACAGAGGGGAAGAAAGCTTTGTTAGGCTTCTCCAGGTCATAGCCCATCACTGAGGGAAGTTAGGGAAGGAATTCAAATCTAAACCAGGAAGAATGCTGCTTTCGGGATCAATTGCTGCTGTCATGAAGTCTCATGATTAGCTAGATTTCTTACACAGCACAGGACAACCTGCTCAAATAATTGTAGGTTGTATCCTCATACTTTAACAGTCAACACTACTATCCCTACAGACAGGCTACATGCCAAATTGATTTAGAAAATCCTAGAATCTGTATTCCTAAAGAAGCTAAGAAAGAAGGAGGACCCTGGGTAAGATGATCAATCCTTATTCAGAAAGGCAAACCAGAAGAAGGTGAAAACAAGGAACAAGACAGAAGTCTACCACAGAGGGCCTCTGAAATACTCTACCCAGCAGGGTATTAAAGCAAAGGTTGAGAATCATTCATAGCCAGAGTGCAGGAAATCTTATGAAAGAAGGGGGAGATAGTAAGACCTGGAGGGGACAAGAGCTCTACAGGGAGAACAACAGAACAAAAATATCTGGGCATAGAGGTCTTTTCTGAGACTGACACTCCATCCAAGGACCACTCATGGAGATAACCTAGAACTCCTGCACAGATGTAGCCCATGGCAGCTCAATCTCCACAGAGGCTTCCTAGTAATGGTAACAGGGACTGTCTCTGACATGAACTCAGTGGCTGGCTCTTTGATCACCTCCCCCTGAGGGAGGGGGGAAGCCTTACCAGGCCACACAGGAAAACTACAAAAGACAGTCCTGATGAGACCTGATAGGCTAGGGTCAGATGGAAGGGGAGGAGGTCCTCCATTATCAGTGAACTTGGGGAGGGTCATGGGAGGAAATGAGGGAGGGTGGGAATGGGAAGAGATGAGGGTGGGGGCTACAGCTGGGATACATAGTAAAAAACTGTAATAAATAAAAAATTATATTAAAAAAGACTTTGTTCTCAAGTGACTCTAGGGTGTCAAAGCTATATAGTACAATTTTTTTTTTAAACTCTCCTGGTTAGAATATGGAGCAGGGTCAATGTATCATATAAGTTTGTTTAATAAACGAAGGAACCCTTTTATAAAGCAGCTGCACCATTTTACACTTCTACCAGCATTATGTGGAATGCTAATTTCTCTGCTTTCTTCCACATTTTTCTACACTCTTAACACTTGGTACTGTTTGTGTTTATTATGACCCAAACAATGACATCAATGCTGGATAATTTAGTTGACACATGCAAGAGTCATCTGAGAGGAGGGAATCCCATTTGAGAAAATTCTGGGTTGTAGGCAAGCCTTCTTAAGTACTGACTGAAGTGAGACAGCCCAACCTATTGTGGGTGGGGCCACTCTTGGGCTAGTGATCCTGGCTCCTATACGGAAGCAGGCTGAGGAAGCCTTGGGGAGCAAGCTATTAGGCTTTACTACTTCATGGCTTTTGCATTGGCTCTTACCTCCAAAATCCTGCCCTGTTTGAGGGCCTGTCCTTTCTGTGATGCCCTATGGATGTGGAAACATAAGCAAAGCAAACCTTTTTCTCCCAAATTGCTTTTTATCGTTACTGCTTTATCAAAGCAGTAACTAAGACAGAAATTAGTTCAGAGATAGTGGAGTACAGCTATGATGGCTCTGACTGCAACAGAATTAACCATGTTCTTTCTGGGGAGATTGTGGAAGAGCTTTGGAACTTTGGGTTAGAAAAGAAATTGAGTGTTAAGAGCTCAGTGGGTTGTTCTGTAGGAGCTTAGAAGATATGATTGTTAAAATCAGTGCAAGCAATGAAGGCCTGGCTTGTGATGTTTCAGAGGAAAGCAAAGACTCTACTGGGCCATTTGTGTGAAGAACCTGTGGTGTCTAGGCAGCTGGAGCTGAAGAATCAGCTATGATTAACAATAGACCAGCACAGCTAAAGCAAAACCCTTGTGTTGCTGGGACAATGGATGCTGATCAGCTGGGGCTGAAGAGTTAGCTATGAATAATAAGAGACCAGCATCATTGAGGTGAAATCTTTACAGAAGCTGTATTCAGAGGTGACCAAGGTAGTACCTTGTGCTGACATCAAAACTTGGCCATGTATAAGATTATCCCAGTTGGGACTGGTTTCAAAGGTTGAAGGGGTCATGGAGAATAGCGAAGGCTTGGCATTGTGAGAGACCAGGAGAGGCCATTGGTGAAGGAAAGCTAGAGTAGCAATTGAAGCCCCAGGATTGAAGGAGTCATGGAAAAAAGTTGAGGTTTTGCATCATGAAGGGGGAGGTACTAGTCAAAGTACAGCCCAGTTGCAGCAAAAGGCACCAGCATTTTGGAGATGGCAGTTCCATGGGCGAACAACAGTAGCTATGGAGTGGAGCCAGCTGGATTCTAGAAGACAAGCTGTGTGTGTTGCAGAAGGTAAAGCTGGAGAAGTGACCTATGCCCCTTGGAGGAGCCCAGGAAATTGTGAGTGAATCCCTGTGAACAGCCCTTGTTCCCCTTATTAGGAAACACACTTGGAGACAGAGTTGCCATGGACTACATCTGTGTAGGGGTTCTAGGTTATCTCCATGAATGGTCCTTGGTTGGAGTATCAGTCTCAGAAAAGACCCCTGGGCCTAGATATTTTGGTTCTGTTGCTCTCCTTGGAGCTCTCTAGACATATAATATAGGATAAACATACTAAAATCTGTACACCTAAAGAAGCTAAGCAAGAAGAAGGACCCTGGGTAAGATAATCAGTCCTCACTCAGAAAGGCAAACAGGATAGACATTGAAAGAAGGAGAAAACAGGGAACAGGTCAGGAGCCCACCACAGAGGGCCTCTGAAAGACTCTACCCAACAGAGTATTGAAGCAGATGCTGAGACTCATAGCCAAACTTTGGGCAGAGTGCAGGGAATCATATGAAAGAAGGGGGAGATAGAAAGCAATTTTTCTTTCTAATATTGAATTGGGAATGTGTTTATATTTTCTGGATATGTCTTTTATCCTATATATTATATGTAATTCTTTTCTACTAATCTGTGGCTTATACTGCCCCCTTTATAATGGAATGTTTTTCATTTTAAAAGCTTTTCTTTCTTTTGAAGTTCAATTTGTATCAAATTTACTTTTGATCTTGAGGTAGAAAATCTTGGGGTTTTAGTGTAAAACTGGGTAGACCTTCAAAATGCATAAACTGACCTCTTCATTTTGAAAGCACTTAGATTGTTCAAATTAGATTAAAAGAAAAGCTTTCTGTCTCCTTTTCAAGTTCCAGTTTCCTTAATATTTGAGAAACAGCTGAATGCAGGAATGCTTCAAGGAGTTTTTCTGCTTCCTACCATGTCTCTCTTATTAGTTGTTTCTGTGTGTCTCCATGCTGCACGTTATCATCCCCTTCAGGATTCTCTCACATTGCTCAAAATCACCACAAGATCCATCGTCTACAAACTTATTGTTTTCTTTGGTCATTCCTTCTTGGAACCTCGGTTCCTGATATACTACAGGAATGAACCATAGCTCATCTTTCATGGTTTCTGTCTAGAACACGTTGAATCCTTTTTCATTCAGCAAGCAGCCTTAACCTTTTTTTGGGGGGGGGGTTGTGTGGCCTCAGGTAACTTTATTCCAATCTTCTCTTAGACTTTCCAGGGCATCATATGTTTCTCCTTTATCAGCTTACAGCAGTTGAGAAATTATGAACATTTATTGTCTATTTGGTGTGCCCAGATGCTGTGACATATACTTCATATAAAATCACCCATTCTACCAATTACTTGAATAGTAGATATTATCCCTACTTCATAGGGAAGGAACGTGAAGCTTGGAAATGTTAAGTAATTTAATAATAGTTCTTCCACCACAGGCAAAAGAGTCTGCTTTCTCCAGAACTCATAGTTTTCTGTCTATTTGTTCTTAGCATATACTGCTTAGCCACAGAGTCACATATTTCATGCCTCAAGCTATCAGGGGCCTTTGGAAAAAATTGTGTCCCATATTATGCTTCTTTTAAGATGTATTCTTAAATTAATATCTGAGCTTCTGTTTTGAACCTAAGTATTCAAACTGGGGTACCTGTTTCAAGGGCACTCTGATTTCATGTGAAAAGGAAAATATTTAAATATACATATTAAACTGCTTTTTGATTATCATAAAATAATCACATAATATTATAAAGCTGTTAAATGGTGTTATCTTGAACTGCTAATTTCACATGGAATTCTTTTTATCCTTTTTTATTTTTTTGCTGTGAATTTGTTGCAACGAGAGTGGAAAAAAATAGTTGCTGACAACGTTAATAGACTTATTTTTAGAATCTTTAATAGATTAATGCTGATGGCCTCATCAATCTGTTTTGAGTGTGTCCTTGGCTTTTATGCTTTTCACTGACTGGTGTTATTTATAACTGTCTTAACAAGCAATTCCAGCTTGACTTGCTTCCGCGTCATAAGTACAGCAAATTATTCATGTAGAAAATGATGTAAGAGGTGAAGCATCATTTCAAATATTAAAATTAAAGCATGCCATTAATGCATAATTCCTCATTTAGTTTTTCACATTAAATAAAACAACTCCAGCACATATACTGAAATATGTTGAAGAAATGTCTGCTCTTTAAGAGGAGGCTAGAATTTACCTATTTAATCTGAAGACCTTCTCTCAGAGAAGTCACTTTAAATAGCTTCTTTCCACATATGTAATGGGCCACTTTGTCTTCCTTCACCATCTCATCCTGTGGCCACCAGCAGTACTGAGTTATAGATAAGTGCTTTGGGGTAGTCTATGTCCTAATTCTAGTAATGGCTTAAAACTTCAACATGATCTACGTACCTTGCTCTGGGTGTATAGTTAGGCAAAGTAGGAGGAGAAATGCCCGTACAATTCATCTTAAATGCTATAGTTTTCCAGGTCCGCATGACTCTGAAATGGATAAATCTGCTGTGCCTGGGAAAATTATTTTCTTTCTCTTTCTTTCTCCTTCCCCCCTTCCCTTCCTTCCTTCCTTCCTTCCTTCCTTCCTTCCTTCCTTCCTTCCTTCCTTCCTTCCTTCCTTCCTTCCTTCCTTCCTTCCTTCTTTATTTCTCTCTATTTTGGCAATTTTATGCATGCATATAATTCATTTTAATGTTTATTTCTACACTCTTTTATTTACCTCTCACACCAATCACATTTCCAGTTTCATTATTTGGGGGTTTAATTTAACCAAGACAGTGTAACAATTGGATTGGAACTATCTACTGAAACCTGATGGGGTCACCAATGGTTATGTAACTGAAGGCAATGACTTTCCCCTTCCTCAGTCTATTAGTAGCAAATAGTTCAGCATGAAGGATTAGCTCTCCTGAACCCTCCCTCCATTTGTGTCTTACAGTTGGTTGAAGGGACCGTTTTTATGTAGACCCAATGCTGACATCTACAGATGTATGAGCTCATGTTTCAATGGGGGTTGTGTCTTGCCCAGAAGATAGCATTTGACAGAGTTTCTTCCTGTCTTCTTGTTTTTATATTTTTTCTTTTTTCTCCTCTTCATTGTTCCCCGAGTTTTAGAGAGGATTTCATATATATATATATATATATATATATTGTTTAGGAGTGAGCCCACATTTTTTGTCACTCATTCTCTAGCACACTGTTTAGCCACAAGTTTCTACATTTGTTACCATTCACTAGAAAGAGTGGTTATTCTGCCTAAGGCTGGAAGCAGAATTTATCTGTGGGTACCAACAAAAGTAATTAGAAGGCATCCATTCATGCACCTGTCTTCTATGACAATTTAGCTATTCAGTCTTCTCCTGGGGCTGGAGTCCAGCTGGCTATTTTCGTTGTTGTTGTTTTTTCCTCTAGGTTTACAATGCCAGATGTGGATTATTTCTTGTGAAGTGATCATGAAATCTACACCAGTAGTGTCATTATCACGAATGTACCCACCTCGTCTGGCTTGTTGGGTCTTATAGTTGGTAAAGTTCAAAGCTAGATCAGGGAGGTGATGACTTTTCTCTCCCAGAAGCTTGCAGAGCACACTGGAATCAAGTAGGCAGGGAAGATGCCTCTAATTCAGTTGAAGCTTGATTTCTCTGTATCATAAAATCACCTTGTACTTTCTTTTCACGACCTTTTTTTAATTGTCCTTTGTAAGTTGACTCTAAATTTATGTTTTGCTTTTCATTTTACTTACTGTGAACTTTGTAAATATTCTCTTTGTAAATAACTGGCAAATGAGTTTAACGGTAAGTCTTGTGATATATTCATATCTGTATCTGTACAGAAATTACCTTTACTCCTAACTCATAAAAGAAGAAGTGTCCAGTGAATAGTTGTGTTGAGTTGGTTCCCATTAGAGATATGATTTAGCAATGGCAGTAAGTTCTTTTAAAAATAAGAACTTATTTTTTTTATCAAAAGTGGCTCATAATAATTATAAAATGGCTGTGAAACCAATTTTTGTGTATTAATGCTTTTCCTTTTTTTTCTTATGATTTTCACCTTTCTGTTTATCATCTTCTCACCCATGCATTCACCTACTTATTCACCCATTCATCTATCATCTATTACTCTTATCTCAAGCATCCATTAGCTTCCATAGTCAAATGGGTACATTAGGATTAATAACCAATTATCTACAGGCCCACCTTGATCAATTCCCAACTGCTAAAAGTGAGTACTTAATAGAATTCCCATGTGTTCTTCTGAAATTTACATTCTGAAACAGTATGTGCGTACATCTGTGTCATTAATCAACTTCAAATATTAGCTGTAGATTTTCTGATGTGCGTTTTATCTATTATAATATTTGGGGCTCTCCCCCATTCTCATATACCCAGAAGCATTTTATTTTCGGCATTTTTGTTCATTAACTTTATGTCTTAATACCCTTGAGGTTCTACCTCTGGGTTAGTCACTAGCAGGGTAACATCTCCTGGCCACTTACATGGTGCTGGAGGGCATGAGGAGCCCATATTTCATCCCTTCTTTCTGGTTTCACCAACCCGCTTTTCTTATCTTCACTTTTACTTTTAGAATTTCAACCTCTCCTTTCTTCTTTGTAACCTTAATTAAATGCTCTGTGTTTTGTCTAGAGGGTCAGCTAAAAGTTTAAAGTCAATAAAGTGCACTTATTTTGTCGATTAAAACTATCCACTGCGCGCCAATGACTTGGTTTTCTTTTTTACATTAGAGTTTGGAGTTTTCTCCTTGTTGTTTTCAATTTAGAAAAGGAAAAAGAAAAGTTCCATCTTTCCATTCTTATTTATCAGTTCTCAGTAAAAATAGTCTCTGTGCCAGGAACTAGTTTCTTGATAGACGGTCTCACTTCTGGATTTATATTAAATAAAAAATTTATATGTACTAAAGGCAATGAGAAGAAAGAAAACCATTAATAAAGTATTTGCCAAGTAAAAACTACTCCATAGGGTGTGTGTGTGTGTGTGTGTGTGTGTGTGTGTGTGTGTATGTGTTAAAATATCTTAAGTGAACAACAAAGAAAGATATAATTTAAGAAAAAAAACCTGATGAAGGAATTAAATCAAGGGGACTAGGCCTTCCTGCATCTTTTCAGGCCTGTTCTCTCACCCTTTCTTGGGTTGGATCTTGATTCAAATTTATCTCTTCTTTGGCTTATCCCCATGTAGCACATATTTAAGGAACTCCAAATAAAAAAAAAATGTGAGAGGAAAATTTTCTCCATTTTTTAAAAATATCTGAGAACATTTTTTATTCTGAGCTCATTATTGACTTGTATGCTGTTTGGCTTAAAAGGTCTAGGTCAAAAGTCACTTTACTTTATGGACCTGGAGGTGTTGCTGGCGACAAGTCTTTATTCCCTGTTTAGCCTTCCTATGTGTCCCAGAATCTTCTCTTTAATATTAAAGAGATTAATTTTCATGGTTTTGGAATTTTACGAGCAGACAATGTCTAGCAATGGATTTTATTGTAAAAGTCTTATGTCCAGTTAGACCAGCACCATTTGTTGAAGATGCTGTCTTTTTTCCATTGTATGGTTTTGGGATCTTTGTCAAAGATCAGGTGTCCGTAGGTGTGTGGGTTTATTTCTGGATCTTCTGTTTGATTGCATTAATCCACCATTCTGTTTCTATGCCAGTACCATGCAGTTTTTATTACTGTTGCTCTATAGTACAGCTTAAGATCAGGGATGGAGATACCTCCAGAAGATCATTTATTGTAGAGGATTGTTTTAGGATTCTTGTTATTCCATATGAAGTTGAGAATTTCTCTTTGAAGGTCTGTAAAGAATTGAGTTGGTATTTTGATGGGAATTGCATTGAATTTGTAGATTGCTTTTGGTAAGATGACCATTTTTACTATGTTAATCCTGCCAAACCATGAGCATGGGAGATCTTTCCATCTTCTGATATCTTCTTCTAATTCCTTCTTCAGAGACTTGAAATTTTTTTCATACAAGTCTTTGACTTGCTTGGTTAGGGTTACACCAAGGTACTTTAAGTCCTTTGTGGCTATTGTGAAGGGTGTTGTTTCCCTAATTTCTTTCTCAGCCATTTTGTCTTTTGTATACAGGAGGGCTTCTGATTTTTTTGAGTAAATTTTGTATCTGGCCACTTTGCTGAAAGTGTTTATGAGCTGTAGGAGTTCCCTGGTAGAGCTTTTGGGGTCACTCAGGTATACTATCATATCATCTACAAATAGTGATAATTTGACTTCTTCCTTTCCAATTTGTATCCCCTCGATCTCCTTGAACTGTCTTATGGCTCTAGCAAGGACTTCCAGAACTATGTTGAATAGATATGGAGAGAGTAGGAAGCTTTGCCTTGTCCCCGATTTTAGTGGGATTGCTTTAATCCCACTCTCTGTTTAGCTTGGTGTTGGCTATAGGCTTGCTGTATATTGCCTTTACTGTTTAGATATGTGCCTTTTATCCCTGATCTCTCCAATACTTTAAACATGAATGGATGTTGGATTTTGTCAAATGCTTTTTCAGCATCTAAGGAGATTATCATGTGGCCTTTTTTTTTTTTCAGTTTGTTAATATGGTGGATCACATTGATGGATTTCCATATATTGAACCACCCCTGCATACCTGGAATGAAGTCTACTTTGTCATAGTGGATGATATCTTTGATGTGTTATTGGATTCGGTTTACAAGTACTTTGTTGAGTATTTTTGTATCAATGTTCATACGGGAGATTGGCCTGAAATTCTCTTTCTTTGTTGGGTCTTTGTGAGGTTTAGGTACCAAGGTGACTGTGGCTTCATAGAATGAGTTTGTTAGTGTTCCTTCTCTTTCTATTTTGTGGAATAATTTGAAGAGAACTGGAGTTGGCTCTTCTTTGAATGTCTGGTAGAATTCTGTGCTGAAACCATCTGGTCCTGGGCTTTTTTTGGAAGGAAGACTTTTGATGACTACTTCTATTTCCTTAGGGGATATAGGATTATTTAATAAATTTACCTGGTCTTGATTCGGCTTTGGTAAGTGGAATCAATCAAGAAAATTGTCCATTTAGATTTTCAAATTTTGTGGCATACAGACTTCCATACTTATCACCCTGCACAAAACTAAAGTTCAAGTGGATCAAAGACCTCAACATAAAACCAGACACATTAAATCGGGTAGAAGAAAAAGTGGGGAAGACCCTAGAACTCATTGGTACAGGAGACAACTTTCTGAACAGAACACCAACAGCAGAGGCTCTAAGAGCAACAATCAATAAATGTAACCTCATGAAACTGAAAAGTAAAGCAAAAGACACCGTCATCAAAACAAAACGAATGCCTACAGATTGGGGAAGAATCTTCACCAACCCTCTATCTGACAGAGGGCTAATATCCAGTATATATAAAGAACTAAAGAAGCTGAAAAGCAGCAAACCAAGTAATCCAATTAAAAAATGGGAAACAGAGCTAAACAGAGAATTCTTGATAGAGGAATATCAAATGGCAGAGAAACACTTAAAGAAATGCTCAACCTCATTAGCCATCAGGGAAATGCAAATCAAAACGGCCCTGAGATTTCACCTTACACCCATCAGAATGGCCAAGATCACAAACTCAAGTGATGACATATGTTGGAGAGGCTGTGGAGAGAGGGGAACCCTCCTCCACTGCTGGTGGAAATGTAAACTGTACAACAACTCTGGAAACCCATCTGGCGCTTTCTCAGACAACTAGGAATAGCGCTTCCTCGAGATCCAGCCATACTGCTCCTAGGCATATATCCAAAAGAGGCTCAAGTACACAATAAGGACATTTGCTCAACCATGTTTGTAACAGCTTTATTTGTAATAGCCAGAAGCTGGAAACAGCCCAGATGCTCCTCAACTGAAGAATGAGTACAGAAATTGTGGTACATCTACACAATGGAATATTACTCAGCAATAAAAAATAAGGAAATCATGAAATTTGCAGGTAAATGGTGGGAACTGGAAAGGATCATCCTGAGTGAGCTGTCCCAGAAGCAGAAAGACACATACGGTATATACTCACTCGTATAGACATACAATATAGGATAAACCTAGTAAAATCTGTACATCTAAAGAAACTAATCAAGAGGGAGGACTCTGTCTAAAATGCTCAATCCCCATCTTGAAAGGCAATGAGGAAGGACATCAGAAGAAGAAAATGGGAAACAAGTTAGAAGTCTTCCACAGAGGGCCTCTGAAAGGCTCTGCCCTGCAGACTATCAAAGCAGATGCTGAGACTTATGGTCGACTGTTGGGCAGAGCACATGGAATCTTATGAAAGAAGTGGGAAATAGTAAGATCTGTAGATGACAGGAACTCCACAAGGAGAGCAACAGAAACAAAAATCTGAACACAAGGGTCTTTCCAGAGACTCATACTCCAACCAAGTACCATACATGGAGATAACCTAGAACCCCTGCACAGATGCAGCCCATGGCAGTTCAGTGTCCAAGTGGGTTACATAGTAATGGAAAGAGGGACTGCCTCTGACATAATCTGATTGGCCTGCTCTTTGATCACCCCTCTGAGGGGGGTGCAGCCTTACCAGGCCACAGAAGATGACAATGCAGCCACTCCTGATGAGATTTGATAGACTAAGATCAGAGGAAGGAGATGGTGACCTCCCCTATCAGTGGACTTGGGGAGGGGTATTCGTGAAGAAGGAGGAAGGAAGGTGGTATTAGGAGGGGAGGAGGAAGGGGTTTATGGGGGGATACAAAGTGAATAAAGTGTAACTAAAAAAATAAAGTATAAGTTAAAAAAAAATAAAAAGAACCAAAAAAAATTCTTGTGTCAATATTGGTCATGCTCTAATTTTCTCCCTTCATTCCTAGAAATTCTAGTTTATTAATATTTTTTCTCTTCATTCTTTCTCTTCTCTGTCCCTAACATGGGCGTCCTTGATTTAAACTCCTTTGTTGTGGTTGTTTTTCATTCCATCTCTTTCTTTGTTCCTCACTTAAGATTTCTTGCCTTATGCACACATCTGTGGAGTATGTTTTACTTGGCAAACACTTCACCTATTAAATTAATGTTTTTATTTCTTCTCGTTGCTTTTTTATTGCAGTGATTTGTCATCACTTTCTTGCTCTATTCATACAGTGAGTGGCTTCTGAAATGTATTGGTGGTGATACTTATGTGCTACCTGGAACTGCCCCTCACCCTGGTTTCCACACCCCCCTGCCCCTGCAGGGAAGTCTAATCCCTGCCCTGCCTGCTGCTCTGTTGTTGCTTTTAGAGTCCCTCCTTCAGAATGATACCAGCTCTCAACCTGGGTGAGCTGACTCCAAAGAATCAACAGGGACATGTGTATGAGGTAAGTTGGGGCTAGAAAATGAGCTGGCCTCATTCTTCAACTCTAGAAATATCTAAAGACCTGGCCGGGCTGTTAAGAACTCTCCAGTATTGCCTGAGGTATTTGGTATTCTGCAATGATATTTGTTGCCTTCTCATTTCGCTCAACCCTGCTTCCAGTATTTCTTTACTCTTCCCTTGAAAGTACAGAAATACTTCTAGAGTCTGTTATTTTGGAGTCTTCTCTAAGGACATTACATAAAGGATGCACAGGAGTG
The DNA here is from genome assembly GCF_907164565.1 of Psammomys obesus. Taxonomy (NCBI): domain Eukaryota; kingdom Metazoa; phylum Chordata; class Mammalia; order Rodentia; family Muridae; genus Psammomys; species Psammomys obesus. The sequence continues at coordinate 26,381,720 of NW_026585644.1, forward strand.
TAAGAAGGTGGAGATAGTATCTTAGAACCACAGTTAGCCTTTCTTCCCAACCCTCTTTTTCTCTCTACTCTCCATTTTCATGTACTCATAGCTCTCCCCTGCTGCCCTCCTCCAGTTTTTTCCCCATGGGTCTCTCCAAGTCTTGTGGAAGAGCTCTATATCTCTGTGGCTTGGTTTTTGCCATTCCATTTGTTGGTCACAAAGTTAATCTACTCTTGAGGTCGGGAATGCATTAGCTATCTCCCTTGCTGATGCTTCCTCTTCTCACTTGTTAACTTGTACCACTGAGCTTTTTATTTCCTTAAGTTCAAAGAGGAGCAGTGTGTGTGTGTGTTCTCAGTTAACCCTGGATTTCCCTGGACTTTTGTTTGGCTTGCAATAGGATAATTATGTTATACCAAAGAACTTTCAGTGGGTTGATTTTATTCTCTGAAGTTATCTAAAAGTTATAGATTTTTTTCAAGTCCAATTGGTTATTTGAGAAAGCTTCTAGGTTCAAATAAATGTATTTGATACCACTGAGATGGGAATTTAGGATGAAATGTAATTTTAGTCAATTAATTATATTTCTAATGACTGTATAGACAACTAATGACTAAATGTATCTTCTGTATCAGGGTTTGAATAAAATACTACAGATAAGTGAAAACAAAATAACAAAGAAAAAAAAATCTCCCAGAAATGAAATAAACAAAACCAGAATCCTGCCTGAATTTACAGTTTTTGGAAATAAAAAAAAAATTACTTAAAAGAAAAAAAGGCTAATATTAGCTAATAACATTGTGGAGCCTACGGTTACTGAGTGCTTATAGTATGGGGGGCCCTGTATTTATTGACCTCACATCTATTAACAAATGAGTGTTCACAACATGCTTATAGAATTATTCTCTCCTCTAACTTGCAGGTGAGAGGCTGGTAAGTGATGGGGCCAGAGTGCAAGTCTAAGAAGGAGCTGGAGATCTTAGCCAGGCTGCTCCTCCAGAGAGAGAGGGGCCAGGAATTAGCCCAGCACCAAAATTGGAAACCAGATGTTATAGGTGGCATCTTGAACAACTTTCTTACCTTGTTTTATTCCCATGGGTAGAAGGAGATTTACCAAGTTTTGAGGCATTTGTTGCCAACTTTTTGGGTAAATTTTTCCTATGAACCAAAGTCACTTAATTACGCCCTTTAAACAGAATCCTGATATTCACATTAAATAAAGCCAATCTGCATATGTATGACCTTTATTCCTTTTTTCAAATAATTTTGATAGTTAAAATTCAAATGTTCTCAAACTATATTCAAGTATTTGTTAGTATCTTATTTTGTACTATGGAAGGAAATATTGAGTCATGAGAAAAACATTTAGGTATAAATCATTACACATACCAGTTTCTCAAAAACGACAAGTCAGAAATCATCAAGTATTAGCAGAAATATGGAATTCATGTAGAGTGTTGGTGGGCTATACGTTGAAATAGTTTAGAAAGTTATTTAGTATTTCTTAGCAGTTGCTCATTTCTTATAAACAAGATTTTGAATATTTATATTTACACATGTAATAAATTCTCGAACATGATTCCAGAGGGCATGCAGAAGAAATGCATAGTCTTTGCTTATAATAGCAACATTCTTAGGACAATGTGAATGTTCAAGAGGCACAGAATAGCGAAATCAATAATTATACATTCATAAATGAGAAAGAAACCAAGTGTAAATATACAAGGACATTTATTTTATAGTCTTCTATCTCTGTGGTATATTTCACAAGTGAACATTCTTAGAAGAAATAAAAACATATTTATAACAAGTATTTTTAAGTTGTCTTTAGAGGAACAATGTAAGATTTACACAATGTCTTAGTGTAATCCTTCTTAATTAGTATAACATTGCTTAAAATAGTCATAGCAGAATTTTCTAACTAGCAGGCCCTGTCCTAAAGACTTAAAGGAAGAAAAACTATCAAGATAATCAATTTTCCTTTCCTAAAATCCCAAGTAATCAGTGTAGCTATATGGTATTCTAGATAAAAAAAATCCTTTCTTTTCTTTGTTTCAGTCTTCAGAATAGATGTCCAAGAAACAAAGTGGAGGTATACAGTCAGAAGAAAAAGCCAAGTGCATTTGACAAAGAGAGAGTAGCACAATCCTTCTTTTCTTTCTTTCTTTCTTTCTTTCTTTCTTTCTTTCTTTTCCTCTTTCTTTCTTTTTTCTTTATTTGTTTTGGTTTCTCTGTGTAGTCTTGACTGTCCTGGACTCACTTTATAGACCAGACAGCCTTGAAATCACAGATACTTTCCCGCTCTGCCTCCCCAAGTGTTGGAATTACAGGCATGTGCCACCATGCCCAGCTGCCATAAACATTTTTAATAAAGGCTTTATCATGTGCTTGTCCATTCACTAATTTAACAGGTATTTGTTTACTATGAACCATGTTTTGGTCTGTGCTGGGGAGATGCTACTGAGTGAGACTGAATGTCCTCTCCTTTCCTGTTATTTTCCCTTAGGAGAGACCAGGTTGAGAAATCAGACACTATCTCTGCATCCTGCTCCTGCTACTCTGAAATGAAGACTTGTTCCACTGTATCCCTCTAACACTGATATATATCCAGCACTTGAAATCAACTCTAGGGGCATCAACACAAGGAAAAGATGTCTTTCAGTAGATAAGTTGTGAGAAGAATAAACTACATAGAAATCCTTTGGCTTAAAGATCTTCCAGGTAGAATAAACCCATGAATCAAATATTTATGATAGCTCCCTGGTCATTTTGTCGGAATCAGGCATAAACTGTGCACTCAGACATTAGACAGCTGTCAAATGTCACCCCTGTCATGTCTTCTCCCCTGCTTTCCACTATAAAAGCTCACTGGCCCCTCCCCTTCTCAGGACTGTGGTGGTAGTGTGCTTCCTCTTTCCTCTGGTATGATCTTCTTCAACACTGCTCACTTTAAAAGACTGTTTCTAGTCACAGAGCAATGCTCTGTGTTAGTCAATGTTTCTTAAGCACAGCATTGCTGAACACCTGTGGCCTTAGAGTCTTTTCTCAGATCCTCTTGGGCTTCCATATTGAACATGGCCATCACAGTGTTACAGATGAGGAAAACAAAGCTAGAGGTTGACTAGCTCCCCGCTGTGCATTGTCACTCCTCCCAAAAGTTAGAAGCTAGCCCTAAATGCCAATCTTCCAGAAGGCAAACTCTTACAAAATCGAAAATGCATGTTCTTTCCAACCTCCCTTCTTCTTCCCTTCCATCCCTCTCATCCCTCCTTTCCCCAATCCCTTTGCCTTCAGAACAATTTTGGGATGCTTGTACTTCCTGGGAACCACTTCTTGCTCATCACAGACTTCCAAGTATCTCCTGTCACAACTGCAGATGCTGCAATAGGGCTCCAGGACCTCATTCAGTTTTTGTCCTCCCTGTTTTTCAAACCACTGACGAAGCTGCAGTTATTTGAGTTTTAGTAGTGTAAACACTCATTAAAATGCTGTTTTTTTCTAGGCAGATGCTCACTCAGTAAGCTGTGATATAAGCATGAAGAGCTATGTTTGGGTCCCAGCAGCCATTATAAACTACATGTAGTGATGGTGGTCATCTGTAACCTGAGTTGTTGGAGGAGGCAGGTGGGTCTCTGGAACTCATTGGCCAACATATTTAGCTAGATCTGTGATTTCCAGGTTGAGTGAGAGAGACCTTATTACAAAAAAAATAAGATGGGGAGTAATTGAGGAAGATGCTTGAAGTAGATCTCTGGCATCCACATGCATAGACATTCATATGAACCTACAGACATGGGCACCTGCAACTGAATATGCAATCATGCACACACACACACACACACACACACACACACACAGAGAGAGAGAGAGAGAGAGAGAGATTGAGAGAGAGAGAGAGAGAGAGTCAAACACTCCCTTAAACCAACAGAAAAACAAAAGAAAGGAAAATTATGAGTTACCTCATTCTCACTTCACAAACTTCCCAGGTTAGAGGATTTTTTTAATTTTAATTTAATTTTATTTTTAATTACACTTTACTTTGTATCCCCCCTCTACTTCCCTCCCTCATCCCTTCCCAGTCCCTCCCTTCCTCCCCCTTCTCCATGCATGCCCCTTCCCAAGTCCACTGGTAGAGGAGTGTTTCTTTTTCTTCCTTCTGATCCTAGTGTGTTAGGTCTCATTAGGAGTGGCTGCATTGTCTTCCTCTGTGGCCTGGTAAGGCTGCTCCTCCCTCAGGGGGAGGTGATCAAACAGCAGGCCAAGCACTTCATGTCAGAAGCAGTACCTGTTCCCATTACTATGGAACCCACTTGGACACTGAACTGCCTTGGGCTACATCTGTGCAGGGGTTCTAGGTTATCTCCATGTATGGTACTTGGTTGGAGTATGAGTCTCAGAAAAGACCCCTGTGTTCAAATTTTTTGGTTCTGTTGCTCTCCCTGTGGAGCTCCTGTCCTCTCCAGATCTTACTATTTCCCACTTATTTCATAAGATTCCCTGCATTCTGCCTAAAGTTTGGCCATAAGTCTCAACATCTTCTTTGATAGTCTGCAGGGCAGAGCCTTTCAGAGGCCCTCTGTGGGAGACTCCTAACTTATTTCCTGTTTTCTTCTTCTTCTGATGTCCATCCTCTTTGCCTTTCACAATGGGGATTTAGCATTTTAGTCAGAGTCCTCCCTCTAGATTAGTTTCTTTAGATGTACAGATTGTAGTAGGTTTATCCTATATTATATGTCTATATGAGTGAGTATATACCATGTGTATCTTTCTGCTTCCGGGGTAGCTCACTCAGGATGATCCTTTCCAGTTCCCACCATTTACCTGCAAATTTCATAATTTCCTTGTTTTTCATTGCTGAGTAATATTCCATTGTGTAAATGTACCACAATTTCTGTACCCATTCTTCAGTTGAGAGGCATCTGGGCTGTTTCCAGTTTCTGGCTATTACAAATAAAGCTGCTACAAACATGGTTGAGCAAATGTCCTTATTGTGTACTTGAGCCTCTTTTGGATATATGCCTAGGCATGGTATGGATGGATCTTGAGGAAGCGCTATTCCTAGTTGTCTGAGAAAGCGCCAGATGGGTTTCCAGAGTTGTTGTACAAGTTTACATTTCCACCAGCAGTGGAGGAGGGTTCCCCTCTCTCCACAGCCTCTCCAACATATGTCATCACTTGAGTTTGTGATCTTGGCCATTCTGATGGGTGTAAGGTGAAATCTCAGGGTCATTTTGATTTGCATTTCCCTGATGGCTAATGAGGTTGAGCATTTCTTTAAGTGTTTCTCTGCCATTCGATATTCCTCTATCAAGAATTCTCTGTTTCCCATTTTTTAATTGGATTACTTGGTTTGTTGCTTTTCAGCTTCTTTAGTTCTTTATATATACTGGATATTAGCCCTCTGTCAGATAAAGGGTTGGTGAAGATTCTTTCCTAATTTGTAGACAATCGTTTTGTTTCAGTTTCATGAGGTTGCATTTATTGATTGTTGCTCTTAGAGCCTGTGCTTTTGGTGTTCTGTTCAGGAAGTTGTCTCCTGTGCCAATGAGTTCTAGGTTATTCCCCACTTTTTCTTCTAAGCGGTTTAGTGTGTCTGGTTTTATGTTGAGGTCTTTGATCTCCTTGGACTTTAGTTTTGTGCAGGGTGATAAGTATGTATCTATTTGCATTTTTCTACATGTAGTTAGACATCCAGTTGGACCAACACCATTTGTTGAAGATGCTATCTTTTTTCTATTGTATGGTTTTGACATCTTTGTCAAAGATCAGGTGTCCATAAGTGTGTGGGTTTATTTTTGGGTTTTCTATTCAGTCCCATTGATCCACCATTCTGTTCAGGTTAGAGGACTCTATAAAAATGTTATACTTAATACTGACCTTGTGAAATTTCAGCTATGAGGATACATAAATCTAAGCAAGGGAAGAGAATATGAAGCTGGCTTTTGTCACAGGTCATACTAGTCTCCCAGTAAAAAGAATGCCCAGGTGCAAAGGAACCTGGCACTGTGCCAGAGCGAGTTCTGTAGCATGGATACAAATCACAGTCTTTATTTCAAAATCCTGTAATATCCAGATAGCGCAAGGAGTCATGCGTTTACTTGCTGTAGTCAATCTTTCCTACATTCTGAAAATTCTTGTTGAACACCAACTCAGTGTCTATACAAAGTTTACAGCGTTCAACTCTGGGGACATGAATATGGTTTTTATGTGCCATGAGTATAGTAAAAGACAGGAAGTAGATAAAAAGTCACATAAAGAGCACCAACTTTGAAAATGACAGTAGCGATAAAGAGCAGGCTGAAGAGATGGCCATAACTTTAAAGAGTACTTTCTCCAGATTTATGAAGAACAGAGTTCAGGTCGCGGCACTCAAGTATCAAGCTGTGAGATCTTCCCTGTAAAGAGCCTATACCTTCAGCTGAGAGACAGAGACAGGAGGAGTCTCTGGAACCTGATGGCCTATCAGAGGCTCCAGCCCCAGATTCAAGAAAAGACCTTGCCTCAGAGGTACAGGTGTAGAGGGATGGACAGGACACCCCACACTGTCTTCTGGCCCATGTGTTCATGTACAAACATGTGTTCCACACCCACAGGTGCTCATACACTCAGACACATCAATAAATAAATAAATAAATAAATAAATAAATAAATAAATACATACATACATACATACATACATACATACATATCAATCTTTGGAAATCAATGATGTAAAAGAAATAGCTAATGGACTATGCTTGTTGAGTGACTTCCAATGACCTAGCTCAAAGCCATATTTGCAGCCTAAATTTCAAGTTCTCACAGACAGCCCTCCCGAATTGTCTTTTATCTATTGTAGCAAAAATCTGCATCCAAAGTCACTGTGCTAGGATAAACCTTACTTGCCATTTATATTGGGTCCTTGTAAAATTGTAATCTTTACCTTCTGAGTTAGCACTAGATGATTTGGAGCTTTTAAAAACCATTATCTAATTAATTTGTGCCAAATTGTGCCATTTGCCAAGAGAACAAGCCTTAATGGGATTTTTCCAGCTTCCACATTTAATTCTCTTTCAAAGTTATAGGTTTATTCATGACATACCACCATTAATAATCCTTAAATGAACTCAGATGTAATACTTGATCATGCATCATTTATCCTTTGATACACTTAGGATTTATTTGAGGTTCATACACTGGAGGAAGTCCAATGCATATATAAATATTACCAGTGTTCATGTATCAGAAAATACCACACAGGATCTACTCTGTTAGAACCACATGGAAATGCATATGGGAATCTGTGTGTAGCCATTAGCTGACAGCTGGTGGTTGGATTTAGGACATCACCATCTAAACAATTCTGGTTCCATCCCAGAATGAGATTCTCAGTCCCTCCATATAAAGCTGGCTGGTTTCCAGGGCTAGCTTCTGGTTGATGACCTACAGTGGAGGTATCTATATCCTTGCATCTTGATTAAAGTTGAGACCCCCCTGCAAAGCACTCTGTAAGATACTGAAAAAAGTCTTTCAGAAAGATGAGAATGACAGTAAACAAGAATATTATTCAAGGATCATACACACCATTAGAGAGAGAGATGAGAGAAAGGCCACCAAGCATTTTGGCTCATCCAAAGCTGTCTCCTTTAGTACCAGCTCATTGTTTTCTCTCTCCCTTTCTCTCCAATCTCTCTCTTTCTCTGTAAACCATCTGAAACTTTGACATAGAGCTTGTGGCTTCTCTTCTACTCTCTGCCTCTCTGAGGATTCTGTCAAGAACTGTGGCTCATTTTTTTTTTCCATATAGAGTTGCAACTTCCTCTTTATGATTTCCCAACCATAAAGCAAGACAGCCAAACATCTTTAAATGAGATATTTAATAATTTAAGTAAAATTTCCTTTAAAAAAAACACAGGACTTTTGTATCTTCTCAAGTAAAAGCTTTAGTTAAGTGCTGACATCATTTCGAATGTGACTTTTTGACGCAGCTATACTCCCCACTGGATTGACCATCAGGTGTGCAGACATGAACTAAGAAGGACATTCGGTGCAGACAATCTCTTAGTGGTTGACAATTGACCCACAGTGTTCTTCAGATATAGGTCTCTAATTAGAGTGTGCTATGATTATGATTTCTGTAGGAAGCAAAAGCAGACAGAGATTGAAAGCAAGTTGCTTTCTCATCTTCAGGAAGTGAGGAAATCCCAGGATTGGTTGCAGGTGCTGTAACTTTTGTATGAAAGAGAAGGTAGAAAGAACTAGAAAGATACACAGAGGTAGAAATCTCACAAAGCACCTAAGAAGCTGAGTTTGAAGAAACTATTTATAATCACTGTCAACAAAGATTCTCTTGCTTATGAAAATGGCTTGGTGTCCCTGACCTCTTGGCTATATGGAAAACCATGGGTTTGTGTCTGCAAGGTATGTCTATGGAGGGATTTTGCATGTTTGTGATGATAATGCTGACTGCTTCTGTGGCTATCATTCTGAAACTATCATAAGAACCACCTCTGACAACCACCTCTGAGACACTATTGCGATAAATTTTAAGTAGAGACTGGCTCAGGATTCTTTCTTTCTTTGGGATTCTTCTCAAGTGGTATCCATACATGTCTCTCAGTAGACTGATGAATGGATAGGCAGACATACATTTCACAATGGTCCAGGAATAATCTGTCCATTTCTATAGGTTCTGCAGATTAATGCTATTTTCTGATCTCAGGAGTCTTATTAAAAATGATAGGCATCAAATAGGTAAAAACAATGGTGGGTTCGAAATCAAAATACCCATGGTTCAGGTGCATGTGCCTGGCAATTCTGATTCCTCCTCTGACCAGTTGTGTGTCCTGAGCTCACGACAGTTTTTATGAATGTCATACTTTGTTAAATAATAACAAAGGTCCTTTTATAGCTTTTTTTTGTTTGCTAAATGACTCTGAAAATTATTATTTTCCTCACTTGTAAGATGGAAATAATAATGTCTCCCTCCTGGAACATTTGTAAGTATTAAAGAAGGTGCCTCTATTTGTGGTGTTTATAAGGGGTTTTGGCATAAAAAATGCAGCCTATATTGGCTTTCATACACTCACAGATGTTGATGGAGTGTGATTTACACGGTGAGTTGTTACACAATGAAACCCTGTGGTGCTGGCACCTGCACAGACTGGCTGTGCTGAGGAAGACTTTGGTTGTATCTTTCTGGTGAAGTATTTGGAGACAAAATTATGGTTCAGGTTCACCTTTAATAAAGATTTAAGTTAGTGATGCATTTAATATTAAGCTGTAAAAAATGAAATACTGAAAGTAGAAGATAATTTCAATTAATATGTGTAGAATATTGGTGACAGCTCTATCAACCTACACACACACACACACACACACACACACACACATACACCAACGCATAGAAGCCTTTGATCTCTCCTGGCTTATGAGGAAAAAGGTTTACTCTGTTCTATTATTTCTCTAGAGTCGATCACATGGAAATCATTAGTAATTTGTGCTTGTTCTCCATTTACCCAGAATTAGAAGTCTTTTCCTTGATCACGTTTTAATTTAATTAAGAATCTAGGGTTTTAAAATTCTTGTTTCCATTTCTCTTGATTGCTTTAAGATATATATATATATATATATATATATATATATATATGTGTGTGTGTGTGTGTGTGTGTGTGTGTGTGTGTGTGTGTGTTTCTGATTTCATATTTATTTAATGTTTCAGTGAAAGGTATGTTTCTTCTTAAATCAAAAAAGTAAGGCAACCAATAGTTAAAGAAAGATGTTCCCAGTTGAGGCTTTGTCACAAGCTTTGCCATTTCTTCGAGGAATTGATTGGAAACAGCAAAGTGTCAGCAGAAGGGAGTTCACGTCAGGGTGGCTGAGGTGGGCATTGAGGACTCAGATCAAGCCATCTCCAGAGAAGCAAAGGACTGAACTGAGCTGTTCCCACTGTGGAGCTCATTCCACAACCGAGGCTGTATGGATGTAATGTTAGCCTCCAAAGTCTGCTTAGGCCACAGTGTCTGCAGTATCTCCTCCCTTCCTAAACACACCAACAGACTTCCTGTTGAAACACTGTGAATCTCTAACAGACTTTCCAGTTCCAGGGTATCTTAAGTTTATTCCAAAAACTCAAAGGCAGGAGCATTGGTGGCCACACACCTGTTCCCCACCCCCTCTTTCCTGCCTCCTCCCTGGGCATCTGAGATTCTGGCTGTGGTTTCCTGCTGCGAAACATCACCACAGCTTCTTTAGGCAGGTAAAAGAAGAGATGTCCATTTCTATCTTCAGGGCCTCTGGCATGCTCTTGTCGATCTGTCTATATGTCCCTGGCATTAATAAGTTTTCTTTTGCCCTCAACAATCTATTTATGACATCTGGTACCTTTATCTGAATTTTCAGGTCATAATGGCCTCTCTAAATGGATGCTTAGGTGCAGATTCTTCAAGCCTCTGGTTTTCCTTGTCCTGTTTGGTGATGCCAACTTTGCCATTTGGAGTTTGAGATGTTAGGACCCATTGATGTAGTTCTTGATGCTTGCTGAGAGAGTAGTTCTCGGTGTTTGGGGCTTCTCATTGTGACCACATGGGAACATAGAATTGTACCTTAGAGTGCTTCTAGATATTCATAGTTATTTAGTTTGGTGTGGAACCCAGGTTGTATTTTCCTCTTCCCCATCCTCCTCCTCCTTCTCCTTTTTTTCCTTCAAATTTGAGACAGTGTTTCATGTATCTCAGGCTGGTTCCAAATTCAGTGTACAGTCAAAGGTGACCTTGAACACCTGATCATCCAGCCAAGGGACTGCCGTCATGAAGGCAGGTCCACTTTATCTGTGCTTAAGATGTGGTGAGAATAATTACCCCTTTAATGAGAGAATGTACTTTCCATTCCCAGAATTACTGCCTCCTAGCACAGTCCCTACTAGCCACCATGAGGTACTTTTGGAACCTCAGTAGGAAAATCATAGCTTCTCTCTCTCTTTCTCTCTCTCTCTCTCTGCCTCTTTTAGTTGGTTGCCAGAGCCTAAGTATTGTTTTTCTGGTACTCTAGGTCCTCTTACTTTTTCTGCTATGTGGCTGCTGTCTGCCACAATGCTGACTTCCATATATGGCTCTCTTTCTCCCTCTTAAGCTTCCACCTATGAATCTACAATAAGCTCTTACACAAAACCCACTAACCGTGTTCCATGAGTTTCAGTCTTCCATTTTGCAAGATGAGAACCCAAGAGCACTGACTCAGAGAGGTTTTAATTACCATCAAGTTTCAGGGCCCCAACTTCTTGTGACAGTCAACATTTTCAAAGATACCCCAATATTCCTGCATCATTTTAATTGATTTCTATTTTGAGGTACCTGATTACTAAGGAGAACCGTGAATCCTTCCATCTTTTCTTCTGATAGTTCTAATGGAACTATAGTTATTGAAAACATCTTAAAGTCCTTTCACCATTTCAAAGGAGAGGCATACACATGCCATCCTTCACAAGCAGCTAAAGTCCTAAGGCTCCTCCATTATCTTATCCCACATTAGTATAAGCATGTATGAAAATATCAGCAGGTAGGACACTTCCCAGAGATTCCAAATATCAGCTTAGCAAGGTTTCAGGCAGGCAACACTCAGTTTTTCTTCAGCATAGAAAGCAGATGTACAAAACCCATAGATTCATTTGTCACATGCACACACACAAACAGAAACACTGGGAGCTTTAGTTGTTTGGAGAAACAAAGAAAACAAAATAATTTACCCACTGAGGAAGAAGTTTTCACAATAGCTTCCTCATTGATTTTCTGTGTGAAACAAAAATGAATTCTGATCTTAATGCTTCTACCCTGAAGAATTCTTTCTTAGCAGAGAACTGCTGTTTTTGAGCCTTTTCCTTTCTCTTTATATTCTTGTCTTTCTATTATTATTGTTATTATTATTATTATTGTTTACTCACTTTGTATCCCAGTTGTAGGGCCCTCCCTCACCTCCTCCTGGTTTCATCCCTTTCTCTCTTCCTCCCCTCTCCCTCTCCCCTAGATGCAGGGTAGAGGAAGTCCTCCTCCCCCACTGTCTGACCCTAGCCTATCAGGTCCCATCAGGACTGCCTGGATCCTCTTCTTCTATGAACTGGCTAGGTTACCCCACCAGAGAGAAGTGATCAAGGGGGAGGCAGCCTAATTTATTTAAGAGACTGTCTCTTCTCCCCTTGCTTACTAAGGAACCCACATGGGACTGAACTGTCTATGGGCTACATTCTAGCATGGGTTCTAGGTCCTCTCTATGCATGGTCTTTGGTTGATGCATCAGCTTCTGCAGTCTCCCCGGGGCCTAGTAACTAGGTTTTGGTTTTGTTGGCCTCCTTGTGAGGCTCCTGTCCCCACTGGATCCTTCTATATCCCCATTCTTCCCTAAGACTCCCTGCACTCTGTCCAAAGTTTGGCTGTGAATCTCTGCATCTGCTTTGATATGCTGGGTGGAATGTTTTAGAGGACATCTGTGGTAGGCTCCCATCCTATTCCCTCTCTTCTACTGCTTCCAGTGTCTGTCTGTGTTTTTCCTTTTGAATGAGCATTAAGCATCCTCCATAGGGTCCTCTTTGTTGTTTAGCTTCTTTAGGAGTATAGATTTTAGTATGTTTATCTTATATTATATGGCTAATATCCACTTAGAAGTATGTATATGCCATGCATGTCTTTACGGGTCTGAATTACCTCACTCAGGATGATCTTTTCTAGTTCCACCCATTTGCTTGAAAATTTCATGATTTCCTCATTTATTATAGCTGAGTAGTATTCACACCAGTTACTCACTGAACCTGGTATTATCCAAACAAAATTGGATGTTTCATTTGAGTTTGAATTTAGGGTATGCAGAGGCTGCTGTAGACAGTTCATGCAGAGTGGCACTCTGCTCCCCCTGCCCCAGAGTGTTTAGGAGACCCATGTTCAAGTATATTCCCTAGAGTACAGGGAATCCTCACTGTTAAATGATGAGAGACCTGATTGGGAGCAGAATTAACAGACATGGTTGTCCTAATATAATCTTTGGGTTTTAAGAGCTTAAGGGGAGCTGTTACTACACTAAGAAACTAAAAGCAGAGAAACAAAAACAAGGTGAATGCCAACCAGCAGGGTATGGGCATTGCTAAATTGTTTGAGGTCTATCTAGCATGTCCCACACCATCTCAGTGAAAATGACTTATATCACCATTCTGGAATCCCAGGCAGTTTCACCTTTCAGAACTCATTTTATGTCCTGGGCTGTAAAGCTGGCGGATGAAATAGCTCCGCTCTGAAACTGTGAAAATGAGTAATTATACAGCACATGCTTTGCTTCCACAGGGCTCTTTAGCACCTCTTGACCCTTCTTGGCTTTCTTAAGGTAGCCTGATTTTATTACCTCAGACCTAGATGCCCTTGGAAGAAGGCCCTCTGACTCCATGAGCTAATCTGGGAGGATTGTACATCATGGCTAAAATTATCCAAAGGTTGACAGTTTCAGAATAACCTGGCTAACAATTTGTGTATGAAAAAAGTTGTATAGGACTTTAATACCAATTCTTATTTATTTATTCATTCATTCATTCATTCATTCATTCATTCATTCATTCATTCACTTTACAGCCCAATTGTAGTCCCCTCTCTCCTCTTTTCCAGGTCTCACCCTCCTTTTCTCTTCCCCTTATTACCCTCCCCTCCCCCTTAGAAAATGGGAGCCCTTACTCACACATTCTAGCATATCAAATCATATCAGGACTGAGTGCATCTTCTACCATGGTGACCTGGCCAAGAGCAAGTGGTCAAAAAGCACGTAAAAGAGTCCTTGTCAGAGACAGCCCCGCTCCCCAGTATTTGGCTGTGAGTCTCAGCATTTTTAACATCACTTCTTTACCATGTCACATTGACCTCTGTTCCCAGTGCAGCACTGAAAGGTTAGCTGGCATGGCCTTTGCCTTGCAGGTGGCAATTCTGGCTCTGAGGACAGATGGTAAATCTGAGTCCGAGACATACTTTTTTGCTGTGCAACAATAGTCAAGTCACTCAACAACACTGAAGGCAAATTTTCCCTTTGAACTAATGTAAGTAGGACTGGTAGCCATCTTAAAGAATGTGCTGAGAATTATTTTTTTTTAAGTTAAATGATGTTAGGTACTATTCAGAGTGCCTAACATCATTAACGTGGAGCAAAGGGTATTAACCTAAAGAATATAAACTGTGTACGGTTAAGGAGTGAGTACTAACTCAGGCTGATACTGGAGCAGGGAGAACGGATGTAGCGGAAGTCATCAGGAAGCATCATTCCTTCCCAGGTCACAGGACAGCTAAAAACTCCACTAAGAAGAGCTGTGGTAGAGTACTTGCTTAGCATGCACAAAGCCTTAGGTTGCATCCTCATGAATGAAAGAAGGTGAAGAGTGGAGGGCAAGAAGGAAGTAGTGAGGGAAGAAACCTTCACAGACCACCTCTACAGGTTTCTCACCTGTGATTCTCCAAGGTCCATTTGGTTCTTCTCCTGTGTTGCTGAGTGTCCTATCAGTACATCACATCTTTGCTCTTGATCTGAATCCTAGTTAAACTCTTCCTGTCTTAATCCAGCTTCAGTGAATGCAGCCAAGCCCAAACTATCCCAGTTTCCTTGACAAACAAACCTGTGGCCACATTAAGTCCAGGCTAGCTATGGGTACAACCCAAGACAAAAGTATATGGTTCTTGAGTATGAACTTTATACATGAAATCACCTGGCACACTGTCAAAGGGTTGGCCATTCTTGGACTATCCTCAGAATTCTTAATCTGAAAACTAAAACCTTATTAAAACTCTCTCATTTTACTGTCTTGGCTTTCCATTGTTTCTTCTTCATTTCCTTAAATTTATTAGTCTTATCTGGTAGACTAGTGCCTCATGAGTGGTCATTGGAAGTAGAAGTTTCTGTCCATGTCTGTAGTTGGCACTGTAGTGTCAGGAAAAGCAGGAGACAGTTGTTCAGGAACCCAAAGATTCATTCCAGGCATCCCAGAGTAACTTTATCTATTTATCACTTATTAAAATGAAGAAAGATTTTGTGCAGAATTGTTGGTAGTGAATGGGATGATGTAGATAGATCATAATTTTCCAAGAAATATAAGTTACATTGCTGATTTGCACAGTTTATGCATTCATTAAGCCACTGAGGTTTGGAAAGTGGAGAAAATACTCTCTTTGTCAGGGGAATGTGAGCTGTTGAAAATGTAGTTTTTCAAAGCAAAAGGGAGAAGTTGTTTCATATCAAGCAAAAAGTATTTGAGAAATTCTTCCCTGAGCTCAATTTTGGAGAATGAAGACAGAGATAGTCCTGATTTCTGCTGGGACAGATGTAGTAGGGCCAGGACAGTGGCCCTCACCACAGAACACCTCAGTGAGTAATAAGAAGTCTAGAAAACTACCATGATACAGGTCAAGTTGTTCTTTGTTTGCAGGTTACTGATGCCTTTTTCTCAAGAGTAATATTGAAAATTTCCCATGGGAGAGGGGGGTGAATCAATGTTCCCCTCTTGATGGAATAAGTTCACATGTCTGTTTAAAGAAAGATTAAATAAGAGTGGAAATGAAGAGGCAGAATATAAATCCCCATTAGTGAATCCTATCACCTTTTTATTTTTAAATTTTTTATTATTTATTTCAATTTATTCCCTTTGTATCTCAGCTGTGGCCTCCTCCCTCATCTCCTCCTAATCCCACCCTCCCTTTTTCTTCTCCTCCCCCATTGGGTCCCTCCCCTAGTCCACTTATAGGGGAGGTACTCTTCCCCTCTGTCTGAGCCTATCAGGTCTCATCAGAATTAGTTGCATTGTCTTCCTCTGTAGCCTGGTAAGGCTGCACCCCTCTGGGGGAGGTGACCAGAGAGCCTGGCACTGAATTCTTGCCAGAGAAACTCCCTGCTCCCATTACTAGGAGACCCACTTGGAAACTGAGTCTATGGGCTACATCTGAGCAGGGGTTTTATGTCCTCTCCATGCATGGTCCTTGGTTGGGGTATAAGTCTCTGCAGGGCCTTCAGGGCCCAGTGATTCTCTTTGTTTGTTTGTTTTTGTTTTGTTTTGTTTTGTTTTGGCTCTGTTGGTCTCCTTTTGGGGCTCCTGTCCCCTACAGGTCTTTCTATCCCCCCTTCTTTCATAAAATTCCATGCATTCTACCCAAACTTTGGCTATGAGACTCAGTCTCTGCTTCAATACCTCAATCGGTAGAGTCCTTCAGAGTTCTTCTGTGGTAGGCTCCTGTCCTGTTCCCTGTCTTCTCCTGCTTCCGATGTCTATTGCATTTGCCCTTCTGAATGAGCATTGAGCATATTCCCTAGGTTCTTCCTTGTTTGTTTTCCCTAGGACTATAGATTTTAATATGTTTATCTCATATTATATGTCTAATAACCACTGATGAGTGAGTATATACCACGTGTGTCTTTCTGCTTCTGGGTTACTTCACTCAAAATGATCTTTTCTAGTTCCCACCATTCGCCTGGATATTTCATGATTTCCTTGTTTTTAACAGCTGAGAAGTGTTCCATTGTGTAAATAAATGTACCACAATTTCTGTATCCATTCTTCCACTGAGGGACATCTAGGTTGTTTCCAGATTCCTATCACCTTTTTAAGGACGTATAGTATGTTACATTATTGTAACTTCTAATGCACTTTGGAAGAAAGAAAGCAACTGGGACAGGCTGTGAAAGGATTGGTAACAGGCAAGCCCTGAAATGGTCTAAGATTTAAAAAAGCATAAAACATTGAAAACAGTTTGAAGACAGAAGAGCATGAGTCTGGGTGTGGACTAAGGTCTGTTTGCTCACCATCTGCAATGTAACTTGACCTACTTGCCATTACACTGAGTTAAACAAGCTGGGCCCAGATAAACACTGAATGATCACACAGGTTTTGAGTAGAACAGTGTTTACCAGAAACTGATAACTGGTGATGGAGAAAGGGAGGGTTGAGGAAAGATATTACAACAGGTCCTAGGTCAGAGTGAGGTTGCAGTTTGAAAAATTAGGCGTTCTTTTGCATAGTGTAGTAACTGTAGTTGATAATGAAGCACAAAAGTTGGAAGTTGTGGTGGATACCTATAATCCTAGCGCTTGAGAGGAGCCAGAAAGGTCAGGAGTTCAAGATCATTCTTAGCTACATAATAATGTCAGAGGCCTACTATATGAGATCCTGTCTTAAAAATCAAAACAAAGCAAAAAACCTCTCAATAAGCTAAGACAAAGAATTTTGAGTGCTTTCTCCCTAAAGAAATGATAAATATTTCTTGGGTTAACAGATATGTTAATTTCCTTAATTTCATCATTACAATGCATGCATGCATGTATCTAAACATTATATATAGATACACATAATTTTTATGCATTAATTCTTTTCAAGTAGAGAAACATTGAATGTTTCAAAAAAAAGCATATATATATTTTAAGACAAAGGAGATAAAACAATAGTTAATCATTCCTGACACAGAGGTTGATCCCTGAAAGATTCTTCTGGATATTAGCTTTATCATCATTGTTGTGATTCTGGATGTCAGATGAAATGGTAAGTTCCTGGAACCACAAAAGACGTGGGGACACCGACAACACAAACGTGTCTTCCTTTCTGTCTTGTATCATAGTGGCAATGGAACTTTCTTTCAGGATGGAAATGTTTGATATTTGCTACTGAGCATTTGAAGCATGGTGAATATAAGGAACCCATTTTTTATTTTGAAAGTTTTGGTTAATGAAAATTTCAGTCCATTGAGGTACATGTGGGTAGTGGTTACTCTCATCAGCTAAGGCAGGACTGACTGATTAATGATCTCTGTAGTAGATGCTGATGTAACATTGTCCCTCTTACTCAAACCAGTATCTATAAGTGGGTTAAATTTAGAACTAGGTTTAGCATTACCATTAGAAATTAACAATAACACCTGCTGCAAAATGCAGAATTCCTTGGGGCTGAATGTTTCTAATTTCTTGTATCAGCTGAATGTTGATAAAGGTGCTTAGAAATCAAACAAACTATTGCCGATATTCTTGCTTGTTTACCAGAACTAGATAACAAGACCTTATTGATGAAGACACTACATACTTTAGTGGGGTAGGGCATAGAGAAATTCCTCCCTGTTTCATAGTGTAGGGAGGTGTTAGAAAGCTGCTGGGAGAAAAAAGTCATTAGAGGGATTGCCCAGAGGTGGATGTTATATACTAAAACACTTTCCCTCCAGGCAAGATATTCCCACTGTTGTGGTCTTAGTCTGTTTCCTATTCTGTAATAAACACCACAATCAAAGTCATCTTGTGGAGGACAGGGTTTATTTGGTGAACGTGTACCATTCATAGTCCATCACTAAGAGAATCCAAGGCAGGAACTCAAACAGTGCAGAAACCTAGAGGCATGCACTGAACTAGATCAAGGAGAAGTGCTGCTTATTGGGTTGTTTCCCCAATGGCTTGCTCAGCCTGCTTTCTAATAGAATATGGGACTACTGGCCCAGGAGTGACACCACTGCTACTGGGCTGGGACCTCCTACTTAAATCACTAATCAGGAAAATGCTTTACAGAGTTGACTACAGGTCAGATAGGGCACTTTCTCAATTGAAGTTTCTCTTTCCAGATAACTCTAATTTGTGATGAGTTGACAAAAAACAAAGACAACAAACAAACAAACAAACAAACAAAAACAAACCAAAAAACCAGTCACCATAGGTGCAATAGTAGCATGACATTTGTATGAGTACCCAATGGCTTTCTGATTGGATTTGAGGTTTGGGTGGAGTAAAGAATTCATGATACATATACATGTTCAACAGTGCAAATGGTGTGTGTAGAAAGACCGACTACCGTTGTTTTGCTAAATGGACATGCTGTCAACTTACCTTCTAAATATTTACCTTTATACCCATATGGTGATACTGTGCTCAGCCTTGGCCTGAAAAGCTGCTTCTTGCAGTGAGCAAGTTAATACACAGAGTCACAAATGATCAAAATGCTAAGAATAAGTCTTTATTGAGCATTCATCCCTAAATGAGACATCTGTATCACTTGCTTGAAGGCTCAAAAACATGGTAGAAGAGGGAGCAGAAAAACTTGAGATTCCAGTAGATGGGGAGAAATTCTGGGAAATGCTTCTTATGGATAGGCTGTGTCCACTGCACCAATGTGCCAGAGGAGTTGTGATTGCCTGGACAGGATTTATATAAAATTGGGCTGTCAACATTCCATCATGACAGGGGAATGCTTCAGGAGGCGCTACCCTTTCCCTGGGAGATGTTAGTACTTAATTGCTCCTGGGAAAGAGAACTCATTTTTCTTCAGTAAACTTTGGTAAGTTGCAGATGCTCCAGTAGGTAAATTACCACTGATATTCAGGCAGGCAATTCTAATGAAATTCAATGGTTCTTAAATAAATTTTAAAAAAAAGATAACTAGTTCTTCTAGTTATCTTTAACCATCAATTGGAACACTGTAGACTCACCTGAGAAGGAAGTCACAACTGGAGAGATTTCCCAGATCGTATTGGCCATTGGACATGTCTGTAATGGGGTGCCTTTATTGTTCAGCAATATATGAGAAGTAAGTTGGACACCACCATTCCATGGACAAGAAGAACTGGGGGAAGTACTAGCGAGGTATAATCCTGAGAACGAACCATCAAGCTTCCTTGGACATGAATGAGTTCCCTGCTCAGGGGTAATTCTGCAAGGAATAAAAAGCAGTTCTTCCTTTGGGTTTCTTCCCTGATTTCCATCAATGATGGATATGACCTAGAAGTATAAGATAAAAAAACCCTTTTGTCAGAATTTTTTAGCTCAGCAACAGAATAACAGAGCAGGACTTAAGAAGAAGAAAGTGTTGAGTGGAAATGAGAGAAGGATAAGAGAGAGTAATGGGTATGAATATGATCAAAATTCTTAAAGTATATACATATGTATATATATATATATACACACACACACATATATATGAAAGTGTCAAAGAATATTAATAAGGTAATTTTTTTAATAATAAAAAACCCATCAAACCAAACAAAGAGAACAAACTTTAGAAAGAATGTTGAGTTGCTTAAATGATGACAGTTGATAGAGATGACTGCTGCAGCACGTACTTATTCCTGTTGAGATTTGATAGAGCAAAATTTATTTAATCAAATGTAAGATATTTTGCATGTTTCATTTCATGCTGTTAATTAAAACATTGCTATTTATTCATTAAGAGATTTAAGACATGGTTCTGAATAGACATTAAATCCAATGAATTTCTGCTGTATTTTTTTTTTTTTTTAACTAGAATTCATTTGCTAGGTTTGGGAGAGCTGTTTAAGTTGAGTCTGATCTTTTGCTTAGGGTGTCATTCCTAGGTGGTATTTGGCATTGGTGTTCTAAGAGGGCTTGTGACATGATGGACCAGCTGTTAAAGGCTACTAGCCAGGCTTAGGGACCTATCCTTTTTTTTCTGGTTGTCTTCCAACAGCGCAGGCTGATGTTTTATAGTCTTGCTGTTTTCTTTGTAAACATTAGACTGAGTTTTAGTTTGCCCAGACACAAATGAGTGAAAATAGGAGCAGCAGATCCCACCCTTTGACTTTCTATTAGACCTTGTTTTCAGAGCCAGCTTGCAGTCTCTATCTTTAAATACTTCCTTTCTGTGGCTGGTGAGTATTTCACTTTTGATTAAGTTTATTTTCTGAAAATATATTTTTTGTTAAATATCAAACGTGTGTTATGCAAAAAGAAAGAAGAAAGGAAAGAGAAAGGGAGAGAGAAAGAAGAAAAGAAAGAAAAGCCTTGATCCATTATTCATCATAATCTATGTTCTTAAAGACAAGCAAGGCAGATTCTCACCTAGCCAAATAATGTGGTTGGTCAAGGATCTTCCTAATAACTCTACAGTACTGATAACCACAGCAATCAAAATGCTTCTCTATTGCAAAATGTATTAGTAAAAGCCAGGAATCATCTTTGTTGCTAAAAACATATTTGGTAAAAATTTCTTCTTTGCTGTTCTAAAAAAAGGGGAGACTTCTACAGAATGGGCTTTGCATGAAAGACATTTCAGTCCCACGTGCAAAGTAAAAAGATGCATTAGGAATGGCACTCCCTTAAGCAGTCTGCAATTGAGTTGGACACAGTAGTCTCCTGGTTGAGATGCCACATTTTGTTCTGTGACATTTTACCAAGTTTTATTTAACTCAGAATTTTTTTCTTGAATTAGATTAGTACAAGCTATATTTCAACTTGTTTTTTTACTTAAGGAAAAGAAAGTTCTTGGGGCTTATTTTAAATTATTAATTTAAATTGATGTTCTAAATTATTAATTTTAAATTATTTATTTTTAATTTATGTTTTGCTCAGGATGTCATTTACATATTTTCATATTTAACTTAACATATTTAACATTCTCTCTTCTCTTCTTCACTCCTTTATTTTCTCCCCTCCCCTCCTCCTTTCTGCCTCCTGTTCCTTCTAATAAGTTTAGCTCAGGGTATGGCTGTCACTGTAGCCCAGCAATTTAGAGAATCAACATTCTGGTTTGATTTCTATAAGACTTACTATTATATTATTTCCAGCATGGTTGAGTCATGCCGGAAACATAGGTGAGCATGCTATGTTGAGTTTTAAGAGGTTTCAGTTGTAGACTGATGAAAAAATGTAAATGGTGTCTGAACTGATATGAAAACAAACCGAACCCAGCAACAAAAGGACCTGCCCATGGTGTGGAGGCAGTTTGTGAGGAAGGATATAGAGCTGAGTCTAGCTAGGTGGTGAAAGGACAGGTCAGGGTCCAGAGCTGGAACCAGTGGATAGATCGCTGATAGGTACAGATTGGTGAACAGGAGGATGGGCAGCAGGATAGACCATGCCAACAATGAGGATCAGGCAGCCCTTGAAAGAATTCTCTGCCTCTATGAACGTGCTGGCTATCAGATCACAGGTCAGTGGGTGTCCTGCCATCAGAGTGGTAGCTGTCTACCTTTTCACAGGCATCCAAAGAAAGGCAGGCAGTGCATCATTTCTTTGTTCCGATGCTTCTTATAAGTTTTGGGGCTTTGATTTTCAGGTAAAGATTTAATATGGTTGTGTGGCCCCATATTCTTAATTCACCCTGATAAATTTGTGGGGTGCCACTGTTTTCGCTCACAGTCTGTGCCACAGAGGTGGCAATGAACAGATGATACTCTTGTGAATCAACTCAGGCAAACAGTTATTCTCTGCCTTTGAAATGGAGTCAAAAGCTACTTGTAGAATGAAGTCTCTATAGCAGAGAAGTTTGGGACACCACTGTTTTACAAAACATCATGTAACTAAAATCAGGGCATAGCCTGATCTAAGCAATTATATACTTATTATTTTCATTGGATAATAATACTTCATAAGGATATGTTTATAGTTCTCAGCACTTTAATTTTTTGAGGTCACAGGTAGATGTACTCTTTAGTGTCTCTCAGAGTTTACAGAGATCCTTTTGTTTTCCAGTTATTCTTCAATCAATTTTTATAAATATATCATGGATACTTGAAAGAGAAGCATATATTTTGCAGAGCACAGCATTTGCAAATCAACAGGGCCCTATCGATCAACTCTTACTTTGTCCTTCAAATTATCAATGATACATGATGGAGTTTGAGTACTGTCCATAAAATTCTTCCTCAGTATGTGTATTATTAGTTTGTTATTCTTAACTTTCTGACAAACTTCGCATATTTCAAATCTCTGCTTTTTCTCACAGAGGATTTTATGAATGAGACTTCTGTTGTGGCTGAACCATTCATAAGAAGTAATATATTTGTTCTGTCCAATTGTTTAATATCTTAAATTCTGTTGACACTTTAGTGTTACTCGTAATGTCTCTTTTATACCTTCTGTACACACTGCACCTGTGTTTTAGCTTTTCTTTATGAATAGTATGTCTCCTATGAACAACGACTATTTTAATACTATGTGATATGTTTGTTTTCAGAATAGGCTTTAAATACTTCAAATTATTAAACATACTAACAGGTTTGTTGTTTTGTTGTTGATTGAATGACTTTGCTTTTGCTTTATAATTTTTAAATTTCCTTCCTAATTATTGTTTTTCCTGGCAGTTTTTCTGTTTAGTTACTTTAACTGAAATATTTTACTGGTAAAACAACATTTAAAAATAATAATGCAGTTTTGAAAGTCTCTAAAGTATAATTAAATAAACAATTTTGAAGTAATAGAAGTATAAAGGAATGTAAATAATGTCACTTTAGAGCTGGAAAAATAAAAGCCATTTCTACTGAATATTCTGCCGCCTATTCTTCCATATTAGGATCATAGAACTTTGGATACAGAACAACAGTTCATTAAATACACACACACACACATAAACACATCACAATATACATACACAATACACACACACACACACACACACACACACACATCACAATATACCAGCATCCATTAAAAATGAAGGTGAAACCCTGTGAACTTACCCCAGTAATCAATGGAGAGTGGTGATTCTTCCTTCACAGCCTATAAACATTCTTGACCAGGCATAATTTAACTCTGTTATCACTGTACTTAATGATTGGGTAGGGAAATAAAAATAGAAAAAATATCTGTGTTAGTTACTTTCCTACTTCCGTGACAAAATACCATGATTAAGGCAACTTTACAGAAGAAAGCATTGATTTGCGCTTATACTTTCACAGGGTTAGTAAAGGATTGCAACAGGCACAGTGTCTGGAAACTGCAAGCTGAGAGTTCACATCTTTAACTGTAAGCAAGCAGCAGAGAGAGAAATAAAAATGGTGTGAGTCTTTAACTCTCAGAGTCAGCCCTCGGTAATATGCTTTCTCTGACAAGGCTGCACCTTCTAGGCCTCCACAAATAGGCATTTCAATGGCCAAAAGTACATGGAGCATCTTAATCAAACCACCATAATCTATTTATTGATTGCATGTCAATTAAAGCAAAATGGCTTCTGGCCTATAATTTATAGCCCATCAAATTCACCCCTTTCAGGTATATGGTCAGGTGGGCTTAGCACATTTTGGAGTCATGATCTACCTGCATGCTTCACCACCAGAAGCTCATCTCTGTGCTCATGAGCAGCCACTCCTCATCTGCTTTCTTCCAGTCCACCAACGTCTATGGAATTACCTCCTCTGGACATCTTATGTAAATTAAATGTATCATGTGTGATCTTTCATAACAGGCTTCTTTCACTTAGTATACACGTTTAAGGTACGTTCATGCTGTAGTACAGAACATAGTACTTTATTCTATTTTTAGGCCAGATAATATTTCATGGGCTGTCTCTCAGGGCTGGATTATGATCAGTCATTAAAGGGAGCTTTGTGCCTTGATCAGAAACAGCTTAAAATGATTATGTAGCTAACCAGCAAGCGTGTGAGCCAAGAGGGCTGAGAGAAAAATGTCACCTCTTAAACCAGAAAGCACAGGCACAGATCCCCTCTCTTACAGATTAAACAAAAACAAAGACGCATTGTCAACCTATAGTTTATAAGATCAGAAAAAAATTAAGAGAAAAATCACTTGTTTTTTTTAGCCATGCATAATAGCAATGCTAGATGGAGATGAGTGTCAAAATATAATTTCAGAGTTAGAAATAAACTTTCATAATATTTCAGAATAAAAACATGTCACTTAGCTAGCAGAGGATCAGGCCAGATAAATCTGGCTTATGAGAGAATTTAAAAATATATACAGATGAATATGGATACATAGGGAGGGTGAAAGAAAACCTGAGGATGATGGTTGCTGAGCTAGAAACGTGACTCATGCTCACAGAGCAGTAAGACTCTGTGTCTGTTTTTATCTTTTCTGGTGATCAGAAACATTTAATCTCTACAGGACAAGATTTCAAAGTTTAAATCTATAACTTCCTGTGTTCATGCGTGCTAGAGCAGTGGTTCTCAACCTGTGGGTCATGACCCTTTTGGGCTTGTATACTGGATATTTGTATTATAATTCATACCAGGAACAACAATACAGTATGAAATAGCAACAAAATAATTTTATGGGTAGGGGTCACTACAACGTGAGGAGATGTATTCAATGGTCACAGCATTAGGAAGGTTGAAAACCACTGTCCAAGGAGAACTTAGAAGTTGATAGCCATTTAGTACCAAATGGTCTTTTGATGTGCCACAATTTTGAAAAAGACAGGTGTGAACCTTTTTTTTTTTTTCAAGTTTGGGGTAATCTTTCTTAACTCTGGTGGTCAACACTTCTTTGTAAAGTTGAAACTTTACCACAGTAAGGATTGCCCCCTCATATGTCAGCTAACTGATTCACCAACAACACAATAGACCACTTAATACAGTAAATCAAGGGAGGTGGCCCATTGGGCCACTACTCTGGAGGCTTTGTGATGGGTTTTAGTCAGTTTCTTTTTAAGCCTTTGCTGTTTTGCACTTCTTCATCAAGGTTAAGAAACCAAACCCTAAAACTTTATTTTCACACTAGCTACCTGACTAATCTATAAATGGAAGTAAATTCCTCTTTCTTCGGTGTCTCCCAGGTTTTACTTTTTCCTGTTTGGTATTTAGAAATAGAGTCTAACTCTGTAGTCCAGACTGGATTAAACTCAACTGTGTGACCCAGGCTGACTTTAAACTTCTGATAGCATCTTCACCTCAGCCTGACAAATGTTAGGATTTCAGGTCAGAGCCACCATGACCAGATACCTCCCAAATTTTCTAAAGTACTTTGCCTACCAAGAGGTAGACCCTTTTTATCAGCAAAGCTGGAATTCTTTCAGCCATAGACCAGGCACCAGAACAGATCTCCGGAGGGATGTCTTGCATTGTCAGTTCCATTCAAGAAGTATACTTTAATTCCATAACAGTGAGTTTATCACAACTAATGAATTAGATTTATTTTCAAAGATGGTCATCAAGAATATCCTCTACTGAATGATAATATCATTATTGACTCTTTGAAAACAACCATTTTATCAGAAACTAAAGAGATCCAATAAAACTGGGACGTTTTGGTAAACAGGTAAAATACAATATCATTTTTTAAAGTTTTTATTACTGTTGTCTACTAAGAGGAGAGCTAGAGATCAATCAAAAAGATTGATCTAAAATGCTCTAATTGAAATGAAAGGCTTCCTCGTATTTCCGTAACACAGCAGAGCATTAAAAACAAAGACAGGGACTCCCCAGGATGAATGACCACAATTAGCTTGTGTTTATCAGTTCATTTAGATCTGTGTAATTAATTTTGTTTACCTAGATCTTTTGTCTGAAGCCTGCTCTCATAAATTCATGTGGGTTTTTATCTTTTTCAGACAAAGAACCCTAAAAATATGTGTCCCCTCGTACCCTGTATCAGCCTTCTAAACATTGTTAATGTAGAAGCTATCTGTGTCAATTCCTTCAAATGCAGTTAAAAATACCTGGCATTGGGCTGTGAAGCAAGCAAGCATGAGGACCTCGTGCTTGAATAACTAGCACCTGTTTAAAGAGGCGTGGGAACTGAAGAAATAGCTTAGCGGTTAAGAACACTTGTTGCTCTTTTAGACACCCAGAATTTGCTTCCTAGAGCCCAGATCTGAGGCTTCACAACTACATGTAACTCCAGGAGAGTGAATGCCCTATCCGGAACTCCTCAGAGTCCTGAACATACATGACATTCATTTGCACAAGTACACACATATCTACACAAATAAAGTAAGATAAATAAGGCAGTGGCGTGACCATGTGTGCCTGTCACCCCAGTGATGACACCACAGCTTGAGATAGTATGGAAGAGGTGGACACAGGAGGGTGACTGGAAGTCCAAAGAGACACCCTGTGGAGTGTGAGAAGAGACCTTCTCTGAACTCCACACCCGCATCCCAGCACACACATGTGCACACTCTTGCACACACCGCACCTATACCCACATGAACAACATGTGACAGTTGTTTCCCCACAACTCTGAAACTGTCTTTGTGGAAGCTTCAGTTTCTATTCAGTAGCTTGTATCGTAGCCTCGGAAGTAAGTGAGAGGAAAGTAACCTACCATTGATGAGGGAGAGAAAGTGAGAGGGAGGAGAGAGAAGAGAGGAGAGAGACAGAGAGAGAGAGAGAGAGAGAGAGAGAGAGAGAGAGAGCCTAACTAACAAAATCATTTAAAAATGAAAATATATGTATATATGTCTAGGCATACTACATAGCTGTTTCATTAAGGCTGACTAGTGCTTAATCTCAAGTCTTTCATTATCAAAAACATGTTAGGGACCTAGATTCATTGTATATAATCACTAGTACCTTTAGTTCCATCTTGAAAATCAATTAATAATCTTTTAGTACACAAAAGGTGCCAGTACCTACATACTGGAGGGGCTAACTTCCCCCTTTCCTTTTTCATGTCCCCATGAAACCGCCATGGTGTTATACAGTTTCTAAGAGATAAGTATAACAAACTTATATGATTATATGGTGAAAGATTAAATCTATGCATTGTCAGCAGCAATTCATACCTTTTTGGGACACTTAAAATGTGACTAAATTGTAAGACACCTAGGATATTTTCTTCCTGGATTTAGTGGCAAACCTTGAAAAAAATAAGGTCAAAACTGTTATCAGAAGATAGATTTATCTACTTTTTTGGTCACTTGTGATTTTATTATTGGGTCACATAAAATCTTATCAACAAGAGTTAAGTAGAAAAGAGAGATAGCCATCCACGTCAAATTCTAGAAAATGGGCCAAAACTTAGCAGACCTTGCATTCAGAAGTCTCCTGCCTGAGCCCTACAGGAAGCTGGGATAACAGGCCTCATACACTGTGTTACTTTTTCAAAGTGAATTTATAGCTTTGTCTATTTTGTACCTTGTTACAAAGAAACAAAAATATAAAATACCAGATTGGGCTTTAATTTACAACTCATTTCACTGGAAACCTAAAGTTGATTAATGACATAGAAGGATGCTTTTTTTCTTCCTTGGGATTAGATGTGATAATAAAGGAATGGCAATTAGTAAAAGGAGAAAAACAAAGACAGAAACTGCTTTTTTTTTTTTTTTTTTTTTTTGGCTGTTCAAAGAACTCAAAATATGTGCCAGCTGTCTGAGATGTTTGAAGATTCACTCTTGCTGATCTGGATTTGAGTTGTAGTTGACTTTTCTCTTCTCTTGCTCCCTTGTTTTATGTTTTGAGACACAATCTCACCATGTAGTCTTGGCTGACCTTGAACACACTTAGATCAGTTTACTTCTGTCTCTAAGAGTGCTAGGATTAAAAGTATTAAAAGTATGTGCCACTATTCCTGGCCTTCCAGTGACATCTTTGAACATGAGTTTTTAATATCTCTATCTATCTATCTATCTATCTATCTATCTATCTATCTATCTATCTCACAAATGTGCACATCTTTTTAATTTGAACACAAATTTGGAATGTAGAAATTCCGGTTAGGGCTAGGCAGATTGAATGACAGATGTGGTTATACATTCTTTTAATCCCAGCGCTCTGACCTTGATCTCTGTGAGTTCAAGGTGAGCCATGGCTACATAGCAAGCTCAGTGCTGCAAGAGACTCTATCCCAACAGAAAAACACATGAACCAACCAAAAGACTGAGTGGACTTTGGAGACAGTCTCTCCCTTTACTCTTACATTGCCCTGAGATGTTGCATATGTATGGTATGATGCATGTATTTCCTGATAGATCCCCTCATAAACCTGGCTGAGTTTCTGGGATTGTGTTTTTGTCTTTTGCCTCTGGTTTGATAGCTTTTGTCAACTGAATACGGAGAATGTGTAAGTAACTTCAAAACGGATTTCTTTTCAAAGTCTTGTTTTTTTCATCTGTAGCTGGAGTTCACAAAGCAAATCTCCAAGGCGAGGGCATACACAATGCTTGGTTTTCCAGGAGCACTTCCACAAATCTTAGTAGCCTCGATGTGACTGAGCTTTCTTCAGAAATCACTCTTTTCTAAGACTTGCATCCTGGACACTTGAGCCATGCAGTGCAGATCCGCAAGCAGTGGGGGGCAGGTGTGAAGCCTCCGGGTGAAGGAGAGAAAGGGTCCTCTTTCCTAGGACTTTCAATAGAAATGTGTACTGTTTACCTTCTCACACTGACAATTGAAATTCTCATCACTGCCTTGCTGCCTGCAGAACATTTTCTGTTCTCTCTTTTAATGTCCAACTAAGTCACACAGGCAAATCCTTTATTTTGATCCTCTAAAATTAAATACTCAGCTCTTCAGCAAGGTGAGCTCTCTTTCAGGCAAGGATATGATCAACTACTTCATTTTTGTGCATTTGTAAGACTTCCTACTTTTTTTTTTTTTTTTGAGGAAAGGCTTACCTACTGTCTGGGTTTCTTTTTGATAGTCTAGTATTAGGGTTCCAACAAGGATAAAGCTAATCAGGCCTCAAGAAGGATGTGAATGAGTAGTGGAGACAAGGGAATGCACAGTGTAATGAACACCATTCAGGCAAATTTACCTAATAGAGAGGTCTGCAAGCATTTGCTGGATTTATGTTTGTTTTTAAGATCAGCAAGTGTAAAAAGGCATCCTTAAGCTAGCCATTTGTATATGCAAGGTATTTATATATTCATACATTCATGCGCAAACTGTTCTGCACTGGAAAAGCTAGCCTTCTAAAACAAGAGTTTGTTAGGAAGGAGGTAGGAAAATGGAGCTGGTTAGTTCTGGGGAAGTAAACAAAAAGTTCTTAACTTTATTTGGAAAAACTTTTGTGAGTTCTGAGGGCTATTTTATGTATATTTCAATTTCTAACTGAATTTGAATTAGATTATCTTGAAATGTTGAATCCCAGTAGCTTTCCTTTTTGTATTTATTTTTAAGAATGTTTTCATTGCTTCACTATATCAAGTAGATCTACTTAGCTATGCCAAAGCAGCTCCCAAGTGTGGTGATGAAAAGACAAAAAGCACAGCCTGTAAAATTTGAGTTGTCCATTGACCGCCAGGTGAGGTCGTGCTGTCTCTGGAGGTGTTATGTGAGACTGTGGGATCCTGAAGATGCTAAATTCCCAGTGAGAATATGATTAAAGTGATGTTCTGGTCTGTGCCTGGCAGGATCATTACTACTGGTCCGGCTTTCCAGCAAGAAGCTGGTATCAGAGCAGACTGTGAACCCTCTCCTGGGAGCAGACTCCATACTGGGTTTGAGGTATCCTGGTCTTGTCTCTGCAATTCTATGTCTGACAGAACTTACCAGATAGAAGATTGGTAGTGCCTCTTAAAGCCCCAGCTGCTAGAAGTGCTCAAAATAAAACACATTCAGTGATGTGAATGAGTGTATGAACACTACAGAATTAATGTAGAATTGTGTTGAATTTTAAATATGCGTTCACAGATCCAATTAATGACTTACTTTTGAGTAAAGTTTTCATAGTTTTCCTTCCCATACTTAAGTAAATAAACATAATGCACAGGAGATCAAGATGGGAGAAATAACTTAATTCTCTTTCAAAGTTATGGGCAGTTTGCTTAGAGCATTAGAATATCCATATTGGAATGGTGTAAGCTGGGTTTTATGACCCTGTTAGATGCTGGATTGTCCAGTCATGTCTCTGCTTTGTGGTTTCTTCAACTATATATAACATGAAGCAGTAAAACTGTCTGTAGTCTCAATAGCAAAAGGATATAGCTATTTGGATAATACATGGACTATATAGGTTACGCTTTTCTTACCAAAATTCCTCGGTTGTTATTCTACTAATGAACAAAGCAAGCTTAGAGCTTTCTTGAACTTGTCACATTTGGGATGTTGCCTTTTTAGGACTAAGGAATACTCTCTCCTTTACTTTTACATTGACCTGGATGAAATATTGAAGTACTCACAACATCATGCATGCATTTCATGCTAGAAATCTCCAGGCCCTGCTGGGTTTCTGGAATTGAGATTTTTTTTTTTCTCTTTTGTCTTTGGTTTCTTAACTTTTGAGTACTGCATATAGAGAATGTATGAGTAGCTTCAAATGTATTCCTTTTTAGTCTTTATTTTTTTCTTCTTCATCCATAGGCAGCTGGAGTTCACAAAGCAAATACCTATACTGAGAGCATAGACCATGGCTGTTTTTCCAGGAGCTCTTTCAAGAACTTCTGCAGCCTCAATGTCATAAAGTTTTCTTCAGAATGTGAGTTTTTGGTTCTAAGACTTGCATTCTGACACCCAAGCCATGCTGTGAAGATCAACAAGCAGTGGGATGTGGAGTCACATACAATCAAAGCTGGGCAGTACTTGTGGGTGTATCCCTTACCTTTTACTCATTCTTTTCTTATGTTCAAACTTTGGTATACTTTTAATTCATTAATTTATTACTTTATATCCAGATCACAGCTTCCCCTCCCTCCTTTCCTATCAGCCTCTCCCTCTTACCTCACCTCCCTGCCATCTTCCCATCCTCCCTTCCTCCTCAGAAAAGGCTCAGAAAAATGGAGGCCTCCCTGAATATCAACCTCCTTGGTATATCAAGTTGCAATAGGACCAAGAACATCTTCAATTGTGTCTAGGCAAGGCTGCACACTTATGGGCAAGATACAGGCCCTGCTCCCACTGTTAGGGATCCCACATGAAGACTGAGCTACACAGCTATTACATATGTGCAGAGGGCCTAGTTCTATTCCATGTATGCTCTCTGTTTAGTGGTTCAGTCTCTGTGGGCCTCTAGTGGCCCAGGTTAGTTGCTTCTGAATGTTTTCTTGCAGTGTCCTTGACTTCCCTGGCTCCTTCAATCTTTCATCGCCCTCTTTCATAGAATTTCCCAAGCTCTGCCTAATATTTGGCTGTAGGTCTCTGCATGTGTTTCCATCAGTTGCTGGATAAGCCTTTCAGATGACAGTTATGCTAGGCACGTGTCTGGAAATATACAGAATATCATTAACAGTGTTAGAAGTAGGCTCTCTCTTTCATGGCATGGGTCTCCAGGTGGGCCAGTCATTGGTTGGTTGGTCATTACCCCAATATCTGCTCCATCTTTACCCCTGAAAATCTTGTTGATCAGAAGAAATTGTGGGTGGGTTTAAGGTTTTGTGGCTGGGTTGGTGTCCCAGGCTCTCCATAGGTGGTCTTTTCTAGTTACAGGAGATGGGCTTTTCAGGTTCCATAACCCTCATTGCTAGACATCTTTGGGTAAGGCCATCCTCATAGATTCCTGGGAGTTTCCATTGTCCTAGGTTTCTAGCTCCTCCCAGAGATAATACCCTCCCCACCCATTCCAGTTTCCTTTCCTCATACTCTCTCTCTCTCTCTCTCTCTCTTGCTCTCTCTGTCTCCTCCCACAACCTTCATTCCTCCTGTTCCTCTCCCCAAACCCAAACTCTCCCAGTTCCCTCCTTCCATCCATTCTTGATGTCTGCTTATTTCCTCTTCTCACTGAGATTCAAGCATCTACCCTTGGCCCTTTCTTGTTACTTAGCTTCTTTTGGTCTGTGGATCGTAGCACAGTTATCATGTGCTTTATGGCTAATATCTACTTCTAAGTTAGTACAAACCATGCATGTCATTTCTTTGTTTTTCCCTCCCAGTATTTCTTTAAGTGATTTATTCATTTCCTCTTTGAGGGCCTCTATATCTTCATAAGATGGTGTTTAAGGTCATTTTCTTGTGTTTCAGCTGTGTTAGGATATGCGGAGCTTGTTGTAGTAAGATAATTGGGCTTTGGCGGTGCCACACTGCCTTGGCTGTTGTTGATTCTGTTTTGATGCTGGCCGTTAGCCATCTGGGTTTTGCAGTTGTTATTGGTTTACATGCCAGTTTCTGAGTTTATATTTGTTGAATGGGTGTTTTTAGATGATTTCCCTTTGATTTCTGTTTCCTCTTTGTCTTCTGCCTGAGTAGCCTGGTGATTAGCTAGTCTTCAGATCTAGTAGGGTGTCTCCCCTGAGATTTTGTGGCTTCCACGGCCTATTGGGTTTTGCCTTGCTTCTGTGGTCTCTAGTACCAGCATGGCCTGTGGTCCATAGTACCAGTGTGGCCTGTGCTGGTGGGCCTCCAGGAAAGCAGGACAGAGGACAGGTTATCAGGTTATGGGATGGAAAATGGAGTTCCCAGGGTTGTGGGTTGTTTTTTTTTTTTTTTTTGCAGTTTAAGGTTGATGGATGTGTTTAGGAGAATATGGCAGGCTAGGGCTTGGGGAATGGTCTTACCTGGTTGTTCCTGGTGACTATAGGCCCTCCTCTTAGAATTCAGGGTAGGAAATGGAGTCCAGGGAATGGGGTGCAGTTTCCTGCTGTTAGGTGTGTTTTCAAGTGAGTTGGCTGGCAGGGGATTCGGGAGGAGGGGGTTACCTGGGTTCCTGGTGCCAACAGGTATCTAGGAGAGCAGGCATAGTTGTGAGTTGGAAAAAATTCATAATTTTTATCAGTGATTGCTAGGCAAAATAGATCAACCCAAACTCAAGAGCTGGAGGCCAAAACAATCATTTTGTTATATCTCTAGTGTTGTTGGCCCAGGACTTCTAGGGACTTTGGCTGGACCATTGCAACTCTGCAGTTCCAATATGATAGTGACTAGAGTTTAAAACAACAACAAAGTACTGGACAGTGCCCTGCTGAGCAGGTAATTCACTCAATTCAGGTCATTTAAGAATTTTACCTTGAGTGCCTGTGTGACCTGTTGCGTGTCCGTGTGACCTGACTTGGACTTCGTGAAAGGGATTGACTCAGTTCAATTGAACTTCTTTCACAGAGTCAGGAATCTGTGACAGTGTTTTATATCGAGCACGAAAGAACTTAGCTTGTCTTTCAGCATCATCCCTGGAACACTGATTTTGTTTCTGTTTTTTTTGTTGTTGTTGTTGTTTGTTTGTTCTTTTGTTTTGGTTACAGGCAATTCACATGCCAAGACGGAAAGAGATGGAAATTAGACTTCGTGTATTGATTAAAATGATGGATGATTCTAGAGGTATATGTGGGACTGGATGTAATGGGGAACGATAATTAGGAAGTACAATCTACCAGTCATGGTCTCATATGGGAGGCCTCAGTGATAATAGCTATTTTTTGAATGGTTATGCAGGTATCCACCAGGCTGATGTTTTCAGTGACAGTAGCCTGAGTTTTCAAGAAAAGCTTTTGTCTCTCAAAATGACCTTATAGCCCCAAAGTCGCCTGTTGTTTCTAGTAAATCCTGACTCTGAAATTTGCCAGGAAACAGCTCAAATTGCCAATCATCCTGTACCATCTCTCATGTGAAACACAGTATGATCCAGATCCCTGCTTTCCTTGTCTTCCAATACAATAAGGATAAATTAAAAATTTATAAAAACATTGGGGGCTGGAGAGATGGCTCAATGGTTAAGAGCACTGTCTGCTCTTCCAGAGGTCCTGAGTTCAATTCCCAGCAACCACATGGTGGCTTACAACCATCTATACCCTTAACTGCTCTCTTCTAGCATGCAGGTGCACATGCAGATAAAGCACTAATATAAATGCATAAAATAAATAAATAAGTAAATGAAATCTTAAAAAAACATTCTAAAAAAATTTATAGAAACATTAATCTACATTCCATATTTTCTTAAGACTAGAAAGATTTTCCTTTACTTGGTTATTTTAACACTGTGGTCATTTTCATTTTCTTAGATAATAGAGATAAACTAATACTTGTTATTAATCTGATGATTAGATTATTTCCTTACAAGTGTTGTTTTTGTTTTCCCACTACATATATTTAATATTTTTCTTTGGTCAAAAAATAAATTTTCATTCATTTTTGTTAAAGTTGATTTTCCTGTTAGCTCTAAGTGAAAAGGAATAGGTGCTATACGGAAATTGAGAGTTCAGGGATTGGGCTGTAGCCCAGGCAGCAGAATGCTTGACTCGTGTCTGCAGGAGTGCCTGCAATCAGTTCCCAGCACTGCATAAAACTGGGCATGATGGAAGTTGCTTATATTTTCATCACAGTTCAGGTAGAAATGGGAGAATCAGAAGTTCAAGCTCGTCCTCAGCTTCATAGTAAGTTGGAGGCCAGCCTGAGGAAAAGAAGACTCTATCTAAACAAAAAAGAGAACCACTGACTTCTTTGAGTATATTTTTTTTCTATGAAGTGAAAGATAAAGAGCCACTTTGTAAACATCTGAACATGTTCCTTAGTGAGTGTTAGTATTTTCCCCTTTTTCTTTTAGCAAGTAATTTCTGAAGGTGGTTTTTTATTTTTTTTTCCCATTGGAGACATTCATTTTTTTTCTCTTTAAAAAATAATTTGGCTGGCATGGTGGTGTATACACTTTTAATTACAGCACTCAGAGGCAGTGGCAACAGGATCTCTGTGAGTTCAAGGCCAGCCAGGTCTACAGAGATAGTTCCAGAACACACATAGAAACTCTGCTTCTAAAAAACCAAAAACATCAGAGCAGTGGTTCTGGGTTATATCCATGAATGGTTCTTGGTTGGATAATCAGTCTCAGAAAAGACCCCTGTGCCCAGATATTTGGGTTCTGTTGCTCTCCTTGTGGATCTCCTGTCCTCTCCAGGTCTTACTAACTCCCACTTCTTTCATATGATTCCCTGGTTATGAGTCTTGGCTTCTGCTTTGATACACTGCTAGATAGAGTCTTTCAGAGGCCCTTTATGGTAAGCTCCTGTCCTGTTTCTTGTTTTGGGAAGAGCAGCCTTGCCAAGCCACAGAGGAGGACATTGTAGCCAGTCCTGATGAGACCTGATGAGCTAGGGTCAGATGGAAGGGGAGGAGGTCCTCCCCTATCAGAGAGGGGCATAGGAGGAGATGAGGGAGGGAGGGTGGGATTGGGAGGGAATGAGAGAGGAGTCTACAGCTGGGATACAAAGTAAGAAAAAAAAAACCCACAAAACCAAAAATAAAGAAAGAAAAAGAAAACACGTTGGCAATATTTTAGTGGTTTTGGTCATTATCCACCAGCAGGCCATTGTTGGGACTGCTTTATTTTGTCATGTTTCTCTAGCCTCATATTTAACTAAACCCAAGGTGTGAACTGCAGTGGAAGCTAAGGATTAGTCAGGCTCTCTCAGATGGTAGACATGCAGCAGAATCACTATTTTCTGACTATGTCAGAGATTAATTTTAAATCTCAGGTCGTAGGTTTGATCAAAATTCTCAGATCCAAAAATGTCCCCTGGAAAACTTGTGTGAGCTTCAGGTGGTTAATTTAGGTTTTAAAAAATTCAATCAGTGCTCAAATAAACTTTTCCAAATGGAGGCAGGGCAACCATCATGTCACAGAAGCGCTGAAGATAAACATTTGAGAATGACAGAGGACATAGATTTCAACCACGCTGAAATTAGCAGTTTCTTTTATTTTTTGTTTGAGTATGACACAGCTGGATTGACCTTGGAATGTAAACATGAGAGGTCAAAAAGTTAAACTCTTGCTTTTTCAATCAGATTTTAGACATTGATTTCCACCTTAGCACAAGAAAGCTATTGATATTCTGCAGAGAGGAAATGATGTTAGATGGAATAAAATATTCAGTCAATGCTCTCTGCTTAGTCTGGTCACATTTGCTCATTTTCTATTGAGAGAACCATGCTGTGTTTTGTCAGACAAGGCCATCTTCTAGAAAAATACTTTCTGGGACACACAGTGCCAAGGTCCTTCCTCAGGGAATGTCTGTGACTCTATCTTCAGGTCATTTTTTCACTTTCAAAAAACTCGTTCCTGTACATTTTAACTTTCATCAAGATCATAAGAGAAGGAGTTTTTTGTTTTGGGATAGCTATAGGGAAATTATCTGTTTTTGTTTTGTTTTCTCCATAAAAATATAAATGCTTCAGTACGTATTTTTTTCTAAGATGTGGAAAGTTGCTTTCATCTACTAATTTTTTTTTTTTTTCAGAATGCCCTCCCTGCTCTTTCTCTGTGATTAGGAGGGATCAAAGAAATAGTCCAGTGTTTTAGTGAGTTAGAGGTAGAGTTAGGCCTGAATGCTGGTTTTCCTTGATCATAATCTTTATGTTTGATTTTTCTTCCAGTAAACTTAAGGTCTCCTTTTTCAACCTTCAGCTTAAAAAAAAAAGAAAGAAAAAGAAAAAAAAACTTTTCAGTTTTTAAGCCTCTCTCTTTCTTTTGGGACATGAAATATTACAGTTTGACATATGAACTATCACAAATATCAAACCAAGTCAGTAATTAAATTAGGTAGAAAATGCTATATTTTCTAGGAACACCTAACACTTGTGTGTCTTAAATTTTCTTTGGGAAGATGAAAAATGCTCTGAAGATCTTAGGCCATCATAATAATGATGGGCTTCTTTTCTTGCTTACATAATAGCAATAATTTTAAGTTTTTTTTTAATGTTTTATATATATTTTTTAATTTTATTTTTTTCTTATCAGTTACATTTTATTAACTCTGTATCCCAACCGTGTTCTGATCCCTCATTCCCTCCCAGTCCCTCCCTCCCTCCCTCATCTCCACTGTGCCCCTTGCCAAGTCCACTGATGGGGGGACCTCCTCCCCATTCATATGATCCTGTTTTATCAGGTATCTTCAGGACTGGCTGCAAAGCTCTCCTCTGTGGCCTAACAGGACTGCTCCTCCCTTGGGGAGTTGGGAGGCCAAAGAGCCAGTCATTGAGTTCCTGTTAGAAATAGTCCTTGTTTCCTACACTATGGGAAGCCAATTGGTTACTGAGCTACCACAGGCTACATCTGAGCAGAGGTTCTAGCTTACATTCATACATGGTCCTTGGTTGCATGTCAGTCTCAGAGAAGAGCCTGTTCCCAGATATATTTGGTCCTTGTGGAGTAATGTGAAAACCTATAGGCACATTGGGAGGTTTGAAAGACTTTCATTCCATGCAGATTATCAGCCATGTGACTTTCATTCTTTTGTATAGCACTTTCTCTCCTGTTGAGAATTGCATCTGGCAGGAAAGCCCCAATGAGACAGAAAGTAAACAACTCAAAATAGCTTCAGGAAGCCCCTGAAACTGACCAGATTCACCAGGTTCCTCCTTTGCCAAGACTATACACACAATAAAGACTGCTGAGAGTCACCGTCAGACAATCCAAACTGGAAAGGAGACTCTCAGATGAAAAAGCAAAGACTTTTTAATCTACCTAGATTAAAAGACTAGCTGAGCTATTTGAAGAGGTGTATGTGCTCCAGGTTTCTATCTTTTATGCATGCTAGAATGGACTTTGGTAATGCAGTTGTCTTTGAGTCATTTCTGTTTCTGTAAGTAACCGCTCACCCATATTCTTTTAAGTAGGTCCAGAAAAAACTCATTGGTTCACCAAGTTGGACTTTCATGGTATCCATACTTGAGTTGCTTTATCAGTTCTCTGGCTGGGGTGAATGGGTGTCCATTCAAGTCTCCCCAGAAAAAGTCCTTCATACAATGCTCTATTCCCTCCCTGGAGGACACATTGATAACATAAAATGTCTCTACTGCTCATGTGCACTGACTTTAGTTGTTGGCTAAAGTACATTCTTATTTGAGACAGAAAAGGGACTAAAAATTTTGAAAGCTCTTGGTGTGACTGGTTGAGGGGGCTGGGGATAAGGCATTGGTGTAAGTTCTAGATTCTTAAGGCCTGGAGACCTGGAGTTTTGATTTCCTAGGAAAAGAGTAGAGGAATCATAGGTGTCTTGGAAGATATTTGGGTTGGGGAAAGAGGAGGGAGGGACAGTACATTCCCTTCATCCGCTGTGTTCCATCCAGGAATCAAAGTATTTGATATCACCTGCTCACCTTGGTTCTTCTGTATTTGGTCTACTGATTCAGATGGTAACCTCTTCTAGAAACACAGCCTCGATATGTCCAGAAATACTGGGTTACCAGCTGTCTGGATGCCCTTTAACCTAGCCAAATTGACACATAAAATTAACTACTGCAAATATCAAGCCAACATAATAACTGTTTCTATTTCTGCTTTGCAGGGGAACATTTTAACATCTCATATGAAGATTCAGCATTCCATCTTTGTTCATTTACGTTGCTTTACTAATTGATTCAGCAGAGTACATCATGTCCAAGGTGGAGGGTTAGACATTACTTGGTGTTCTAATTGCAAACAAAAATTCAGTTATGTTGACTTCAGGGAGGTAACATGGGGGAGAGGTCAATGTACTGGTTGCATTAGATTAGTGTTTTTTAAACCTTTTTAAAAATTATCTTCCTCCTGAGGACTTCTTTGTGTTTTTCAGATAACTTTTGTTTTGCTGCTTTTGTTTATCCACTCTTCCAACCTCTTCTATTTTGTTGTTTTATTTCTTGTTCCCTCCTTTCCTGTGGCTTAGCTGAATATGAATTAGAACTCCATTTCTATTTATTTATAATATTTTTAGTGTATTGCTTTATATGGTTCATTTAATGTTTGCCCTTGGTATTACCTCCTTACTCTACCCCCTTTCTGTCTGTCTGTCTCTCTAGTTAGAGTCTATTAGCTCAACATTATACTTTTTCAATACAACAAGAAACCTCATTTTCACTTTAATATTTTTGTTATCCAGTTACCCAAATACCATTGTTTCGAGTTTCAGAATGGAGTGGACACTTGTTCCCCCTCTTGCATATTCATACCTTGAAATCCTAATACCCAATATGGCTATGTTTATGAATAATGACCGTAAGATGTAAGTAAGATTAAATGCCATATTGAGAGTAGGACTCTAATCCAATAGGGTTAATGTTCTTATAAATGTAAACACCAGAGTTCACACCCTCTCCACAGTTCCCCTCTAGCAAGCTAGCAATAAGGGATCCATGTAAAGACAGGCATTGGAGACAGAGACTTCCCTTCTCATGACAGGAAAAGAACCCTCTGAAAATGTGATCTTGAACTTTGTAGTCAGAGAACTGTGGAAAACAAATTCCTGTTATTTAAGTCACATGGTCTGTGGCATTTTTACACTATCATGAGATAATTTATATAGATTGTGTAATAATTTTTTGAACTGAATATGATTTATAAAATTCTTTAAAAGTACATGTTGAACCATATTTTGGTCCTATATATATATATTTTTTAGAGACTGTTCAGTCACTTTATTTTGGCTTAAATAACTTGCTTTAGGCATTCTTTAAGAGTAACCAGGTTGAGGGCTAGAGAAGTGGCTCCGTGGTTGTGAGCACTGGCTGCCATCGCACAGGACTCAGATCCAATTCTGAACCCCTCACAGTTGCCTGAAACTTTAATTCCAGGGTATTATGTTTTATTCTGGCCTCTGAGGACACCAGATGTGAACCTGGGGTAGACATGTATGCAGACAAAACACCCATGAACATGGAAGTAGGAGTCACTTGGGTAAGTAACAAAGTCTCTGTTTTGTTTCATATGAAAATATCTTTATTTCACTTTGATTCTTAGAAAATGGGTTTGCCAGTTGAAGAATTTACAGCCAACCATCCACCCTTTTTAGTTTGTCAGTGTCTCTAAGCCTTTTTAAGTTTGTAGCTTCATGCCAGTATAAATTCACACAAAAAGTTGCCATTACTTCTACCAATATGGGGCTCTCATCATATGAAATTGGATCATTAATTGTTACCCAGATTAGATTTGGCTGGGCTAAAATTACTGTAAGCCATTTAATAAGTAAATAAATGATATGGTTGAAATTAATCTGTTATAGCTTTC
This sequence comes from Psammomys obesus, assembly GCF_907164565.1. NCBI lineage: Eukaryota > Metazoa > Chordata > Mammalia > Rodentia > Muridae > Psammomys > Psammomys obesus. Next base: position 26,422,187 of record NW_026585644.1, read on the forward strand.
TTTCTTTTTTTTCTATTTTCTTTTTTCCCCTCTAAAATGAGAAATGGTGTCAGCATATAGACCCCTGTATTGTTCAGTACCTTTCCTGTCACTAAACTTATAATCATAGGCACTCGTCATTTTCTTTGGGAACCAGTTTTCTGACTCTATTTGGTGTGGCTATCAGTCATAATGCAACCTTCTTCTTAGCATAATTCACAGGGATTAAATTTTTCTCATCTTAGAAAACACGCTGCCTAATGCTACAGTGTTCTTTCTCCCATGTGTGTAGAGCAGAGCCTCACCTGTAAGGGCTTAATGACTATTTGTTTCGTGTGTCAATAAATAATGACTCAACTCTCAATACCATTTCTTTACCAATATAGTGAAGGTAACAGGCTACTTACGGTTTCTTGTACAAGCAAAGAAGTGGTGCTGAGATGAACAGCAGGGGACATTGCATTTAAAACCTAAGGAGTACTATTCATTGCTTTTCCTACATTTCCACACTTACTCTAGCTATATCTAACTCACTGTGCATGTATTTATGCAGTAATCTTGATAGTTATCTTCTTAAGTTGCTATGGCCCTTTACTACATTTTCTCTTGTTGTGGTGACCCCCCAGCCATAAAATTATTTTTATTACTACTTCATAACTGTAATTTTGGTACTATAATGAATCATGCAAATATCTGTTTTTTCTGATGGTCTTAGGAAACCTCTGTGAAAGGGTTGTTTGACCCCTGAAAGGGGTTGTGACATACAGGTAAAGGACTGCTGGTCTATATCTATCTTGATTTCCAAGTTTGTACTTCATGTATAGTTAGCTGTGTTTTAATCTCTCTGTTTAGTGTTTCCTTCAACCCACTGTCCCATTCCAATTCTGTATTGGACCCCTGGATGACTAATGTTAAAAATTTATTTAAGGTACATTTTCTGTGTTTATCATTTCTTAGAATAAAGATTTTGTTTTCCTTTTTATAGCTGAAAGAAGAATTATTTAATATATATAATGAATGTAGGATACAAGCTATATATGAAATACATTCCATTTACATTTTAAAATTAAGTATATTTAGCTAAAGGAGATAAAAGTACCTTTAATTCTATTTCTAATTTCTGATTAATCTTAATTTTCTATGAGAGAAAGTCTGCTTACACAAAAAAGTCCCTGACCTCTTCTGGAATCATGGACCTGTCATGATTTTTGTTCAGCTAAGCTAAAGCCAAATAGCTTGTCACCAACAAGTCTGATGATAGTAGTGGTAATTAATCTCCATGTGTGTGGGCATCTGGTTTCAGAGTGTTGTACATGGTACAGTCAGTGCTAGCTCAGCATTAGTGTTTACTGGCTGATCAATATTGAATATGCACATCTGGGATGGCCCCAATGGAAGTGCCCACTGTTGCCAGACATCTGGCTGTGCTGACAGATCTGGCCTCTAAACGTTCATTCTCCTAGCTACTAGACCTGAGTTCTTCTGCCTTGCAGAACTCCAAGAGAAAAGGGGCAGGTGTGTGCAGGTGTGTGTGTGTGTGTGTGTGTGTGTGTCCCTTTGCTGCAGCCTGGAATGACAGCAGGTGACATCGACATAGAATGTTGTGCTGTGCATACGCTGTCTCTGCAGTTTTGTCTGCTCTCACCACACGCTCTCCCTTTCTTTCCCTGGACTAACTTATTCTAAGTGCTCAGTGTTTTATCTTCCGCTGTATCACAGGCCAGAGGAAGATATTCTTACAGAATGTGTCACTATTATAACCACTTTACTTCACATCTGAGCCCTGTGAATGAGCAGGTGTGTTTCTGGGAGAGCTGTTGCGTGTGGTTCTCTGAATTGCTAACCTTACTCACCACCGTCCCCGTGCCTCCGACAGTTTGTGCCCAGTGCTCACACATATTATTGAGAGGGGTTACTAAAATGTTTTTCTCTTTAGATTAACTAATGAGAATTAAAGTTGGACAAAATCTTCAGGTGCATAGAGTCGGTACATTTCTATCAATTAAATAACCAATTGGCACCAAATCCAATAACCTTTTGCTTTTCTTTAAAATTTTTAGATAAATTCTAATATTAGCAAGAAGAAGGTATTCCCCCCCCCCCCAAACTCAAGTCTTTTCTCTGGAGATAGCTTACAAAACTGGCCTAAAGACTGTAAATAAACCCACACCCCTTTATAGGGAGAGAAGAAAAGCTGAGATTCACGCTCTTAGTGATATTATCCCATAGAACCTGAATGTGGCTAATGAATGTTTCATTTCTAAGATTACTTAATTAATGGAGTCTATTAATATATACCATGCTTTGAAGTAATACCAGTAGAAATTAAATTAGCCTTATGTTGAATGTTTGTGGGTTTTGTTAGTTTTAGGGGAGAAAAAAGTTGACTGAGAAGAGAAACTGCTTATAGAGATGTTTCCACCAAATTTGACCAACCAGACATGGTTCTTATCTCCTCAGTGTCTGAAAGATTGTGTGATTATTATACTCACCTCTCTACCAAGAAACTCTAAATTACAGTTCCAAGAAATTACTCCAGGGCTCCCATGTCATTTCTCAGCATCAAGCAAGCATCCACTCTTGAAAATTTTTAGCTGGTAGTTCTTTATATCTCAGTCAGTGGTTGAGATGTGATGATAAAATGACCAACCATTGAAACCAGAACAGCTCAAGCACAGGACTGATGTAACTTTAAAAACATTTGTAATCATTTGAGTTAATTTTGATAATGGAGAGAGAAAAAGCAATGAACAAGAATAGAGACTAGGGCCTTGCTTCCAGAAGACAGGGTTCTTCTTAGTTGAAGTTTTACTGGATGGAATCTGTTTCCTCCCTCCACTATAACATTGTGTAGTTACAACAGAAAGGAGACACCAGCAGGTTCCAATTGTTTATGTACCTGTGTAGGTTGTGGACCTTGAGCAAGTCATTTTGCATAAGGCAAAAAAACCAAACTATATCTCAGTTTCTTCTTCAGGCCAAGGAGGGCACATGTACCTGCTTCACAAAGTTAAGTGAAATAGCATATATGATCCTTTCTGCTGTAAGGCACATATCCTGTATCCCAAAGCATTACAGAAATCCATCAATTGATTTTGCCAGGAGGTGGAGGAGGCAGCAATACAATTCATGTGGAGAGATTGACTTGGATGATGCTTTTCTTTCATGGGGATCATGAAAATGTAAAACAGAAAACCTATATGCTAGATCTGAGATAACAGCACAGTGGGTGCTACCGAAACAGTCACTTCCCTTCTTTTTTCCGTTAAGAAAGTGTACAGGATGCAGTTCCTCAAACAGTCAAGGCGACTGCAATTTCTTGGTTTATTTAGGATATATTTTATTTCTGCATGACTGTGCAGGATACAGTGTATAAAGGTCAAAGAAGCTTTTTCTGGGCTGCATGCATAGATCACGTGGCCTTCATTTCTTCTGTTACGATTGGAAATAAAATCAGATGACCCATAGTGTTGGGGAGCCAAAAATAAGAGTGGCGCAGAGACTGAATTATGTTGACTATTGGAATAACATTTTTAGCACACTAAGAAAATTGCAACTCAGGAAAGCTACTTACATATGATCATTGTGAAATTTATTTCTATTTTTACCAAAACAGAGCATTGAGTTCTGTATGTGCTTTTGGTTGCTTTTTGTTTGGGAGCCAGAGATGGGGGAACGAGACCTTGGGGGAAGAATGTGGCTCTGTGGCTGGGAAGCAATTTTTCCCCCTCAGTATAGCTATGCTATTTGACTTCATCCAGACCTGTTCTCTATAGCCAAGAAATCAGCTATGTCAATGGCTATCCAGGCTGGAGCTGGAAGCATGGAGAACAAAGGAGGAATTTGTACTTTTCAAGGAATGGAGATGTACATAACCATAGTAAGATCTCTTATATTTGATATAACAAGTGTTAATATATTATTATGTGAGTACTAAAATAGTAACGTATTAAATAAATAAGAAATACTAAAGCATTTTCTCAGTGTAGTCTAGAAGCTGGGTACTGTAATGGGTTGCTCATTCACCTTTACACATTGACAGTATCTCTGAGACTTATTTAGGAGTCGTTGGCCATATTCTGAAATGTGTTTTGGGAATGCCAGCCATGCCCTAAGAGTGTGGTTCTCAACCTAAGTGTCGAGACCCCTTGGGATCAAATGATTCTTTCATAGGGGTCACATATCAGATACCCTGCATGTCAGATACTTACCTTATCACTCATAAGCGTAGCAAAATTACAGTTATGAAGCAGCAATGAAAATAATCTTATGGTTGGGGGGTCACCACAACATGAGGAACTGTATTAAAGGGTCGCAGCATTAGAAAGGGAGAGACTTTTGGTCTAGAGACTTTTGCCCACCCGTACCCTCCCTTGCAGAGATCTCACTGCACCTGTCTTCCTTGTAGTCAAAATCTTGTGTTTTCAACTTTAGGCTTTCTGGTCATTTGAAATATATTTTTTTTTTCTCTTATTATTCCAAAGAACTCAACTTTTTTTAAGAACATTTTTTAAACTTTGTTTCTCATTAACAAATAAATGTCAGTAATTGGATGTTGCTATATTCTAGGCAGGCACTTGAGTTAATTACCTAATTGCATTTTCACCCCAGTCTTAGGATAAAGATATTATTATGACTTTTTCAGCCGCACACTCTGAGATTAATTGAATAATGTAACAGCTGTGGTACTGTGTCAATGACTGGTGAGGCCTCAGGGAGCTGGTTAGGGGAGCTGGTTAGAGGTGATATAGATTGAGTTAACTGGCTCATTTTTACAGAGAAGAAAAGCCGCTTCCAAGACAGAAAGTGATTTGACTAGGGTCTCACAGGAGCATGGGTTACAGCTGGGGAACCAATGTGTGACTCATGTTAGCTGCTCCGTGACACCAGGCTCCCTTATGAAATAGAGTGAGGAAGTCCCTGAATGGCTGGTGTTCCGACCATGCTACTGAGAGCGCTGTACTCTGGAAGGAAAAGGGGAAAGGTTGTACTGTCCTATCCAGACTAGACAGCCTGTTTGTGCCTAGGCTCTCATATCTTCTGTTGGAGTTGGGTAACATCTCTCATGAGTAGGAAGCAATGAGCTACATGGTAAGAAATAGGAGACATTTGTCCAAGCAAATTCAAGAGATATTAAAGCAGACGCTTGTTGGCATAATAGGGGAATAAGTTTAAGTGACTATTTTGCCTCCTAACTCTTATGGCATAGAATAATCTGTGCTCACCTTAATTTCAGCCTCCCAAATGAAGACGCGTGTGTTGGGTTCTGGACGTAGCATCCTGAAGCACTCCCATTGCTATCCAGCCTCAAGGAGCTCCGGGCTCTCCTATCAGTTCTTTAGTGAAAGGACACTATGGTTTGCTCTCTGGGCCCTGCCCAGCATGGTCATCCGCACTGACTACATTTGCTCACACAGCCTGCTTGTTGATGGGCAGCTTGTGGAATTTTAGGATTATTTTTCCCCCTCAGATATTCAGACTTCAAGGATGAGAGATGACTTTGGGCAGAGGCAAAGTGAGGATTGTAGAGGCAACACACACATGCCTTCTCTTCTCCTCTTACTTTTGGTGACCTAATGAGTTTCATTAAGATTGCTCACAGGAATGTGTCTTTCCCTCATGACAGGGTGCTGACAGGCCCAGTCTTCTGTGGCCCTTGTGTGTTTGCATACCTGTTGTGAGTTTAGGAGAATGGTAGACGTGTAACTCTAAAATCTCAGAGCTCCACATTGCTGCCTCCATCTTCCTCTGAGTCTTTCCACATCTTCTGCAACATTCCCTGAACCTTGGGGCAAAACCAGATGGAGGACAAGCATAACACAGGTGTCTCACTTATAAGTGGCCTTCCAAAACCATTAATCCTCAGTACTTTAGCCTTAGTGTCACTGCTGACAGAAAAAATATTCTTTGACCAAAGTTGATAGCAATACTCTTCTATGTGTATAGCATTGTTATTTGGAATGTAAGTTGACAGGCACATCATGTTCACTTAGCAAAATAACAGCAGTAGCTTCTCCACTAAAGCCTATGCCTTCCTACCCTGTCCATGGGCTACTACTCATGAGAGAAAGTAAGAGCTTTTACACAATTTGTGGAAAACATTACCTTTACTATCGCTCCCTCTGTGTCTCCACAGTCCAACCTGGGTGGGCCAGTTAGTGAACACATCTCCAGTTAACTCAGGCTGTCCTTGTGCTCAGTCTGTTGACTTCTGTTTTTCAGAGTGTTGTTTATACACATAAATTCATTTCCCAATTGTTTTTTCTTATATTAATCAAAGGTGGTAGATTGTAAAAATAAATATTAGTTTATTAGTAACTAATGAAAGTATGTGATTAATTTCTAGTTCCGCAGGACTGTGCACTGGCTTTTCAATGCATGAAATTTGCTGTGCAAGACTACAGATAGGACGTTGCCTTATGAACAGGCTCTGGTCACCGAGGTGGGATGTGCTGGCTCTCAAGAGGCAGTAGGCACTGTGAAACCTCTTCAATGGCGGAAAAAAATCAGTAAATCTTAGATCATAGAAGAGCTACCAATGTGTGAACGTTAATACACGTGTTCAGGGTCATATGAGAAACAAGAGGCAGGCAGGAATAGACCGAAGAGATGCAGGGAGGTATCTCAGGTTGACTTTTGAGACTCCTAATGCCATCAGACATGTGTAAATGATCTCACTACTGAAGATTATTTAACTCACACCCATTTTTTCTCTTAGAGGAAAAAAAAACATATTTAGCACACTCCCATAGAAACACAGACGAGTACTTTTCAGATGGGTTACTCATCATGACTTTTTGGATTTAATGTTGCTTCTCCTTCAAAATCTGAATGTGCACCCTGATTTTCTTTTTCCTCTCACCATCTGTTACCATAAGCTCATAGACAAAATATAGCTATAAATCAGTTACTCAAATTTTACTCCTCTTGTCTCATGGGCTCTATTCATGAGTGTATAATTTTGTGTGCTCATAAATTCACAGTGTCTTGCATTCTCTGCATTTCTGCTAAATAAAGGGCAGACTAACCTCCTTTGAATCGTTACTACAAGCTTCAAACTTAGAAGTTAATGACTTTGAACTTCTAAAATAACCAACAATCTTTAACTATCACTGATTTTTTTTTAAAGCAACACCTCTGTGTGGTAGAGAAAATGAATTTCTTCATCAGATTTTTTTTTTGGTGACAGAAACTGGTCATATCTGAATGGACTTGTGATAGAGGGTAATTCTGTACATGAATATTACTAACTGCTCACTGAAGAGTGTGTGCAGCTTCTGATTTATCTTGTTAGCAGACATTTATCTTCGCTGTCAATCTCCTTGTAATGCTTGTAACCACGTTTGTATTTTCCCAATTCATTCACACAGTTAACACAAACCTTGATACAGAACATGTTACCTCTGGACACTAAAATGCATGTGGGGAGAAAACAAAATCTCTCTGGCACATACAAACTGGGTGTTGGGAATTTATTTCATTCTTATCATTGGGTAATTGGAGATAGCATCAGAACCCACACTTTCATAAGACTTTTACTAGGTTTTCATATGAGATCATATTCTTGGAATTTGTGAAGGACTGCACAGATTTGAGCTGAAGCTATTTGAAAACTGAACCAAATGATTTTGGCTTGAGGTAAAACAATAATAAAATTGATGTTTTTGTTAAATTACTCCTTTAGTAATAAAAATTTTATCCAGGCACTTAAAGCCAAATAGCAGTAATTGAGGGTTTCTTGAGGTGTGTATTTTTCTGAATTTGAGGTTACTCTTTGCTAAAGTATATGGAGGTTCTATGCAGAAGTGATGGAACACTTAAGAATAGGTTCTTAGGTCTTTGGACAGGACTCTAAAGTGGGAATTTTAGGACATCAGTGTCTTGTTTCTTTTTTTTTTTATCTTGGCTTTTGATATAAGTAGTTTGTCTCTGTCATATACCATAATATGCTGCCTTGCTGTATGTCTAAAGCAACAGAACTCTTAAAATGTGAGCATAAATGAAACTTTTCTCTTTGTAAGTTCATTATCTTAGTCATTGCATCACATTAATGAAAAACTGAATACCACTGTGGTGTCATGGAGTAATAATCTTAGATGAAAAGCAATGGCTTCCCTTCATGGTTTTTATTTTCAATAATCACCCAGAACATTTTTTTTATATTTTTACTCCAAGTTAGTCTTTATGAAATTAAAGTTACATTTTCAAGGTAAAAGCTTCCATTTCTAAGGCAGCTAACTATTCTGTGACTGTGTCCATTTAAGTCTATCCTTTGTAACCTCCTACCACTGTTTATGGTAGACATGGGCTGCACATGGTAGATAGGGGCTACACAGCAAAGCAAAGCTGTATCCATAATCTGTATTGCCAATGATTTCAAACTCATGTGTTTGAAAGCATCTATAAAATCTGCCCATTGTGGGCAGTTTGCCCGTAATTCAAACTGTTGTTTGTTGAAGTTTCCAGGAATACCAAACTCTTCCTATATTACCTGTTTGATATTGTGTAGCTCGTATTTCTTTTTGCTTCAACTGGATTTTCTGGCAAAAGTAGCAGCTGTCCTACTGTTCTGTGAGAACTAATTTGGCCTTAATCTCTATTTTGAATTGCTTGTGAATTAGGCACCATATATGCACATCTCCAGCAACACAAAGGTGGTATCAGCCCCTTGAGTGCCACAACAGGCTCCTCTGAGAACTCCTTGAACTAGTGATGAAGATTTCACTGGTTAGTTCTAAGCTGGTCTTGTCTCTGACTCACTATGCTTCAGAGCTGACTGGCCCTGCCTATGAATACTGTGCATCTGGAAGGCTCATTAAGCTTTGTGACAATGCAAATCTTTGAAAAACAGACTGTGATCCACACATTTGAGGACTCTCATATGTATTACAGATTCCAGAGTACAGGCCTGCTCTGAAGTATATCTTCTGTAACCTTTCTAGCATGTGTAGAACAGGAGTAACACACCGGGGTTGAATTTCTGTGTATTATTTAAGAAATTGCTCATGCAAATCTGAAAATTAAGAATGAATGTAATCTCACTTTACTGCTCTAAGACACTTTAGTAGAATTTTCATTTCATCATATTCAAATGATACTCTCGGTGTGATGTGCTGCAAGGAAATGACACAGAGCAGTAACCAACTCATACATACACAGTTTTATGCCATGAAAATAAAATAAAATGAAAACAATTTTATTATGATGGTCTTGAGCTTTTTTTTACAATGAAATTTATTGCTCATGTGTACGCATTTAAAATGTGTAAATATAGTATAGTGGCTGAAGAAAATGATCAGCTTTTAAGAGCATTTTCTGCTCTTGTAGTAGACCCAAGTTTGATTCCCAGCACCCACATAGTGGATCACAGCTATGAGTAACTCCAGTCCTTAGGAATCTGATGCCCTCTTCTGGTTTTCTAGGACACCAGGCACACATGGTACACATAAATGCAGGAAGACACTCATATACATAAAGTAAAATAAGTTTTTGAAAATTTTTAAATATTTAAAAGTGGGAATACTATAATAGTGTCTTTGTTTCTACGTGTGATTGTGTGTGTGTATGTTTGTGTGAATAAGCAACAGTATGTGAGTAGAGGTCAGAGGACAGCTTGTAGGATTTGGTTCTCTCTTTCTACTATGTGACTCCCAGGCATTGAACTAAGGTCATCAGGCTTGGGGACAAGTCTTTTTACCTGCTGAGTAGTGTGGCTGGTCCTTTTTGTTTCTGTTGTTGCTACCCATTCCATGGAACACTCATTGAGATTTGTACTAGTTCTACCTATTTGTTAATAAAGTAAAATATATAAAATTTATTGATCAACTAGGATAGGAGAAATGATGACCATATTAAGGTCCCAGTTCTGGTCATGTCAGAATGAAATGGACAAGAAAGAACATCTTCCCAGTCTATCTATACTTCTAAATTATTTCTCACACATCCAACCTGTGAAATATCAGATTGATGATGGAGAAGTGTTGCGATGGCTCAAACTGAAAACAAAGGAGGAAGGAACAGACTGCCTGCCCACAGAATGTTGAGGCTTAAGGCCATCTGGGCTGATGTTAAAGGCTGGGAGTGAGGGTGGAGGGAGGAGAAAGCTTTTTCTGAGGATTTTACAGTGCTTTTTGGCAATAGCAAATCCAGGCACTGGAGTGTGAAAGCCAAAGGAACAAAGACTAGCTGGGCAGCAGTTTGAAGCATCCCAGTCCAGTGGTGAATGCCACCAGGAGAGAGAAAGCCTTCTCCAAAACAGCTTCTCTAACAGCCTTTTAGCTTGGCGCTCTCCCAGTAACACAGCAGCTCTTAAATGACATTCAGTGAAACAGCTTGTGTGTTTTATCTAGGGTGAACAAGGGTTATGTGAACCTTGGGTGTGGGAAGGGATTTTCAGGGTGGGTGCATATCATTGGCTGGGGCTGAGATAATGGGGACCCTTTATTTACCTGGAGAGGGATTCCAGGTGCCACACTACATTTCTCTTGTGGAGGTAGGGCTTGGGAATACATGCACCAGGACATGCAGGCACAGAACAGGGAAGGAGCCATCCTTCTGCTGGTCTCAAGATTGAGATTTTGGGGGGTTTGGATACATCTCAGCCTTGCTCTAGCTCTATGCTGGTTTCCCTGGTGGCATGGTCAATGTACCCCACAAAGAAACATCTCTCTCCTATACTAATATTACCTACTCTAGATATGTTAGGTCAGTTAACCAACAAGCACCTACCATGCGCCAGGCATGTTACATGTTGGGATATATGAAAAGGGATTAAACAAGACACTGCCTTTGTCATAGAGACCACCACAACCTGGAGAGAGGGGAGAGGTATTCACAGTGTTTGAAAAAATCAGGTAATGAGTGTTTGGTAGGAAAATTTTGAGTTTGACTTATTGTAAATCTGTTCTGATCCCCGACTCTCTCTCCGTGTAATAATTATTAAAATTAGAAAATTCTGTTAAAACACTTTAGTTCACAAAACCATCATTCTTGTTCATAGGGCCTATTGATGTTTTGTCAATAACAATTAACAGTAAATTTTACTAAAAATATCATATCTAGATTACCCCATGAAGCACAAACTGAGATAATACGTCCCAAAATATTGAGACAAGGACTTATGATAAAGTTTTAGAGATCGGCGAAAATAAACATTTTCCAATTACAAGATCATTAATAACACATTGGGTTGCTGTGAGATCTCTGTACTCAGAACCACTTCAGTTATCCTTCGGTTATTGTAAACTCATATTATATTGATTTTGGAGTGATGTCATTACAGACTTGTGGGTTGGCTATATAGAAAAACACACTCGTTGATTTTAATAGTTCATCCTGTACTTTTTGTTTGTATAAGTCATGGGAGCACCCAGAGCATTGAGTCCTCAGCAGTTTCTGTCCATGCTAATGTGAATGTTGACTTGGTACTCTCTAACAGATCCTACAGGAAGATTACCTGCAGCAATATCTTAGAATCTATCCAACTGGTGAGTCACTGCAAGTTTCAGAGTTGAGGAGAAAGACCTGTACTTACTGAAGAATACACTGCATATTTCACTTAATTCTTCCCATAGATGAGTGTAGTAAATGTGTCTCCATAGACACATATGATGTACGTGTTGTGGGCACACATGTCCTAATTTCACAAACTGTCAATTGATCCTAAGTTTACAAATGAGATAGCTTAAAGTAACTTTCTCCAAGTAACATTATTAATAGCAGATTCCGTCTTAGGTACAATTTCAAATCTCATTTCCTTTCTATCCACACAAGAGGAAGCATGTAAAAACGAAAAGGTTGCATCTGCATAGCCAAAAATAATCACGCAATTTGACCAGATTCGAAAAGAAATGTATTTTACAGGGAATGGAGGAAAGGCATTTCTGAGAAGAGGAGCTTATTATCAGCTCTACTTAGTTGCTTAATATACTCTGGTTTATAACTTGTGTAATTAGCTATATATACATACCCAGAGGCATATATGAACTTACCCTCTCAATGTGCTCTTCTCTAAAATTATTTACTCATAAAAAGCCATTTAAAGTCTGTGACATAGCTTAAAAATAGCTGGGTCTACAGCACTCTCTGTGGCTGAAGATGACCGAAGTTCTGCTTATACACTGACCTCCTGAGTGTTAGGTTTTTGGATACTTGGCACCACACCCAATATATATGGGGCAGAGATCAAACCCAGGGCTTCATGCATACCAGAGAATCCCTCTACCACCTAATCTATATGCCCACCCCCAAACCTTGTTTGTGACCGATGACCAAGAATTCTTACCAATTCAATAGAAAAGTCAGATTTTCATTAGTTTGTACATTTTGCAATGGAAAGAATGCTACTGATGAAGACCCATCCTTTGAATTATCTAATTTCATGAACTAAAGTAACCCTATGAAAAAGCATGTCTTCTGCACACATCAAAAGTAGCACAGCTGTCTACTGAAGGCTTGTAGAACATCAATTGGGAGAGAGTGGAAAGAGAATTAGCTTGGTGATACAACATAGGGATACCCATCTCAACTTTGTGCTACTCACAGTCAGGTACAGAGACAGTATTCTGACAGAGTTCTGATCAGCTCAGCTCTGACCCAAACAAATGGGACAGTAAGAGTTACTATATTGCAGTTAGCTTCTTGCCCTTCCTGCTAGGCTATGATCAGTTGGTGTTACTATTTCTTTTATGTCCAGTAACTTCCAGCATTGCCTTTTTTTTCACCTGAAAGACACTAAACCATTTCATTACCGTCTGCTAAAAACGGATTAAATTTCACTGTTCATTTCTGTGGGACCCGGGATGCAGGCAGAGATGAGGGATTCAGGGACACCAACCCAGTAAACAGACTCTGGAGACCTGCATCAAGTACAGATTACTATGCGGGAACAAGCATTTTTAAACAACTTTTGGACCAATGGGGAGTCTACATGAGCTCTGGGTAGCCAACCTACTGTAACTATAGGGAGGTGCCAGCTCCGCCAGCAGGTGAGGGAACTAATATGAAGATGGAAAAGCAGCCATCGCCCTGTTCCGGGACCATTGGAGGCTCTACTGGGATCCATCCTCCTTTTGTGTCATAGGGTTTGCCAGCAGACATGGTCACGCGTACTATTGAGCAGTATAAACGCCTCCCTGCCTCCTTCACCATCCACCGGGCGCCGCCTGGGGGCTACCACACCACACGTTTCCAGTGGCTCAAGAGTGATAATCCTTGCACTACATGTCTTACACCTCTTTTTGTAGCATTGAATTCCAGGTACTTGAGGGGGAAATGTGCCAAGAAGCCTCATGCAAATAGACTTCGACCATCCTTCATCTCAATTGCTGATAGTTTATATAGACTAACCTTGATTCTAAGGAAGTGAAGGGTTTACCAACTGCAATGGCTAGAACATCCAGTCCAGAATTTGGATGTTGAAATCTCACAGGTTGCAACAGTTTCCTTGTAGTGATGCCAGACCTGAAGTTATCTGTTTCTTTGATTTCACCTGTAGGCATCAAACTTGACTAATAAATATGACTAATAAATAAATCTTTGTCTTTATTTGAAATTGGGACAAGGTCTCTGTGTTAAAGTAGTGCCTCTTAGGGGCTTAATCCTTTCATTGGCATCACTGTTTGACCTTCAGAAGTACTTTTCCATTGCAGAAAGAATGTTTTCTACCGTTTCTGGAAGACAGGTCAAGTGAAATGAGCTGACTTTTCACTGTCACAGAACATTTAGATTTAGAGTCAAGGAAACAAAAACAGGTAGTTCATGTTATAGTCTCTGTCTTGGATCATCCCCCTCTCAGTGGACTTGGAAAGCAACTGAGAGATCTAGCTCGTGTGATGTATTCCTTAAAACCATTGTTGCTGTCCATATTTGACTTCAGACCAGTGAACTGAGGCTAAAATTGTTTAGTCAAATTCTTTGTTATCTAAGTTTCTGTTTAATGCTTTGGAATACTTCCAGAGATGCACACAGGATAGGTGAGGAATCATTAAGGGAATATGGTCTTGAATTCCCAAGAGCATGAGGCTTCTTCAGCCCTCAGCATGACCAATGGCATGCGGTAATTTTTCCAAAGAATCCCTTTCTCACAGCCATGCTAAAACTGAATTGTTTAATATTGTTAATTTTCTAGAAATTGTAGGCCATATAAAAAAGTGCATGGCATGAATTAGAATACTAAAAAAAAAAAATTAACAACAAAGCTGTGCTAAAAATATCTTCTAGAGAAAGCTCTAGACTCTATATTGTAGACTCTATATTGATAACTCATCTTTATGTATCTTTTTACAAAACTTAAAATTATTATGCCAGTATCAGCAATAAAACATCTTGCCTTTTCCTCCACACAAAGCAGCTGATGCCAATATTTGGGTACTTCTACATTCTTTGGCTCATAGTTAGGATAAACGGAGCTTTATGCAGATGCCCGTGACTTTGACCTGCAATTGCTGTAAAAGTAGCATTTATCAGCCCACACAGTCTTCTAAGTACTCACTGCTGCATTTGGCGTGAATAACATATTTAAAATTCAGCTCCTATTGTTTGTTTTGAAATATGAAAATATTTCGTTTGCATATACATATCGGACATAGTCATTTTGCGGTATGTGATGTAGATTTGAGCATGTGGTGTCTTGCCTGTTCCTGCATTCCTTGAATTATTAAAAGGGTTTTAGGTTTATATGAACACCTGTAAAAGAATTTATTTGACCACATTAACTTGTGAGGGAATTAGAAAATTGTTACAACTGATGTGAAAAAAAATTGAATAGTAGACAAATAGACATGCAATCAAGAATACTAATAATAATTTGCTACATCAGGCAAAAATCAAATTCTATTTCTGTAAAACAAGTATAAAATCAGTGTTCTCAAGAGGAGAAATAAATTTTCACTAAAATCTTCAATATGGATAAGTATATTTAAGTTCTCTAAAGGAACATAACTGATGAATATATATGCATATGCGTGCGTGCTTATGTTAGAGAGAGACTTACAGGGCATGGTCCTAGAAGTTCAACAATGGCTATCTCTTAACAGAAAGGCCAAGGGTCTGGTTATTGTTCAGTTCATGAGACTTAATATCTTAGCAATTTGCTGGAGACCAGCCCCAGCAGAAGACAGGGCTTGAGATGGCTGGATGTAGCAGGCAACGTGAAGCAAATTACAGAAGACAGCAGTTTGAATCTTTTTCTGAGCCTCTGAAAATACGTTATATGCCCTGCACGGGGGAGACAGGTTGCAGAGGAGACTGACTGAATTCTCAGGGCCACAGGGTTTAATTTATATGTCTTATAATAGTGATCACATCATTTTATATTTGTATTTCAAAAAATTCTCATACATAGTTATTTAAGAAAAATAAAACAGGACATCCTTGAGTGATTATCATAATAAAGTTCACTTATCACAGATCCTGTAACAACTAGACAAAGTTTAGTTAAGCCAGGGAGGAGAAGCCTTGAGTTAGGAGCCCTCAGTTAGAACCTTGCATTACAGGTAGCAGACAGTTTTAAAGTCGGAGAAAAGCTTAGCCCTTACATAATTTTGATAACCAAAGCAAAATATTAACAAGCTGACTTATATCTTACCTAAAAATCTTTTTATTACTTTTCTCTTTTAGTTCTTGTATTTGTCTCTTCATACTCTCTTCATGCCAATACCAATATTGTGTCTAAAAAATACTTGAAATCGTTTAAAATTTCCCTATACATCTGTTTTATTAGACTCAAATTTCCTTTAAGCTATTCTACAATTTTAAAGGACCTTGGTTAGATAATCTCTGTAAAGTTAGAAATCTATAAAAACTGCATCTCTTTATTATATATCAAATTCTAATTTCTACAACATCCTGATCCTTATTATAATATTTTCCAGCACTAAGCAGCAAAATTTTTAATGATTATCTCAGTTTCTTAAGCAAGTATGGTTGTATCCTGCTTTCCTGAGTTTTGGTTTTTCAAAATCTTATTTTATATCTTTTTTAGACGTGCTCTGACTAATATTACCACTACAGAATAGGCAGGAAATGTTCTCAGGTTTATTTGTGGGTTTGTTATTTTTTTAAATGTATACAGGCTTGGCCCCTGTCCCAACCTCCAGAGAACAAAGTATGGACAACTTGTTCAACTGTTTCATTATTAATGATATTTTTTAAATTTTCATATATATAAAACTTTCTTTTTTATTTATTTATTTTTTATTTTTCTTTTTAGTTACAATTTGTTAACTCTGTGTCCCAGCTGTATCCTGCTCCCTCATTCCCTCCCCCTCCCCAACTCCCTCCCTGGTCTTCTCCCTGCCCCTTTCCAAGTCCACTGATAGGGGAGGACCTCCTCCCCTTTCATTTAACCCTGTTTTATCAGGTATCTTCAAGGCTGGCTGCAAAGTCCTCTTCTGTGGCCTAACAGAACTGCTCCTCCCCTGGGGTGGGGGGAGGTCAAAGAACCTGCCCTTGAGATCCTGTTAGAAATAGTCCGTGTTCCCCTTACTTTGGAAAACTACTTGGTTACTGAGCTACCACGGGCCACATCCGAGCAGAAGTTCTATGTTATATCCATAGATGGTCCTTGGTTGAGTGTCAGTCTCAGAAAAGACCCTGTGCCCGGATATATTTGGTACTTGTAGAGCTCCTATCCTTTCCATATCATACTAACTCCCCTTCTTTCATATGATTCCCTGCACTCTGCCATGGTTTGGTTATGAGTCTTAGTGTCTGCTTTGAAACATTGCTAGGTAGAGTTTTTCAGATGCCTTTTGTGGTAGACTCCCGTCATACATTCCATGCACATCCCATTTGTCTTTCTAAATGAGGATTGATCATCTTCACCCATGTCCACTTACTTGATTATCTTCTTTAGGTGTGTAGATTTCATTATGTTTATCATATCTTGTAGGTCTATATAAGCGAGTATATACCAAGTTTGTCTTTCTCCTTCTGGGATACTTCACTCAGAATGATCTTTTCTAGATCCCACCATTTGCCAGCAAATTTCATGATTTCCTCACTTTTGATTGCTGAGTAGTATTCCATTGTGTAAAAATACCACAATTTCTGTATCCATTCCTCTATTGATGGACATCTGGGTTATTTCCAAGTTCTGGCTATTACAAATAAAGCTGCTACAAACATGGTTGAACAAATGTCTTTGTTGTGTACTTGAGCAAATTTTGGGTATATACCTAGGAGTGGTATAGCTGGGTCTTGAGGTAGCACTACTCTTAGTTGTCTGAGAAAGCAACAGATTGACTTCCAGAGTGGTTGTACCAGTTTACATTCCCACCAGCAATGGAGGAGGGTTCCTTTTTCTCCACAACCTCTCCAGCATGTGTTGTCCCTTGAGTTTTTCATCTTGGCCATTCTGATGGGTGTAAGGTGAAATCTCAGGGTTGTTTTGATTTGCATTTCCCTAATGGCTAATGAGGCTGAGCATTTCTTTAAGTGTTTCTCTGCCATTTGATGTTCCTCTTTCAAGAATTCTCTGTTTAGCTCTGTTCCCCATTTTTTAATTGGATTACTTGGTTTGTTGCTTTTCTGCTTCTTTAGTTCTTTGTATATACTGGATATTAGCTCTCTGTCAGATAAAGGGTTGGTGAAGATTCTTTCCCAATCTGTAGGCAGTCGTTTTGTTTTGATGACTGTGTCTTTTGCTTTACAGAAGCTTTTCAGATAAAACTTTCTTTTGATTAAGTTTTTAATCCCATTTCTTTCTCTCAGATTAGACCACCAGTGCTTTAAAGGCAAAGAGAGACAAGTCAATAGAACTAAAGACTACTGTGTAGATAATTTTATCCTTCAGGTAGCATAAGCTAGGGTAAAAACTTGGGCTGTATTTCATCCATGCTAAGAGCGGGAGCCTTGTCATGCAGTTCTCTTCAGCTCTTTGGTGAATGGCAGCACCAGCAGTCCTAATCTGGTGCTGAAGTTCAAGGAAAGTCCTAATGAGCTGTCAGTTTTTAATCTATGTTGTAATAGGTTCTCACCCCATTGAAGGAATGCCTTAGAAACAGCGTAGGTGAATTTGTCCATGAGGGTAAGCAGCTTGTTCCACTCTCACAAAAGCATTCTCAACCATCCTCTTGAAAGTCGATGGTCCACAAATAGATATAGCCCAAAATAGTGTCAAAACAATCCCTGTCAAGATATGATAGCACAGATCCCCACCAGAAGACTATCCTGTGACATTGCCTGACCAGCATTTAGAAGTGTGTGAAATCTTTCCAGGAGTTATGCTTCCCTCCTGGCTGGTTCAAGACCTCAGCCTTCCCCTACTGGTGAGAGTTTCCTGTGGAAATCCCAATCCCTTGGGGTCCATTGTTCCAATAGTCTGATAGCCAAGAGGAGGATACAAGTTTCTCATCAGAATATTTTCATCCCTGCCAAGATGGTTACAGGACTGTTGCTTTAAAAGGACCAGAAACACTTTCACTCCGCTTAATACAGAGGAGAACTTCTAGTCATTGGAGCTACCTGACTAAATTGGCCTGAATGTAGTAGGAGATGCTTCATTTCTGGTTGAGCCCTGGTTGCTCTTTGGGACCCTATAGGAACCAGGTGGTTATTCAGCGAACTCCACAACTCTCTTGCATTACTCAAGGAGCTGTGCTTCTACAACTTTTGGCCCAGAATTTCTCCTATGCTATGTAGGCCCTGAGTAGCAAACTACCAAACCTCAAAGCTAATTTCTCCCCTGTAATTTCTTTCTCAATTTATTTACCTTAATGTCTGCCTGCTGAGAGCAGCACTTTTATAAGGCGATGGGTAAACATTTTCCCAGATCTATTTATTCAGCTTCCCTTTGTTGAACAACGTTGTGGTTTTTTTTTTCAATATTCCGTCTGTTTCAACTCAGTGTGTTTCACAGTGTACTAACCATTATTCTTTTACGAACTGTTAAATTACCTCAAATCCCTGGGTTTTGCTAAATGAAAGATTGATCAATATTTTTATTGGAAAGCTGTATCCTTTAAACTTCAATAACTTTGCAAGTGTGTTTCTTCAGGGATAAGGCTTTTGAGATTTTTAGTAAATATGAGTGCGCCTGTCTTTCTCACTACAGCATAGAATTTTACTCATTACACTTTGGAACTGCATAATTGTGCAATTAATCTCAAGGATGTCAGAATGCATATTTTTAAAAGTAATTTTCTTAGGGAAATAATACATATCTCATTACTTTTTACTGTAATTGGTATTCATGGTTTCTTAGTTTATAGGTTTAAACCCTGCCAGGGATGGCCAATCTCAAGGCTATATATTATTAAAATGGATTAATTTTTCAAACACATATTCCATTCAATTTCTCATTAAACAAGGCATTGTAAATTTTGCTGTCAGAGGATACAAATAACAAGATTATGCAATACTTGAATTATTCAAAGTCTTCCCAGCTGGAATCGGTTCTAGATGTAGACACTAGACTCATTCTTTATGGAACAAAATTTTAAGACATAGATGTCCAGACTAACTATTTCAATTTCATGTCTATTGCTGTAACCTATACCATGACCACAAGCAATTTATAAAGGAATCGATTTATTTGGTTTATACTTCCATCTCACAGTTCATCATTGAGGGAAGTTGGGAGAGGAGTTCAAGCAAAATTTGAAGCAGAAACCATGAAGGGATGTTACTGGCTCTCTCGTTCATAGGTTCTTGTATGGCTAGATTTCTTATTGTAGCACAGAACCGCCTGTCTAGAGATGGTTCCAACCATGGAAGGCCTCATTCTTCTGAAGCAAACTGATAATAAATGCAACCACACACAAACATGCCTACAGACCAATCAGATAAGGACAATGACTCAATTGAGACACTTTGTCATTTGATTCCAGGATGGGTCAAGTTGACAGTCAACTCTAACTGAACACTGACAAAGGATCAATGTCCACATTAACTTCACAAGAAGAGGTTGATTACAACACTCAGCTGGAAGTTTCAAGCAGGGTAATACTCAAAGGCAGAATCAAATTTACCTTGTCAATAATTTCATAAATACTCAGTTGACTTTTTCAAGGACCGCTTTTCTTTGTCTAACACAAATATGAAGAAATACATGAATGGACGAATTAATCAGAATGAATAGGGAAGAATGATGTGTGCCAGCACTAACCTGGGTAATCTATAAAAACTGTGTTTCTGTGTGGCCCCTGTACTCCTATCAAGTAGGCAGAACTATGCTCTACACAGAATTGCACTGCCTCTTGTCAGAGCCATTCAACTTCCCATCAATAAATAAGCTTAATAGAAATCTTGAAGTATTAGTTTTCCATAACTACAAAGTATGGGGATCTGAAGGTTGACTAGGATCCCACTGTTAAGAAGCACATGGTAGGGCTAGAGAGGTAGTCTGTAGTTAAGAGCACTGGCTATTCATCTTGAGGAATTGGGTTTAATTTTCAGCACTCATATGGTAACTAACAACCATCTGCAGGTAACTCCAGTTCAAGGGAATTCAAGGTCTTCTTGTAGCATCCATGAACGCTGCATAGCCATACATGGTACACAGATATGCATGTACACAAATACACATAAAAGCAAAAAATATTTTTAAGAAAAGTGCATGACTAGACACATTGGTTATCGTAACTATTTAAACATGGTGTCCTTGTAACGTCTAGAAAAATGTTGTGTCTTCCAAAAGATATCTCACTTTGCAAGGTGTAAAGGGCTGTAGGTACGTTCTCCAGAAAAGATGTATTGGAAGGTAGAGGGGGATATGCCTGTAGGAGGAAAGAAAACCATTAGGATGACCAGACCCACAGATCTAAAAACACTAGGTGAGCACAGACATAGTATTTGCAAGAACCACTGCTGAGTTCCATGGACTAGAGTATGGAGAAATGGAGGGAAGATTGAAGGATAACAAGTTTACAATAAGGAATCCTTGTATCATAGAGTCAGTAAAACCAAAGGAGAAATCTGACTTGAAAGAAATAAACAAAATCAAATTTAATCAAATGTTATGACAGGAAAGTCTTAGATACAAAGGAGAAAGAGAGAGAATTGAGTTTGGACTTGGGTAGATTATTTGACCATTAATGCAGATCAGAAATTTGAAAGTGCTAGAGGAATGTGGAAAGAATTTCAGTGCAGGGTATGCTATATTGCAGTCACTATGGAACTTAGGAAGAAGAGGGATTCAGAGGTACCTAGTGAACAATTAAATTTTTGTTTTTAGTTATACTTAATTTTCTTAGAGACATTCTTGATTTTTGACAGAACTTATAGTAATGTGGAGTTTCTTTATACCTCTTTTTCCCCACTGCGCAGAGTGTTGCCTTTCTTCTTGTTCTTGTTCTTCTTTTTAGTCTTCTTCTTCCTGTTCTTTCTCTTTTTCTTCTTTTTTTCGAGACAAGGTTTCTCTGTGTAGCATTGGCTGTCCTGGATTTTCTGTAGACCAGGCTTGCCTTGAACTCACAGAGATCCCCCTGCCTCTTCCTCTGAGTGCTAGGATTAGAGGTGTGAGCCACCACACCTGGCCTTTCTTCTTATTCCAGAGTAAAACATTATATAATTGATGAATCTGCAGGGCCAGATTGGCACGTAGTTTATAGTTTGCACTAGAGTTTATTTGTGGACCAGCATATGATATATATCCACCACTGTGGTATCACAGAAGTCTCTTTTCACTGTCTCCCAAATCCTTGATGTTCTGCCTATTCATCCCTCTTTGTTCCTTAATCTTTGGCAACCATTTTTTTATATTCATGAATTTTTGTTCTAGAATATTAGAGTTGTAATCATATAATAGGTAACCCTTTTCAGTTGGCCTCTTTCATTTTGATATAATATTTATTTAGTCTTTCCTGTTTTCTCATGGCTTGATAACTCATTTCCTCCAGTGTTGTGTAATATTTCATTGTCTGGTTGTTCAACAGCATAGTTTACCTTTCTTCCATCGAGGATATTTGGATCTTTTCAAATTTTATGTATTATGAATAAAAGCTAACCTGTGCTTCTGTGTGTTTTTAGGTATACTTAAATATCTAGTTCATTTAGGTAAAAATTAAGAGGCGTGATTACTGGATCACATGGTAGGAACATGTTTAATTTTATAAGAAACTATTAATTTGTCTTCAAAAGTGGCTATGCCATTATACATTACCACCAGCAAAGAAAGAGCATCTTATATCCCTGTTGTTATTTATTCAGAATATAAAGCACTTAAATAGATACCTGGTGTTATCTCAGTGGTGCTTTAATTTGCATCTGAGCATCTTTTCACATGTTTCTTTGCCATATGCATGTTCATATGTTCATTGGTTAGGTGTCTATATGGATTTGTTTTGCCTATTTTGAAATCAGACCGATTATTCCCAGGGTTTCGCTTAATGGTTCTTTGTATTTCTTGGATAACAGGTTACTATAATATCTGTTACAAATATTTTTTCCAGTCTATATCAATAATTTTTCCAACCATTTTAACTAACAACAGACCAATAAATAGAAGAATAATCCTAATTACCTATCAAGACTAATTTAAACTTTGAAATAACTTTGGATTTACAGAAGAGTTTTAAAGAGAATAGGGTTTAGTGTGCCTCAGTAATGTCATATATATGCAGGATGGATAGTCTGTCAGGAGGA
The DNA here is from genome assembly GCF_907164565.1 of Psammomys obesus. Lineage (NCBI taxonomy): Eukaryota > Metazoa > Chordata > Mammalia > Rodentia > Muridae > Psammomys > Psammomys obesus. The sequence continues at coordinate 26,444,750 of NW_026585644.1, forward strand.
TATTGCCAGGACAGTGACATTAACCACTAGGTTAAATTGATACTTACTAAGTTTTTCAGTAAGTGTCAGTGCACAATAGTTTGTCTCTTTCTATACTTTGTACATTAGATATGAGACACTAAATCCTGTCCCCTTTGAGTCACAAAATTAAGCCCCACCCATCACTGTGAAAAGCAAGAATCATTATAGTTGTTAATAACAAGAAAAATTATCAACATCATTATTTCTCCTACAAATACCCTCATATCTTATCACTAATAATAAGAAGAATTCTGAAGGATTTAGCCCAAGATGAACTTTTCTGCCAGTTATTTAAAACACCCCAGAAAATAATCTTTCCTGGGAGAGTCTGTCATATTTTATAGACTGTCCATCAGTTAAGGGACATTCTGCTAAACAATGGTGCTATAACAAGAAATGTGACCTCAATACAAAGTCATTACCATATGTTTTATACTGACCATACCATGCCATGACAACTGACTTCAAAACCCCAGAGCTTTATCTGTTTGAAAGAACTCATCAGAATTATATGCCTAGACATTCTCCTACACTGGGAGATGCTGAAGCATAGCAATAAAAAGCAGTACCAATAAAACTAACCCTCTGGCTGAGGGCTACTTAGAATAACTGGATTCTTATCTCAATATTTATTCATCTACCAAGAGTGCTCTATGTTCTTAGAGTAAATATTTTATGAGCCATGGCATATGTTCCAAGCAAGAATTAGAATAATAAAAACTGAATTTTAAGCTTGATGTAAATACAAGTATAGAGAGAATAAACATCCATATGGCTTTTAGGTAACACGTATGATTAATAGTGTTTAAATATCTGGAGTATCCTCTCTCTGATTTTAAGGGCTAAAGGGCTTTCTTCTTTCTCTAAGAATTTTTAAATATTGTGACTTGTTGGAATTTCACTAGATCCTGACAGGAATTTTCCAAACTAACTTGGCTCTACTGTGTTCAGCAGTGAGTGGCAGGGCCATCCAAGTCTCCACAACACAGAATTGTCAATGAAAAACAAACAAACAAACAAACAAACAAAAAAAAAAACAGAGGAACTGAGGAGTGTTGGGATCAGTCTCTTCCTGGGCACTTCCTTCTTGTAGCTGAAGGGAAAGGAAATTTACTCCCATAGAGTCAGAAGCCCACGGAATAATCTGTCTGATTCATTGGTTCTCCAAGGGCATCCATGTCTTGCACTTTCTAGTAAGGAAGTGAATTAGCCCAATTGAACTGAAAAACTAAATGTGAAGGAACTTGTATCTTCACTCGCTTTCTTCCATTTTCCAGTATAGTACTTTGTGAATAGTAATAAGTATCTACCTCCCAATAGAAGAACTTGGTCCTAAAATATCATCTGCTAATCTGATCAACATTTTCTTCAATAAATGCATTTTTAAAAAGTGGGAGCAGCCTTACCAGGCCACAGAGGAAGACAGTGCAGCCAGTCCTGATGAGACCTGATATGCTAGGATCAGATGGACAGGGAGGAGGACTTCTCCATTCAGTAGATGTGGGGAGGGGCATGGGAGAAGATGAGGGAGGGAGGGTGAGATTGGGAGAGAATGAGGGAGGGGGCTACAGCTGGGATACAAGGTGAATAAATTGTGATTAATAAAAATAAATAAATTTAAAAAATAAAAGAGTGTGACTTTAGTTACTGAGATCCATTTTTCAAAGTCAAAGTTGTTGCTTAAAGGTGATAAAATAGATAAATAGAAAAAAGAATATAGAACCAGAAAGTTTCTATAGTTGCATAATGGCTTATGTAGATCCTAAATGAAGTAAAATAGGAGGTGATGTTTGCTTTGGGCCTGAAAAGGTAGTGGAAGAGAGAACAATGTGTAAATATATTGCTATGGCTTTTGTGTGTCTCCTAACTTTCATATGTTTTAAACTTAATCCCCAAATCATGATTAGTGGTGAGACTTTCCTGGAAGGGTGATTCCATCATGAAGGTTCTTCTCTTATGAATGGATTAACCTGTTATGGATTAATAGATAAGTGGGTTATTAAGAGACTGCTTTGTTATGAAAGGGCTGTTTACTTTTCTATTGCTGTGATAAAGCACCATAACCAAAACAATTTATGTAATGAAGAGTTTATTTGGGCTTATGGTTCCAGAAGGTTAAATTCCATGGTGATGGAGTAGAGACACTCTTGGCAGGCACGGCAGGTGAAGCAGCAGCTGAGAGCTCAGTTTACATCTTAAACTGCAAGTATGGAACAGAGAGATCAAATTAGAAATGGCATGAGTCTTTAAATCCTCAAAGCCCACCTCTACTGATAGACTTTCTTCAATAAGGTCACACTTCCCAAGCGTCCCTAAACAGTGCCACCAACTTGGAACTAGGCATTCAAATGCCTGAGACTATGAGAACACCTTACTCAAACAACCACAGAAGGCGGCACTCTTGCAGTTTCACATGAGCCCTTATCCTCTACCGTGACCCAAGAGGAGGTCCTCACAATGGACTGAGCTTGAGCCAGACACTATGTTCCGAGACATTCCAGCCATGAAAATCATGATAAATAACCCTCTTGCTCTATAAATTCCTAAGTCTCGAACATTCTATTATATCAACAGAAAACAGGATAAGGCAGGCATAGAGCAAGAAAAATTTTGGTATGTAAATATAGGTGCAAGTGGTAATAGGTAAACAATGAAAGAGCGATGATTAGGTTTAAAGGAGTGCCAAGTGTCCTTAAGAAGTGTGAGAATTAACTAGAGGGGATATGCAGGCAATTAGTCTCCAATTGGTTTTAGAAGGATGATACTGTTAGGATCACTATGAGGCAAGATTAGAAGAACCAAAATGAATGGCAGAGAGGTACAATTGAAGGATGTTTCAAGAACCCACCCAAAGAGATGCCCCAAGGGAAGGAAATGGCAAAATCAAACATATCATTAATTCATGGATGTGGTAGAGTGACATATGTTTTGTAGTTATGGAAGATACAAGAGTCAGGAAAAGGAAGGCACATGACCAATGATAGCTAGTGAGGTACAATGATCAATTTGGGGTGATGAATTAGTGTGAGGGGAGGATTAGGAGGGATTAGGTGCTCAGAAGACTTTGGATCCTTGGACAGGTAATGTTGAACATAGGGCTAGACAATGAAAACAGAAGTTGTTGAAATAATGAGGATCCATAGAATTGGTCTGCAGGCATTCCCCAGCAGGGCAGAGGTGTTGGGCCATTTGGTTTCCATGGACTTCCTGGTAATAATGTTCAAACAGATCCAATTTCTGTGGAGGTTCTGTGAAGACCTTTCATCTCTGAGGTTCCCAAGGGCTATAAGGCCCTTCTGCTGCTATTGGATTATTTCAGACTCAGTGGCAAATAACTTTTGTGTTAGTTTTCGTTCAAAAACTATCTCTACTCATTTTGCATGTTTGTGTAGAAGAGAGCACATGCCACAGAAAGAGTGTGAAGGTCAGAGAACACCTTGTAGCAACTAGTTCTCTTCCTCCCACATGTGGGTCCTGAGATTGAAGCTTGGGTTTTCAGTCTTGGCTCCAAGTTTTTTCCTCACTGAATCAGTTTACTGGCCCTTGATGACAAGCATTTTCTAGAATTTTTTACACACTGAAAAAGGTGCTACATGAGAGGGAAAACAACCTCCCACTTTGGTGGAATGTAATGAACAAACTAGAATGTTTGCAGCTAAGAGCTTTTTATAGGCTATGAATAAGTAAACAGAGGATGGAATGGAAGAGAATAAACATATGCTGTGATAGAGAAATATTTACCTAGTCAGACAGCCACCAGTACCACTCACATTTACGCTGTAGAAGAAGGATTTGTGGAATGGAATAGGCCCTCTACTACCATTCAAGGATCACCACTGGTCATCTTATTTATTTATGCTTTCATATAGCAATCATTTCCTGAACATTAATGGTATGTTAGAGATCCCCATCTAAAAAGGAAGGCTCATATGCAGTGAATTGCAGTGTCATTTGATGGATCTACAGATAGACTCATTTTCTCAGCACTTGGCTTATAGGCATCGCTGTGTAGGAGTGACTGAACACACCCTTTTCCATGCAGGCTTTTTCTGAGCTGAAGGACAATATAAAGCACTGAAACGTTTGGTACATCTGCAGTATATTTCTATTTGCAATATTCTTTAAATGTAATGTCTAAGGCGGGGAGAGGATGAGTGATGTACTCCAGATTATAATAGTGAGCAGTAAGACCTGTGTCTTAGGGTTTTATTGCTGTGCAGAGAGACCATGACCACAACAACTCTTTTCTTTTCACATTTTAAAATTCTTTTCTTATGTATTACATCCTGACCTCAGTTTCTCCCTAGCATTGCCACCTGCCTCTCCTCTTCCTCATATCCTTTCCTGCTCCTCTGCCTCCTTTCAGAAGAGCACAGGCCTCCCAGGGACATCAACCAAACACAACATAACAAGCTACAATAAGACTAGGCACATACCATCACATCAAGGCAGGACAAGGCAACCCAGTAGTGGGAAATTTATCCCACAAAGTAGGCAAATGAGTCAGGAACAGCCCCTGCTTCTACAGTTTGGATTTTCAGAAGAACACCAAACTAGTCATATCATATATGTAGAGGACATAGGTCAGACCTTCCAGGTCCCTCTCCTCTGCAAGACTCCCTGAACTTTGCCTAATGTTTGGCTGTGGTACTTCACATCTGCTCCTATAAGATGCTTCATCTACTCATACTCATGTATGTTGTACCAGGAACCTGAAAGAACAGAGTCCCATTTATGTGAAATCCTAAACTCAGGACAGTTTGGATTCAAGGTTTTAACTTTTGAATTTGAATCTCCCTTCGGTGACAGTGCTCACCCCAACCACAGTTGCTTCCTGTGGGCTCGTGTCATTCTATCTTTCTGAAGCTCGGGGGTAGGCTGCATTGGAGGTAGACAGGCTTGGGCTTGTAGTGAGACTTCAGCAAGGAGCTAATGTCCCTGAGCTAATGTCTTCACCTATACAGTAAGGTCATGACATTTCTTTAGAGTACCAGTTCTCAACCTGTGCATCAAGACATATTTTTGGGTGGGGGAAGGAAGTGTTACATACCAGATAGCTTATATTTCAGAGAGTTACATTACCATTCATAACATTAGCAAAACTACAGTTATGCAATAACATAGAAATAATTGCATGGTTGAGGGTCACCACAATATGAGGGACTGTATTAAAGGGTCACAGCGTTAGGAAGGCTGAGAACCACTGCTCTATAGGCATATGGTATAGTACAATAAAATGAGATTGGTAAGTTGTCTGGCATATTCTAGATATTTTATAGTTGATCTGCAGAGGACATTTTTTTTCTAGAATACCATTTTATTATGAATTAGAAGTAATTGAATTACTACTTACTTTATATACTAGGGTTGCTTTTAATCTTTGTAAGGAAGTTTCCTTTTCAGTCAGGGCTACTTTCAGCACCTTGAGGAGGCCCAGGAGCATTATTTAGGTCAGGATGATTATTCCCCTGGCTCCTGAGAGGCAAATACTCAAGGAAATGCTGAATTGTTCCTACACCCAGTACCTTTCCATTGATATGCTTGGCACTGAACTCCTGAGTAAACCCCAAATATCAGATGATTCTGCTTTTATTTCTTCTACTTGTATCTTCTGCCTCCCATAAGCAGTGATGTTATGCATTAGCCTGTGTGCTGGTTAGCTTTGTCAACAAGACAGAAGCCAGAATTCTCCTGAGAAGAGGGAACCTCAATTGATGAATTATCTACATCAGATTGATCTATTAATGGTTGATATGGGAGATCCCAATCTAATGCAGGTGGTGCCATCCTTGGACAGGTGGTTTAGGCATACATAAGCAAAAAAAAAAAAAAAAAAAACAAAACACAAAAACAAAAACATGGAAGCCGGCTAGTAAGCAGCACTCCTTGGTGGCCTATATATCAATTCCTGCCTCCAGGTTACTGCTTTGAGTACTGGCATCACTTAATGATGCACTGTAATCTCCAGGCAAACTCTTTTTATTTCCTGAGTTGTTTTTGGTCATGTTGTTTATCATAGAAATCAAAAGCAAAGAATAAAGCCCATTTTTCCATTAAGAGACAGCAGGGTTTGGAATGTAGGGAAGAGTAGGAAAGGTACCTTTTACGTACTCCATCACAACTCTGTGATTATTAAAAAGAGTCTGGCCTCTGAAGGATAGACTAGAAGACATTCAGTGAACATTCTTTTCCTGTATATGATGAGCATTTTTTGTTTATTCACATAGCAAGCATTTTTTTTTTGTGTGTGTGTGTGTGTGTGTGGCCTTTAGTGTCAGGCTTCATTAAAGTAGAAATGTGGATAGAGCCCCCAAGCAGCTCGCAGCCATTTTGAAAGAGGAAGATAAATTAAAAGATACATAAAATATTGTAGTGGTTGTTTAGGCAAGATTATGCACAGCAGGCCAATGCACAGGCCAGAGGGAGATGATTTTCCTACTCAGACTTCTCCTGGAAGTGGTGAGACATATGTTACACTAAATGGGGTTTTTCCAACTGTCCTAGAGCACTACAATGAGAAAATAAAACTGAGAAGCTGATAGAGGGCAGATGTATATGATACGTGGAGTTCAAGGGCTGTTCCTGAATGTCAGGAGCTGAGGCTCATAGCAAGTGTGCATAGGCTTCATTATTGATACCTAGTCTGATTAGTGGATGGCAGGTTGGCAAACTTCAATGCATTTCTAAATTTGAGCCTCCATCTCACCATTTGGTGACATTTGTTGATCACCTACATGTAGCTTTGTCTTAGGGCAAGAGGTTAAGAAAGAATGTGTCTCTGTCTCCAACACGCCTGCATTTCCATTTCATTTCTGTAATCCGTGGACCCATGTTCAAACTGGAGACAACAATCACACTAACTTCATATAGTTATTTAAAGAGTAAGTTTAGATAATATATACAAAACAGAGAGAGCATTTAAAACAGCTCCAGATTCATGATGATCTACTGCTGACTGTGCCCATGGCTCTAAGAGATTCTGGTGACAAGCATAGAAGAATTCTACCCCTGCCCTCTGGTAGCATGCACCGGAGAAGGGTACCACTGTGGCATACCCACTGCTGTGAGACATGTGGCTCAACTAGTAGAAACTTTTAGATTAGAATTGAGGTATTGACAGACACTTTGGGAATAAAGGGCCGAATCATTTTTGGCCTAAGACCTCAGTGGAAGTTATCCAGAAAAGGAGGGAGCACAGCAAGCAGCATGACCAAGGCATGGGAAGCAGCAAATGCAGAAGTACTTCTCACACCACGTGCAGGGAGCACCAGATGCAGAGGAGTCCACACTCAGGAGGACCATGGAGGGGATCTCGGTAAAGAATGCCCACACCTCATAGGGCAGGTGAGCTGAGGTTGTCACCCCCTATCCAGACAAGCAAGATGAGGTCAGAAGTTTCTCATGCTGCCCCAAGTCAGAAACCTGCATTGAGTTTGACACTGTATTTGCTGTCACTATCCCACATCTCTCAAAAGATCCCAAAGAGATTGAACTCCATATGACATACATGAAATCATGAAAGCATGGAGAGCTATGTGTAGGAGGCCCATGCTGCACGGATTAATGTTCTGCACATGCCATGTGCTTGTGGCTATGGTGTCTTACTACTTCACAGAACAGTTGACGTGACCATCCATGCCATGAGCACACAACATCTCTCACCCCTGAGCTGCAGAAGACTCGCTGGTAGCCATGGGGATACAGTATTTTGGAAATGAAGTCCTAAATGGCTTTCCGGTGTCCTCACAAGCCACAGAATTTCCTGCTTACTTTTCCTCATGCCATTTTGGCACCAAGGTTTTGATTGGTGGATGGCGCCTGAAGTTGACCTGACACATGTGTGAAGTAACAGCCAGGTATCTTAGGGCACATGTACCAGGAGGTAGCCAGATAGCGTTACTACATACCCTGTCTACATGTTTCTAAAGTTCTTTTTGAAAATAGCCTAGACCTCTGGGGCTTAGAACTCTGAATTTTGAGTATAACGTACTACTTCCTTATTGAGGCTTCCTACATTGTCAGCACTCCCCAGAGAGAGGGACAGGGAATTTTTATGTTTGTGCCTCTTTTTGTTGATCGTTGATAGAACTTTCTTGTTTTATTTGTTTAAAACGGAAAATGCCTTTTCTCTAGTAACAAGAACATATTTCTTTTTTGACTCATTGGGATTCATTAATTTCCTCACAGTATACTGTTGGCTTTAAAGGTACAAGCTTCCCAGAAATAAAGTGAATGTAAATTTGCATTCCAGTGTCTTAAAGTGTTCCATGGATTCTCCCAGGAACACTAACACTTTAGCTATTTTTCCCCACCTACACCACAAAAAAATTGACTAAGGTTTATAAATCAAGAATGTCCTAAACCTTCTAAGGGAAAGATAAACCAAGTTTAAACGTTAGCATTAAAAACAAGCAAATAAACAGGACCTAGAGAGGCGGCTCAGTGGTTAAGAATACTTCTAGTCCTGCAGAGGACCTGGGTTTGGTTCCCGGCACCTACACTGTGGTTCACAACTATCTGTAACTCCAGTTTCAGGAGATCTAATATGTCTTCTGGCCTTCGTGAGCGCCAGTCAACATCACATTTGTGAAACAAAGACATCTGTGTAAACCAACAGGTGGGGCAAATTCTGTGTCATTTTCATGATGTGAGTATACATATGGACAAATGGTTGGCAGAGTCATTCTCAGCAGCTCAGAATGTTGCTTCTGTGGTTTTTGGCTCTGGTCCAGATGATCTGCTACTGGACAAGGCTATTAGCAAAAACACCAATAAGAGATGACCATGTGCCTAGTTACCTTTGTTTTCTACAGTTAGCAAGAGTCGGAGGGGGGAAGGAAGGCTTGTCTAAGGCACAGCCAGTCTCAGTCTCTCTCTGCTTCAAAGGATTTTTTACCAAAGACTGGTAGCTGAAAATTTTTTCCTACCTCAGTTTACTTCTCTGTGAAATGGAAGCATACTAATGAGATTGAGATAATGAACTCAGAACAGCGTAATCAATAAATGTTACTATGATTATCAAGATCACTTTAAATGACTTCTGTTTGTAAGGGGTGGGGAGAGAAACTTCTTACAATTGATGCTTCCCACATCATAAATGATAAAACCAAGGAACAAATGAGTGAAGTGACTTACTTAAAGATGGTACACTAAAGGAGAGTACACCATCTGCCAACACCTATTATAGAACTAGTTTCATTTTGTAATATATTCCTGATATTTGTTCAGAATGAGGAATAAAGGATGAACAAATTCATTTAGTGCCCATGTGCTTTAGACTTAGCAAAATTTCGTTATAAAAAACATTTAATCACTTTTTAAATTTGCCAACTGTTATTCTATATAAGTAAGTTAAAAATTAAATGAATTGTCTTAAATTATCACTATGGAATTTGTCAAAAGTGTATTTTAATTAATCTTGCTTGTGAAAGGCCAGCAGCAAGCTTTTGTGGCACTTCCGCTAAGCCATCTGCCAACTAAAAACCCTCCTATTCTGCAGGGGCATATGCTCTCACCTCTGTGGGGTGGGATGCATCCTGCACCAGCCCCATCAGCGGGCACTTATGCTGCCTGCTCAGACTCCAGCTCACAGAGCCTGTACCAATAAATTCGTGACAACCTCTTACAGTCTTTGTAGCCCAAGTAGCACTCTGCCAGGGACTGGTCTGCTTCATTTCCAGAACTCAGCAAGAGCAGCTCTGGATAGGAGCCAACAGTTTTGGTCTTTTGGAAATGAATATTTATTGTATTATTTGTTTTTTTTTGTTGTTGTTGTTGTTGTTGTTGTTGTTGTTGCAGCAAAATATGTAACAGAAGCTGTTTGGTTAAAAAAAAAAAAGAGTGTATTTTGGCTCAGGCTTTGCCAGTACAGACCCCTGTTGGCTTTGACTCTTTAAACCTATTTTATTTGGTGTTCCTTATGTCTTCATCTTCCTTCTTTACCCCAATCCCTTCCAACACCCCAATACCAGGTAGGAGAGAAAGAAGCTTAGTGGGGAGAGGGGGCATAGTTCTTTTTAGCCACTCCTGCTGGTTTGAGTCCTTAGGTTCCTAAATACCTTTACCACCCTTCTAACTCCCAACCCTAGGTAGGAGAGAAAGAAGGTTAGTAGGAACAGGGGATGTAGACCTCTTTAGAAAGAAGTTCCTTGGAGTGATTCCACTCTTCATCTTCAGGATATCCAGCAGTCTAGCAAACCAGAAAACCAGCAATTCAGCAATAGCAAAAGCAGCAGCAAGGACCAGTAGGAGCATCTGGGTTCAAAAGAAGTGGCATGATTCAGCAGAAGAAGCAGGAAGAGTTCTCCTGAGCTTTTCTCTCTAGGAGTGAAGCTAACTGAAGCAAAGCAATGTGAGGTGGGACATTCTCTCTCTTTCTGAGCTCCTATTTATATCTTCTCACAGTCCACACCAGGATGTTTTTCAGCTGGCCAAAAACACACCTCCTGCATGAGGCAGTTTCCTGTTGAAGCTTTTTATCAGCTGACAAAGATCATGCACATCTCATGAGGCTGCTATCAGCTATGGACAAAGCATTCCCGAACCCCATACTTGGGACTAGAACAGAAACATGTCAACACAGCACAACCAAAACTTCGACTACAGTCCCTTGTGCCTCAGAAAGTATGAGAGCGGCTCCTGTGGTGGCAGGAATGTGAAAGGAAGGTCACATTTCACTCAGTTAGAAAGCAGAGATGTGTATTCTTATGCTCATCTCACTGTCTCTTTTTTTCTTTGTTCTTTTTAATTTACTTACTTTACATGCTAATCATAGCCCCTCCCTCATCTCCTTCCAGCCCCACCCTCTCTCATGCCCCTGTCTTCCATTCCTTACTCCTCAGAAAAGGGAACCTCCCCCACCAATCCACAACAGCACATCTTTACATCAGGACTGAGTGCATCCTCTTCCACTGAGGCTGTGCAAGGTAGCCGTGCCAAAGGGAAGTGACTGAAAAGAGGCAACAAGCATCCATGTAAGAGACAGCCCCTGCTCCCCTTACTACAGGACCCACATGAGGACTAAGCTACTCATTGACTATATATGTGTAGAGGGCCTAGATGCAGTCTATGCTTGGTTCTTGGTTGGTGTGTCAATCTCTGTATGGCTAGTTGACTCTGTTAGTCTTGTGGAGTTCTTGTCCCCTGCAATTCTTTCAATCCTTCCCCTTACTTTTCTACAAGACTCCTCGAGCTCCACCTAACGTTTGGCTGTGAGTCTCAGTGTCTGTTTCCATATGCCCTTGGATAGAGCCTCTTTTCTTTTTTTCTTTTTTTGAATTTTATTTTTTTCTTATCAGTTACATTTTATTAACTCTGTATCCCAGCCGTGTCCCGATCCCTCATTCCCTCCCAGTCCCTCCCTCCCTCCCTCATCTCCACCATGCCCCTTGCCAAGTCCACTAATAGGGGGGACCTCCTCCCCATTCATCTGATCCTGTTTTATCAGGTATCTTCAGGACTGGCTGCAAAGCTCTCCTCTGTGGCCTAACAGGACTGCTCCTCCCTTGGGGGGTGGGGAGGCCAAAGAGCCAGTCATTGAGTTCCTGTTAGAAATAGTCCTTGTTCCCCTCACTATGGGAAACCAATTGGTTACTGAGCTACCACAGGTTACATCTGAGCAGAGGTTCTAGGTTACATTCATACATGGTCCTTGGTTGCATGTCAGTCTCAGAAAAGACCCTGTGCCCAGATATGTTTGGTCCTTGTGGACCTCCTATCCTTTCCTCATCAGACTAACTCCCCTTCTTTCTTATGATTCCCTGTACTCTGCCAAAGGTTTGGTCATGAGTCTTTGCTTTGAAAACACTGCTAGTTAGAGTCTTTCAAATGCGCTCAGTAGACTCCTGTCAATGTTCAATGCACATCCCATCTGTCTTTCAAAACGAGGATTGATAATCTTACCCCATGTCCGCTCTCTTGATTATCTTTTTTAGGTGTATAGATTTCATTATGTTTATCATATCTTATAGGTCTATATAAGAGAGTATATACCGTGTTTGTCTTTCTCCTTCTGGGATATTTCACTCAGGATGATCTTTTCTAGGTCCCACCATTTGCCTGCAAATTTCATGATTTCCTCCTTTTTGATTGCTGAGTAGTATTCCATTGTGTAAAAATACCACAATTTCTGTACCCATTCCTCCGTTGAGGGACATCTGGGTTGTTTCCAAGTTCTGGCTATTACAAATAATGCTGCTATAAACATGGTTGAGCAAATATTCCTTTTGTGTACTTGAGCAAACTTTGGGTATATACCTAGCAGTGGTATAGCTGGGTCTTGAGGAAGCACTATTCCTAATTGTCTTAGAAAGCGCCAGATAGATTTCCAGAGTGGTTGTACCAGTTTACATTCCCACCAGCAGTGGAGGAGGGTTCCCCTTTCTCCACAACCTCTCCAGCATGTGTTGTCCCTTGAGTTTTTCATCTTGGCCATTCTGATGGGTGTAAGGTGATATCTCAGGGTCATTTTGATTTGCATTTCCCTGATGGCTAATGAGGATGATCATTTCTTTAAGTGTTTCTCTGCCATTCGATATTCCTCTGTCGAGAATTCTCTGTTTAGCTCTGCTCCCCATTTTTTAATTGGATAACTTGGTTTGCTGCTTTTCAGCTTCTTTAGTTCTTTGTATATACTCGATATTAGTCCTCTGTCAGATAAAGGGTTAGTGAAGATTCTTTCCCAATCTGTAGGCAGGCATTTTGTTTTGATGACAGTGTCCTTTGCTTTACAGAAGCTTTTCAGTTTCATGAGGTCCCATTTATTGATTGTTGCTCTTAGAGCCTGTGCTGTTGGTGTTCTGTTCAGGAAGTTGTCTCCTGTGCCAATGAGTTCTAGGCTGTTCCCCACTTTTTCTTCTAACAGATTTAGAGTATCTGGTTTTATGTTGAGGTCTTTGATCCACTTGGACTTTAGTTTTGTGCAGGGTGATAAATATAGATCTATTTTCATTTTTCTGCATGTGGACATCCAGTTGGACCAGCACCATTTGTTGAAGATGCTGTCTTTTTTCCATTAAATGGTTTTGGCTTCTTTGTCAAAAATCGAGTATTCATAGGTGTGTGGGTTTATTTCTGGGTCTTCTATGCGGTTCCATTGATCCTCCTTTCTGTTTTTATGCCAATACCATGCAGTTTTTATTCCTATTGCTCTGTAGTACAACTTGAGATCAGGGATGGAGATACCTCTAGATATCTGTTGTTGTACAAGATTGTTTTGGAGATTCTGGGTTTTTTGTTTCTCCATATGAAGCTGAGAATCTTTTTTTCAAGGTCTGTAAAGAATTGAGTTGGTATTTTGATGGGAATTGCATTGAATCTGTAGATTGCTTTTGGCAGGATGGCCATTTTCACAATGTTAATCCTACCAATCCATGAGCACGGGAGATCTTTCCATCTTCTGAGATCTTCTTCAATTTCTTTCTTCAGAGACTTGAAGTTTTTCTCAAACAGGTCTTTCACTTGCTTGGTTAGTGTCACCCCAAGGAACTTTATGTTATTAATGGCTATCGTGAAGGGTGTTGTTTCCCTAATTTCTTTCTAGGCCCTTTTGTCTTTGGTATACAGGAGGGTTTCTGATTTTTTTTGAGTTGATTTTGTATCCTGCCAGTTTCCTCAAGGTGTTTATCAGCTGGAGAATTTCTCTGGTTGAATTTTTGGGGTCGCTCATATATACTATCATATCATCTGCGAATAGTGACACTTTGACCTCTTCCTTTCCGATTTGTATCCCCTTGATCTCCTTTAGTTGTCTTATTGCTCTGGCTAGGACTTCAAGTACTATGTTGAAGAGGTATGGAGAGAGTGGGCAGCCTTGTCTTGTCCCTGATTTCAGTGGGATTGATTTAAGTTTCTCTCCATTGAGTTTGATGTTGGCTATAGGCTTGCTGTATATTGCCTTTACTATGTTTAGATATGTGCCTTGTATTCCTGATTTCTCCAAGACTTTAAACATGAATGGGTGTTGGACTTTGTCAAATGCTTTTTCAGCATCTAAGGAGATGATCATGTGGTTTTTCTCCTTCATTTTGTTTATGTGGTGGATTACATTGATGGATTTCCGTATTTTGAACCACCATTGCATGCCTGGGATGAAGCCTACTTGGTCGTGGTGGATGATATCTTTGATGTGTTCTTGGGTTCGGTTTGCAAGTATTTTATTGAGTATTTTTGCGTCAATGTTCATAAGAGAGATAGGTCTGAAGTTCTCTTTTTTTGTTGGGTCTTTGTGTGGTTTAGGTATCAGGGTGACTGTTGCTTCATAGAATGAGTTTGGTAATGTACCTTCTGTTTCTATTTTATGGAATAGTTTGAGGAGAATTGGTGTGAGCACTTCTTTGAAGGTCTGGTAGAATTCCACGCTGAAACCATCTGGCCCAGGGCTTTTTTTGGAGGGGAGACTGTGAATGACTGCTTCAATTTCCTTGGGGGATATAGGGCTGTTCAGTCTTTCTACCTGATCTTGACTTAATGTTGGAAGATTGAATCTATCAAGAAAATTGTCCATTTCATTTAGGTTTTCAAATTTTGTGGCATATAGGCTTTTGTAGTATGACCTAATGATTTTTTGAATTTCCTAAGTATCTGTAGTTATGTCACCATTTTCATCTCTGATTTTGTTGATTTGGTTATATTCTCTCTGCTTTTTAGTTAGTTTGGCTAAGGGTTTGTCTATCTTGTTGATTTTCTCAAAGAACCAGCTTTTTGTTTCATTGATTCTTTGAATAGTTTTATTTGTTTCTAATTGATTGATTTCAGCCCTGATTTTGATTATTTCCAGCCGTTTGCTCCTCTTGGGTGTATCTGCTTTTTTTTTCCTAGGGTTTTCAGTTGGGCCATTAAGTTGTTTGTATGTGATGTTACGAATTTCTTCTTGCAGGCACTTAGTGCTATAAATTTTCCCCTGAGCTCTGCTTTCAATGTGTCCCATAAATTTGGGTATGTTTTGCCTTCATTTTCATTGAATTCTAGGAAGTCTTTAATTTCTTTCTTTATTTCTTCCTTAACCCAGTTGTCATTGAGTAACAATTGTTCATTTTCCATGTGCGTGTAGGCTATTTGTTATTTCTGTTGTTGAGGTCCAGCATGAAGTCCATGTTGGTCAGATAGAATACAAGGGATTATTTCAATCTTTTTGTATCTGTTGAGGCTTGCTTTATGACCAACTATATCGTCTGTTTTGGAGAAGGTTCCATGCGGTGCTGAAAAGAAGATACACTCTTTTGAGTTTGGATGAAAAGATCTGTAGATGTCTATTAGTTCCATTTGATTTAGGGTCTCTGTAAGTGTTTTTATTTCCCTATTTGTTTTCTGTCTAGTTGATCTCTCCCTTGGTGAGAGTGGAGTGTTGAAGTCTCCCATTATTAGGGTTTTAGGATCATTGTGTGATTTAAGTTTTAATATTGTTTCATTTACGAATTTAGGTGCTCTTGTATTTGGGGCATAGATATTCAAAATCGTGATGTCCTCTTGGTGGATTTTTCCTTTGATGAGAATATAGTGGCCCTCCTTATCTTTTTTGATTAACTTGGGTTGAAAGTCTATTTTATTAGATATTAGGATGGCTACTCCCGCTTGTTTTCTGGAACCACTTGCTTGAAGACATTTTCCAGCCCTTTACTCTGAGGTAGTGTTTATCTTTTGCATAGGTGTGTTTCTTGGATGCAACAGAATGTTGGATCCTGTTTCCACAACCATTCTGTTAGTCTGTGTCTTTTTATTGGGGAGTTGAGTCCGTTGATGTTGATAGAAACTAGTGACCAACAATTGTTACTTACTTTAGATGTGGTGTTGGTGGTGTCACTGAGTTTCATTGCTTGTCTTCTTTTGGTTTTTTTGTTGTGTAGTTATCTATTTCCTCTGTTTTCTTTGATGTAGTTGTTTTCTTTGGTTTGGAGTTTCCCTTCTAGTAACTTCTGTAGAGCTGGGTTACTATGTAGATATTGTTTAAATTTGGTTTTGTCTTGGAATATCTTGAATTCTCCGTCTATGTTGATTGAAAGTTTTGCTGGGTATAGTAGTCTGGGTTGGAATCTGTGGTCCCTTAAGGACTGTATGATTTCTGTCCAGGCCCTTCTGGCTTTCATAGTTTCTGTTGAGAAATCTGGTGTGATTCTGATAGGTCTACCTTCATATGTTACTTGGCCTTTTTCCCTTGCTGCTTTTAGAATTTTTTCTTTGTTTTGTAGGTTCAGTGTTTTTACTATGATGTGACGTGAAGAATTCTTTTCTGGTCTAGTCTACTTGGTGTTCTGTAGGCCTCTTGTATGTTTATGGCCATCTCCTTCTTTAAATTGGGAAAGTTTTCTTCTATAATTTTCTTGAAAATATTTTCCGGACCTTTGAGCCTGATGTCTTCTTTTTCTTCTACTCCTATTATTCTTAGGTTTTGTCTTTTCATCATGTCCTTGATTTCTTGGATGTTTTGTGTTTGGAACTTTTCTGATTTTATTTTTCCTTGAGAGACGTGTCAATTTCTGCAAGTGTATCTTCGGCTCCTGAGATTCTTTCTTCCATCTCTTGTATTCTGTTAGTGATGCTTACCTTTGTAGTTCCTCATCTTTTCTCTATGTTCTCCAGCTCCTGGTTTTTTTCTATTTGTGTTTTCTTTATTGATTCTAATTCTGTTTTCATGTCTTGCACCATTTCCTTCATCTGTTTGAATGTGGACTCCTGCTTTTCAATGATAGCTTCTATTTTTTTGTCTGTTTCCTCTCTATGTATCACTAATTGTGCCTCTACTTCTATGGGTATAATTGCCTGTATTTCTATGAGAGCTTTGTTTATTTCTTCTTTATTTGCCTTCATTTGTGTGGACATTTCTTTGAGAGCTTTGTGCATTTCTTCTCTGTTTGCCTCAATTTTCGTGGTCATTTCTCTGAGAGCACGATTTGTTTCCTCTTGGTTAGTCTCAATTTCTTTGGCTATTTCTCTGAGGGCCTCTAATAGCTGGAGAAACATAGTTTTGAGGTCGTTTTCTTGTATATCTAGTGAATTGAAGTGTCCATTGTTTTGTGGGGTTGCTGGTGAGGTCATTGTGTCCTGATTTTTGTTGGGAGTGTTCTTACGTCTGCCTCTAGCCATATGGTTATTTATAATCCTCACTGTTTGTTCCTTGAGATTGTAGTTTGGGCGATGATCCTCTTTTTCTGTTTCTGGACTGTTTTTTCAGGACGATGAGATAGGTTCACTGGTTTGGTAGTGTGTACTGTGGTTTAAGTTTTGCCTAAGTAAGGAATGTGAGGCTGGCGCTATTCGTGTGCGCTTTTAGCGGGCGCAGTGTACATGCGCGGATTCTCTGACTATTGCAGTGGCCTGCAAGCCACTATTAGGCAGTTCTGACTGAGATCCAGGGATTGTTTGCCTGGATGACACTGGTGGACCCACAAGGCAGAAGCTTCAATGTTGGGGTCGCTATCCCAAGAATCCCTACGATGCCCACACTAGGGGTGTGGGCGGCAGGGATCTCGTCTGGTTGCTTCTGTGGAGAGGCCCTGGGTCTGGGGCAATCTCTCCCTAGAAGGCTCACTCACTCTCTTGCAGGACCAGTTGGAATGCACAGGGGTTCCCCTTGCTCACTACTCTCTGATTTGGTCCTGCTGCGGAAGTGCATGAGTAGGCTAACAGTCAGCTCTGTGACACTGTGGCCACAGGACTCGGTGTCCACCTTTCCTGTGTGCTGCCTCTTTGTCCTTTCCCTCTGCCAGGAGAGGTTATGTTGACTGGTCCCTGGGTGGCACAGGAAAGAGTTGGGTTGAGTGTACTCAATCCCAGATCCCGGGCCCAGATCTCTCTGCCAGATGCAGCCTGGCAGAAGAACCTATGTTTGCTGATCCAGAGAGAATACCAGGTAGGGTTGAGTGTCCTCAGATCCAGAGCTTGGGTTTCTCTGCTAGGGGCCGCTGGGTGAGCTGGAGAGAGGGTGCTGTGTCTTTGGCAGGCTGCCTCTCTGTCCTTCTCCTCTGAACTTCCCCTCTGCTAGGGCAAGCTTATGGAGGTGCTCTCAGGGGAGTGCCAGCAGGGGTTGGGGCTTCTCAGTCGGATCCTGAGCCTGTGTTTCTCTGCCAGGGGTCGGGGGGGTTTTGCTGGTGATAGAACTTTCTGCTAGACCTTATTGTGCTGGACCCAGGATAATCTCAGGACGTGTAGAATGACCACAGTCCCAGATCCTGAGCTGTAGTATGTTTTCTAGGAGCAGCCGGCAGCACTGGAGTTCCGGCACTGTGAAGCCGCTGTGCACCTCTTTATCCTTCTGCTCTGCTGTGGCAGGGTTATGGCGGCGTTTGGGGGAGTGCCCGAAAGGATTAGGTTTTCTCAGCCCCGATCTCAGGTTGCGGTACAGACAATGTGGTCTGTGGCAGATTCTGCTGGATGCCTCCTGCCTCCTCCCAAGAGGGAGTAGGGATTTTGACCTGGGCGTGCAGCTGCTCTCCGTGCGCAGCGGGAGCTCAGTTGTGATGGCGGCGGGTACCTGCGGTCAGCGAGACCTTCCAGGGAAAGACTGGGTGACCCGTGATCAGAGTCTTTCAACTTTCCTTCCACGTGGGTTTTTTTTTTTTTTTGCATCTGGGACTCTCAGTCTCAGGCACCCTTGTGCCCACCAATCAGCCTGGGAAAGTGATCGGGACACGCAGGCTTACAGCACCAGCCCGGAGACCCAAGGCCTGTGTTAGCGGGGATCTCTTCTGGGTTCTGACTGGGCAGCAGAGAGTGGACCCGGCCGATTCCCATGCCGTGGGGGCCTCCCCTCACCTGGGAAACACAATTGCTGTTGTTTTAGGGCCCAGAGTTCAGTCTCCTGGTCGCTGCACGTAGAGTGTTGTCCAGCTTCTCAGACAGGGTGTTCTCCCGGCGCCGCCATCTTGGCCCTCTGTGGATAGAGCCTCTTAGACGACAACTATGCTAGGCTCCCATCTGCAAGCATAGCAGAATATCATTAGTAGTGTCAGAGGTTGGCTCTCTCCTATGAGGTGTGGCTCAGATTAGGCCAGGCATTGGTTTGACATTCTCTTAATCACTATTCTAACTTTATCCCTGCAACTCTTGTAGTCTGGATAGCCAGATCCAGAATGACACACATGGTATGTCCTCACCTATAAGGGGATATTGGCTATATATTACAGGATAACCATACTACAATTCACAGACCCCAAGAAGCTAAGTAGCAAGGAGGGCACAATGGAGGATGCTTGAATCTCACTCAGAAGCGGAAATAGAATAGACAGCAGATGTGGATGAAGAGAGGAAACAGGGTAGGATAGGGAACACAGAGGGAAATGAGGGTGGGGATCAGATTTTAGGAGAGTATGGGTGAAAGGCCAAAGGGCTTGGAGAGAGAAGAGAAACAGAGTGTTGGTTGGGGAATCCCTGAGGCAAGCTGGAGACCTATGACACGGGTAGGTTCCTGGCAGGATATGGGGTGACTCTAGCCAAGACTCCTGGTAGAGGGGGTCATGGAGACTGAAGATGGCACCTTCTAGCCAGATAAGGCTTCTAGTGGAGGGAGGGGAATGCCAAACCATCCACAAAAACTTTGACCCAAAATTTACCCAGCTCACTGTCTCAATTTTATTTACTCCAGCATCTCAGCCTGTGCAATTGAGCTACACATTATGGTTGGTGTTAATCTGACAGAGGTGAGGAAGAAGACCATAAACACAAATCACGGCCAAATAAACTAAATTACACAATTAAATAAAGCTTTTCTAAAATTCATATACATGAGCTGTCTCCCCCTAAAGGCAGGGCTCAAGAGATCAGAATTGGATGTGGAGAAGATAAAGCTTTTATAGCTCAGGGTATGCTATTACCAAATGGGGGATTTTGCAGAGAAGTAGCAGGGATGGGGGGGTACGGGGTTACAGAAGCATAACAAATTGGTCATAACAACCTCCTAAACATGGTTTTAGGTTGGTCATAGCAACATAGTCAAGACAAGATGGTTGTAAAAACAGATGGTCATGATAGTTGTTTGAAACTGAGGCATGGTTGCCATTTTCTGGAACCAGCAGTTCAGAACCATTTGTAGTTAAGGTTACAGATGGGGCATAACAAAATCCTTGAGAAATAGATTTAATCATAAGCATGAATGAATCTAGTTTGTCTTAACTATAAGATGGCTCTCAAGCCTATGATGGAGGTAGGCTGATGTATAAGAGGGTCATCCTTCCTCAGTTAAAAACCTGTGGAAATCTATAGATGTGCCCACAGGTATGTGCCCCACATGCAGCTCAGGCTTCTTGTGGGTTCCCTAGTAAGGGGAGTGGGGTCTGTCTCTGACATGGACTCCATTGTCTGCTTTCTGATGACTCCCCCCGGCAGGACTGCCTTGTCAGTCTACAGGGAAAGATGTAGACTATTAGCTCAGGTGGGTTGCTAGGGGAACTCTCCTCTGAGGAGTAGAAGAGGGGGGATGGGGTAAGAGGGAGAGAGGATAGGACTGGAAGGAAAGGAGGAAAGGGGCTATGATCAACATGTAAAGTGAATAAAGAATAAAATAATTTTTAAAATATTTTATATTGTCAGATTGACAGTTTATGGAACAATGTCAGAAATCACATAGAGAAACATTTTACCTTGTGGGTGCATACCTGGGAATTTATATTTGTGAGTGTGTACGTATGTGTGTGTGTGTACGTGCGTGCTGATATACAAGTACATGTGACTTAGTCATGGACTAGAACTAATTCAAAATTTTATTTGCTCTTTTGTTCCTAAAGGAACAATGTCTAAGAAAATCAAGGAAGTAGGACTGCTTTAAAGATGCTAGATCTATGAGATTCTGAACCAAGAGAACTGAATTATAGGTTTAGCTCCAAGAAGCTACAGCTATGGGTCTACTTAAAGATTTGGGGGTTTAACTGCAGCCTGAGCATACATGAGATTGTAAATACGGAATTTCAAGATTTAAGTGTTTAAGGTTGGCATGGTGGCTCACACCTGTAATCTTAGCACTTGGGAGGCCAAGCTAGGAGGATCAGGAGTTCACGGTCATTCTCAGCTACATAGTAAGTTCAAGGCCAATTTGGGTTATGTGAGAACTTGTCTCCAAACAGCAAAAAAATCAAGTGTCTATATAATAGGTTTCAAATAAATTTGAGTGGAATTAGTTCATCTTCCTCACTTACTATCTGTCTCTCTTGCAACGGTAGTGTGCTTTTACATTGGTCTCAGCATTGCGTGCTAGATTTATCTGATTGAGAAAATGGAAAAAAATAGGAAGGGTGTCTGATTATGGAGGGATGAGGGAAAAATACAGGAGAAGGAGAAGAGGACAAAATGACAGTAAAGATGCCTGAAAAACTCATAATAACATTATTGACTATTTAACTAAAAAAAAAAAAAACTCTATCATATGCAGAAGTGTGTGTATAAATGAAGTTTCCTCATCTGGGCTGACCATGGTCTCTCCAAAAGCCAAAGACCATCTAACATCTAACAACAGCAGGCACTAAAAACTCTCTTTTGAGTTGTTGTTCAGGGTTGTTCAAGGATCTCCCAAACATTACAGGGATTGATATTGCTTTCAGTTGTCACATCCCCTTACAATCCTTGACATGGAAAGTAAATCCCGATTGATGAAGACACTGTGTATTTAAAATGAAGGGTCTTGAGGACCCTGAGCTAGAATTTATTTTTTTAATCTTACATGCTCACAGCGTATGAAGTTTGCCTTATGTCTCAGATGAGACTTTGGACTTTGTAGTTTTTGGATTAATACTAGAGCTTTGGGACTATTTATATGGCTTGATTTCATCTTGTCTGTGAGAAGGATATGACTTTCAAGGAACCAGAGACATATGGTATGAACATGTTTTTTTTTTTTTTCTTTCTTTCTAAAACCCACATAAGTGTTAACTTCCCACTATCAGGTGCTAAGAAATAAATGGTTTAAGAGTTGACTAAGACTGCTTTATGAATGAAAGTATCTACTCATGTAATGGATGGACTAAGAGAGGCACATAGATTAGCTAAAGAGTGATCTGCTATAACAGTTGCTAGGCATGGTCTCTAGTAAGCTCCCTGCATCTCTTGCAATACGCTGTGCCAACAATGGATACTGGGCACTATCAGCAAGAAGGCTATTGCTCTTCATTGAACCAGGGTAATGGCAGCACTATGATTTGAGGATTTCAGTGTCCTGACTCACTAGAAACCTATTTTCATTCCAACTTAAACAGTCTATGATGTTCTAATAGCAACAACAACAACAAACCAATATAAAAATTGTTTAAAGGGAAACAATGTTAGATATTCAAGGGTCCAGGTGTGACCATATTATGGCCCATTTGCATGGAACCAAGGATAGCTTCTCAACATGAAATTGTAGTTACTTAAAATGTTATGAGATTTTTCTGCATGAACATAGGCATGTACATATGTGTGTGTTTGCGACTCATTTGTGAAATTCTTAAGCATGAACTTTGCAAATGACAGTGTAGTATCACAGAGTCAAAAGATTAGACAAGTCTAGAGCCTTACTTCTCTTGAGTTCTCACTCAGGTAGCACTTTTCCAGGTTGAACAATAGCATCTTCTGACTACATCGAAGCAGGCACATCACAGGCTGTGGACATTGGAGCTACTTTGGGCAGTGCCTACATGCCTATGAAGATACTGTCTCTGTATTCTGATACTTGTAAATAAGATTGTGCTTAAACTTTACACTATCAGGACTGACAGGCTCAAATGCCTCTTCTGCAGTTGTCCCTTTCATCCATCTGGTAACTCTTGTAACTTCTTTGGACAGTGTCCTACCTGTACATAGTGCCTGTGACCATGTCACTCCCCACTATCCCTTCTTCTGTTGTGTCCCTTGGACTTCAGAGGGATTGACATTGATGTACTATTTAATGCCGATCACTCAAGTTACTTATTCTCAGCACTTTCCCCTGTTATTAATCCCCTCTTTGACTTTTGCCCACTGCTGAGAGAGGTTTCTCTGATCAAGGCTGAGAGTTGCACTAGCCGACGGTTATGAACATTGATATTTTGTAAGGCAGCCTAACGGGCTGTCCATTTGCTACAACATTAGAACTCTGTTTCCCCATAGGGCCTGGGACCTCCTTATTCAGATGCGTTAAATCAGCTCTGTGGTGGCAGCACTACTCTTTCCTTCAGCGTCAGCTTCTGAGAGACAGCTTCAGGTACAGTCAGGAAGTGGTTGGTTAACAATAGAGCATTCCTGTCACTGTCGTCCCAGCGGGGACATCTTGGTAAACAGCTCAGCTTTGTAGCGTACAAAGGCCACAGCACGGTGTGCTGGTTGATGACTAACTCCTCTATTAACCTGTGCTGCTGGGAGCAATTGCACGCTGCATTGGCAGAAGCAAGCAAGTGAGCTTCCTGGAGGCAGCCCACTCGTGTCTGAATGGCTGATGAATGGGTGTATCCCTGATATAGGCAAGACCCCAAGGAGTTTGCCTCAAGATTTAGTGTTGCTATACTGCCTTTCTATGTTTGTCTCATATATCAGGCATGGCAGAGACCCTCACTGCTTACTGCGCCACTCTGTTGGGCAGATTTCCTGCAGATTATTTTGAAGATGTACCTTCATAGTGCTGTTTGATGATTTCATAACCCTTGATGATGATTTTTAAAGTGTTTCTGACTTGATTCAAGTAATTTTAAAACCCTTTTGCAGTGTAACAAAAACTGCTAGG
Source organism: Psammomys obesus (assembly GCF_907164565.1). NCBI lineage: Eukaryota > Metazoa > Chordata > Mammalia > Rodentia > Muridae > Psammomys > Psammomys obesus. The sequence goes on from NW_026585644.1 coordinate 26,468,427, forward strand.
AGCTCTGTGAACACCTATATCTCAAGCATTTGATTTACACCAAGAGGAAAAACAAGACTTAAACAATTAATAATCAAGGAAATGCATTCATTCTAGGTTTAGTCCAAGGATAAGGCCCAGGTGTACACCACAACAAGAAAGACCATATGAATACAGAAACAAAGAATAAATGGTTAGCTATACAAGAAAAGACAGAAACCTGTTTCTTAGAAAAATCTTAACATAAAAAATTGCTTTGAACACATACATTTGAAATAAGATGATAAAACTTCTGCATTGAACTCATGATGAACATATAGATAAAACCATTGTTTTAAACTTATCATAAACAAAATATCTAGTTAGATATTAGGATAAATACTCCTACTGAAACTCCCCTTTTATGTATCTATTTTTAAATGATGTAATTTTTTTTTCCACACGTAGAGAGCCTTTGTATCAGAAAGTATAAAAACCCAAGACAGAATTAAACATTGGTTGAGACCACTGGTTTCATTCAAAAATGTGTGTCTAATTGTCTGTATATATTGTACATGTGTATATATGTAAATTTATATCTGTATGTTTACATGCATGTGGATAAATGCTGCCTCTAGGAGTGCCCTTGTGTTGTCTGTTGATTGTATGTGTGAATGTATATGTGAGATGTGTAAATATCTGCCTGCTTAGTCTGCCACAGGTGCATATTTTTACATGTTTCTCAGCTATTAAGTTTAGTAAGTGATAAGCAGTATGGAGTGCTTTATTGGCCTTTTTAATTCGGACTCTACCTTCCAGCAAGTCATTGTTCACTGCTAAGCCATTAAGTTAAAAGGAACTAGGTTGTATTTTTTTGTTTTGTTTATTTGTCTGTTTGTTTTTTTACAACCCCTTGTATTTATAGCAAGAAACTGTCAGGGGTGTGATCCACTTGTATTCTGAGTTAAAGGAACTACCTGGCTTGACTAATTAAGACCCTCTGCTGTCTTTTTCTTTAGAGGCTCTCGTAACCAGTGGTCCCTGAGAGTTGAACTGTATATATACAGTTAAACTGTACATATAGAATATGTATATATATATGTATATATATCCCCAAATAGCAAGCCTATCAGCATAGAAGTTTAAGAGTTAAACTGTATATAGAGAGTAGCAAGGCTAACAGCTTAAAGGATTGAGAGTTAAAGTATAGAGAGAAACCAGACATCATCTGGTCATCGCCAGCGCTGTGACCCACCTTGGTTCCCCTGTGTTCTGGGGCTGGTCTCTAGCACTGCAGAGCACCTTCCAGCACTATGAACATTAGCCAGCAGGGAGGGAGCTCTCAGCTCTGTTCTCACTTGGTTTCTATGTGTCTTGTACCCAATGTTTTAGACAAGACTGTCTTTTCTTTGGGGTCTTATATGTGTATATGGTATGACAGGAATAAATTTTAATGTGAGTCTCCACTGCTTACCCAAAGTGTTGGCTCCCAGGGGGCACAGGCAAACTCATGAATTCCCTTCTGCAGTAATTAGGTATCTGGCATGGAACTAAATACAAAACAACGGCTAGAAATTATTTATTGACTGTTTCTAAAAATTGAATGTACCTAGACAGATAATATGTAGGAAATGTTTCTTTTGTTTCTGACACGGATAGAACTTGCTATTACTTGCTGATTTTGCAAACCTGAGAGACTTTGCTTACATTCCCAATAGCAGCTTGAATTCAACAAAATAAATAGGAAACCAAATATAAAAGTGAGTCATCTATGTTTTGTGGCATGCACACGTTAAACATCTTTGATATGACTTCACATGCATTCCTGCTCGCTTTAGAAATCGAACATGGTTTATGGATTCAATTAAAAGCCTTTTGCTGAAAGAAATCTATTTTTAATTTTTATTTTTATCATTTAAATATTTAAAGATGTTGTTTTTGATTTTTAACCTTCTTTCAGTCGTTGTATGCATGTCTGCATAGGAACTTTTAAGACAATTGACATTTTTATTAATAAGCTGCTGTAAAAATTCAGTTTTTAGTCTAGAAAACATGCTTTTCACTTGCCAGTTTTGTTTTTGAAATTCATCAGAGATATAAAAAACGCAGTGTGGTTGTGCTCATGAAAAGTCCCAGCTAATACAGGAGTTGATAAAACAAGAGCCAAATACCCTGGTACTTAACATTTGATGATAGCATTGGTAGAGACCCTGCCTCAGTTTTTTGCTTCTGCTCAACCTGCCCCTCTATTTCCTGACATTTCCCACTTTCAAAATTGTTAAACTTAATCTGCTAAATGCTGGTATCAGTGGGTGGGATTGTTTAGGTGTCTTTACTTCCATACTGGTGAGGGCTCCTGGGTCACTTGTTATAGGCTCAACTGCCCTGGGTTCCAAATTCACCTCTACCACCTATTAGTTTTTTGAGATAAGCAGTTTGTTAAAAAGTCCCCCAGACTCAATTTTCTTATCTAAAATATGATCTGATATTTAGGTCTGATACATGCATCATACACAATACATGCCTAGCTTATCAAAAGGTTCCTGTCAAATTCATACCTGTGAAAGTGTTCGTTTGTGTGAGACTGAGGACTGTGAAACAAGGAGCTTCTAGGAATATGTGGAGAAATAGTTTTAGTTTATCTTCCTCATAATTCCTTTTTTTGTTTTAAAATATAATGCCCAGATTGTATCTAACAGTATGGTTCTACAGACTCCCACAGATGATAGCAATTTTTATTATGTATATGTATTTCATTGTATTAAAGGGGCTTACCCTTGCTTTCAACAGAGGATGTAATGCAAAGAGATGTCTGGGCTGCAGGTATCAACATGGCCTTTTTCTAGCCCCTGGACAGCTAAAGCATACCATATGTTCTTTCCATACCTTGACCAAGTTCAGCCTCAAGATAGAAAAGTTCAGGAACAAGATTATTTCAGGAGCGCAGGTAAGGCCCTCTGATGCTTTTAATACTATTATCCATTGCTTTTAATGCTACCCAGTCACTTTTAAAAGGAAGAGCAGGTTTTCATTTCTCCAGTGAGAGAAAGTGGTTCCATCTAATTCCATCTAATGAGGAATGCTGGCCCAATCCCAGCTTCTTCTTGGCATGTCCAGGGTTCTGAGAGATTAGATCGTTATTCACAGGTGTTTGTGTGTGTGTGTGTGTGTGTGTGTGTGTGTGTGTGTGTTACTTCTTGGTGTGTTACTTCTGCTGTTAATTGTCCTTATTAGTCTCTTTATTTTGTTAACTGACAAGTTCAGTTAACAAGCCACTTATTAAATGGCCACTACAGCATGTGTTGCTTTAGGCATGACACATTCTTGACCTAATTCAGTCCCCATTGTATCTTCTTATGAATGAAGCACAAACTACAAGTTTACATGTGAGAAAAATGATTATATAACTTTTTGAGGCCTTGGATGGCTGAGATTTCAAACTGTACAAGTGTGGCTACAAAGTCTTTTGTTTCTCATGATATATATGATGATGCTTTCACTCTTAGGAAGTACTGAGGTTCTTTCTTGCTCACCATTCAACCCCAACTCCTAAATACACACCACTCTTAAAAATTATACAGATGACAAAACATCTCAGAAAGCTTTACTGTGTGGTCTGAAAATTGTTAGAACATAGGAGACTTCAGTTTTAACCATCCACATAGCTTGAAATTTATCATTGACAATATTCATAGAAAGATTGGAAATGAGGCATTATGAAAACAGTCTAGAAGCATAGTACAATAGAAAGAATACACTATTCACTGCAATAGAAAGATACATCAGTTCCATACATTATCTTTTTAATCATGAGCAAATTGTATATCCTTCCAAGTTTCATGTTCCTTATTTATGAGGTTGTTAGAAATATTTTACATGACCATTATAAGAATTAGTTTGGATAGGGACCATAATGCCATTCAATATGAAATATTAAGACTTTCATTGAGTAATAGATCTCATTATTGGAGACATAACTGCTGTATTAAATATGTATAATGTATGTAGATAATGTTCAAATCCTAGCCAAAGTCTGTATATTTTCTCTAGACTATGAGAACCTTGATGCCTCGAGGGATAATAGAGGGTTGATCATCACAGTATACTTAGTCATTAGCCCAGTATCCAGCATAAAATGAGAAAAATGAGAAAATTGAGAAATGTTGGTTGAATTGGGGATAAAACAATTATAGTGGGTCCATGGCCTAGGGCTCTATTAGCTTCTCTTATATTTTTAAATGTATAAAATACAAAATAAGGGTCAAGGTAATCCCTAAAGTTCTTAATAGCTCAAGATAAAATCCTTGAGAGGAAAATCCTTGAGAGGAAACTCATGTGGCATTCTTGGGCATCTGTTGAATGCCATTAAAGGCAAGCAAGAGAAAGAGTATCGGCAAGGCAAGATGGCAGCGCCGGGAGGACTCTCATTCTGAGGAGCAGCACAGCAGGATTGGCACAGTGACCAGCAATCAGAACTCGCGGCCATAAAACACAAGTGGTTGTGTTTCTCAGGTGAGAGGATACCCCATGGTGGGGGATTCGATCAGCTTTAACTCACCCGGCTAAACCGCGGAAGAGATCCCCGTTCCGCCAGGCGCTTGGTCGCCAGCCCAGAGCTACCCGCCAGTGCGATCTGGTCACGGTCCCAGACTGAACTGTGGGCCCACAACACCATAGACTGGATTTCCCAGTCGAGAGATAACCCCACGGAGCAGGAAACAATTGGGACCGACCCCAGGTTACCCAGACATCCCCTGGAAAAGACTCGGGTTCCGCGGGTGCCCCAGGAGCCAGCCCGGACCCAGAGCCGGGAGGGACAAAGGCGCCTGCCTGCACAGAGCCCTGCCTGCGCGCGTGATTCGCGCCTCAGATAGAACTGTGGGCACCAGGGCAACAGGGCACCAGACTGCGTGTCTCTGGCAGGAGGAAACCCCCAGCGGAGGGGGTCAGCAGCTCTAACGCTTAGGACACCCAGCACCAAAACACTTCCTGGACTCACGCAGACTCTAGTGCAGGTAGAAGTGCTGTGCTCTGCCGCATTGTTGCGTTCCCCTGGGGCACTGGGACACACAGCTGCATCCTCGGACCTGCAGGAGCCGAAGAGCCATTACAGCAGCCCTCAGATACTGTGCCAGGGATCGGCCAGTTGTCCCTGGCTGGACTGCCAAAACTGTAGGAATCCCTGATCCTTCAGGGGGGCTGCACCCACAGCGTCTGGACCAGAGCGGTGCCTACAGCCGCCATCCCAGACAGAGACACACAGCTTCTGGTCCAGAGTGAGGCACCCAGCCTCCAGAACAGAGCAGTGCCCCCAGGTGCCAACTCAACCTAGGTGCACATTCTCCAGGTCCAGAGCAGAGCAATCAGCCTTTGGCCCAGAGACCTGCTGAGTGCACCTCCCACTTTCTCAGACAGAACTGTGCGCCCCAGGATAACAGACTGAGTTTCCATGTTGGGAGAAAACCCCATAGCTAGGGAATCAGCAGTTTCTTCGAGAGGACTGTACATGGAAATTTAGTGAGCAGCAGCACACTAAATTTATAACAAGAAACCCAGCAGTGGGGCAGCTGTCTTGAGAAATTTTATGGGTAAGAAGAGATCCCCCCCTGCCTAACATAGACCACAGCTACTACTCAGGGCTATAAACCTGAGGTGAGCAGTGGCAACTCCGGAGAAACACTGGCCATACAGTGACCATAACCAAAAAGCAGAGAAGGACTCCTTCAGGAAAAATCATCTTCCGGCCAAGGGGATACTCCCTACCTCAGGACTCCAGGAAGCACAGAAACTAACAGCCAAAACCTAAATCAGCCCAATGGGTAGAGGTCAGCGTAAAGGCTCAACCAACAAAAGACAGAGCAATATGGCATCTCCAGAACCCAGCCATCCAGGGGCGAACAGCCCTGAACAATGCAGCATAATAGAAAATCAAGAAGATGACCTTACATCTATGTTGATGAAGAGAATAATAGAGGAAACAGATAAAATACGTAAAGAATTAGAGGAAGATAAAACCAAACAGATAATGGCTATCCGTAAAGAAATGGAGGAAGATAAAGACAAGCAAATTAGGGCCATCCGTGAAGAAATACGGGAAGATGCAGCCAAACAGCTTGTGGCCTTCAGAGAAGAAATAATTAAATCACTGAAAGAAATCAAAGAGACAGAGTTGAAGGAACTAAAAGAAAAAGAGGAAAATACAAGCAGACAGGTGAAGGAAGTAAACAAAACAACTCAAGACCTGAAGATAGAACTAGAAAAATTAAAGAAAACACAAATGGAAGAAATAATGGAGAGGAAAAATTTAGGGAAGAAAACAGGAACTACAGAGGTAAGCATAACCAACAGAATACAAGAAATGGAAGAAAGAATCTCAGGTGTAGAAGATACAATGGAAGAAATCGATGTATCTGTCAAAGAAAATGTTAAATCCAAAAAATTCCTGACACAGACCGTCCAAGAAATCCAAGACAATATGAAAAGACAAAACCTAAGAATAATAAGAATAGAGGAAAAAGAAGACTCCCTTCTCCAAGGCCCAGAAAATATTTTCAACAAAATCATTGAAGAAAATTTCCCCAAGTTAAAGGAGAAGCCAATAAGGATACATGAGGCCTACAGAACACCCAACAAATTTGACCAGAAAAGAAAATCCTCCCGCCACATAATCATCAAAACATTAAGTATACAGCACAAAGAAAAAATACTAAAAGCTGCAAGGGAAAAAGGCCAAGTAACATATAATGGCAAACCCATTAGAATCACACCTGACTTTTCAACAGAAACTATGAAAGCCAGAAGGGCCTGGACAGATATCATGCAGACCCTAAGAGAACACAGATGTCAACCCAGGCTACTATACCCTGCAAAACTCTCAGTCCTCATAGACGGAGAAAACAAGATATTCAATGACAAAAACAAATTTCAACAATACCTACACACAAATCCAGCATAACAGAAGACACTGGAAGGGAAAATACAACCCAAGAAAATTAGCTTCTGTCAAGAAAACACAGGAAATAATTAACCTTACTACAGCAAAACAAAAAGCAACCAAGCACATAAACTTATGAACACAGCCAACATCAAAATCAAAGGATCTAACAGCCACTGGTCATTAATCTCTCTCAACATCAATGGACTCAACTCTCCAGTAAAAAGACACAGATTAACAGAATGGATACGTAAACAAAACCCAGCAATCTGTTGCATACAAGAAACACACCTAAGACACAAAGATAGACATTACCTGAGGGTAAAAGGTTGGAAGATGACTTTCCAAGCAAATGCACCCAAGAAACAAGCAGGAGTAGCCATTCTAATATCTGATAAAATAGACTTTCAACCAAAATTAATAAAAAGAGATGAGGAAGGACACTTCATACTCATCAAGGGAAAATTCCACCAGGAAGACATCACAATCCTGAACATCTATGCCCCAAATACAAGAGCACCCACATATGTAAAAGAAACATTGATAAAATTTAAACCACATATAGATCCCCACACATTAATAGTGGGAGACTTCAACACCCCACTCTCAACAAAGGACAGGTCAACAAAACAGAAATTAAACAAAGAAACAATATCTCTGACAGAGGTCATGAATCAAATGGACCTCACAGACATCTACAGAACTTTACACCCAAACACAAAAGAATTTACCTTCTTCTCAGCACCTCATGGAACCTTCTCCAAAATAGACCATATAGTTGGTCACAAAGCAAGCCTCAACAGATACAAGAAGACTGAAATAATCCCTTGTATCCTGTCTGATCACCATGGAATAAAGCTGGACTTCAACAACAACAGAAATAGCAAAAAGCCTACACACTCATGGAAACTGAACAACTTGTTACTAAATGACAGCTGGGTCAGGGAAGAAATAAAGAAAGAAATTAAAGACTTTCTAGAACTCAATGAAAATGAAGACACAACATACCCTAACTTGTGGGACACAATGAAAGCAGTGCTAAGAGGAAAGTTCTTAGCACTAAGTGCCTTCAAGAAGAAATTCGAGACAGCTCATTCAAGCAACTTAATGGCCCACTTAAAAACCCTAGAAAAAGAAGAAGCAGACACACCAAAAAGGAGTAGACTGCTGGAAATAATCAAACTCAGGGCTGAAATCAATCAATTAGAAACAAATAAAACAATTCAAAGAATCAATGAAACCAAGAGCTGGTTCTTTGAGAAAATCAACAAGATAGACAAACCCTTAGCCAAGCTAACTAAAAGGCAGAGAGACACCACCCAAATCAACAAAATCAGAAATGAAAGGGGGGACATAACTACAGACACTGAGGAAATCCAAACAATCATTAGGACTTACTTCAAAAGTCTATATGCCACAAAATTTGAAAATCTAAATGAAATGGACAATTTTCTTGATCGATTTGACTCACCAAAGCTGAATCAGGACCAGGTAAATCAACTAAATAGTCCTATATCCCCCAAAGAAATAGAAGCAGTCATCAAAAGTCTCCCATCCAAAAAAAGCCCAGGACCAGATGGCTTCAGCGCAGAATTCTACCAGACCTTCAAAGAAGAGCTAACTCCAATTCTCTTCAAACTATTCCACAAAATAGAAACAGAAGGAACATTACCAAATTCATTCTATGAAGCCACAATCACCTTGGTACCTAAACCTCACAAAGACTCAACAAAGAAAGAGAATTTCAGGCCAATCTCCCTCATGAACATTGATGCAAAAATATTTAACAAAATACTTGCAAACCGGATCCAAGAACACATCAAAGATATTATCCACTATGACCAAGTAGGCTTCATCCCAGGTATGCAGGGGTGGTTCAATATACGGAAATCCATCAATGTGATCCACCATATTAACAAACTGAAAGAAAAACACCACATGATAATCTCCCTAGATGCTGAAAAAGCATTTGACAAAATCCAACATCCATTCATGTTTAAAGTACTGGAGAGATCAGGGATAGAAGGCACATATCTAAACATAGTAAAGGCGATATACAGCAAGCCTATAGCCAACATCAAACTGAACGGAGAGAAACTTAAAGCAATCCCACTGAAATCAGGGACAAGACAAGGCTGCCCACTGTCTCCATATCTCTTCAACATAGTGCTGGAAGTCCTTGCTAGAGCAATAAGACAGTCGAAGGAGATCAAGGGGATACAGATGGGAAAAGAAGAAGTCAAATTATCACTATTTGCAGATGATATGATAGTATATATGAGTGACCCCAAAAACTCTACCAGGGAACTCCTACAGCTGATAAACACCTTCAGCAAAGTGGCCGGATATAAAATTAACTCAAAAAAATCAGTAGCACTCCAGTATACAAAAGACAAAAGGGCTGAGAAAGAAATTAGAGAAACAACACCATTCACAATAGCCACAAATGACATAAAGTACCTTGGCGTAACCCTAACCAAGCAAGTCAAAGACTTGTATGAAAAAAATTTCAAGTCTCTGAAGAAAGAATTAGAGGAAGATATGAGAAGATGGAAAGATCTCCCATGCTCATGGTTTGGCAGGATTAACATAGTAAAAATGGCCATCTTACCAAAAGCAATCTACAGATTTAATGCAATTCCCATCAAATTGCCAACACAATTCTTTACAGACCTGGAAAGAAAAATTCTCAACTTCGTATGGAATAACAAGAAACCAAGAATTGCTAAAACAATCTTCTACAATAAAAGATCTTCTGGAGGTATCTCCATCCCTGATCTCAAGCTGTACTATAGAGCAACAGTTATAAAAACTGCATGGTACTGGCATAGAAACAGAATGGTGGATCAATGGAATCGAACAGAAGACCCAGAAATAAACCCACACACTTACGGACACCTGATTTTTGACAAAGATGCCAAAACCATACAATGGAAAAAAGATAGCATCTTTAACAAATGGTGCTGGTCCAACTGGATGTCTACATGTAGAAAAATGCAAATAGATCCATACTTATCACCCTGCACAAAACTGAAGTCCAAGTGGATCAAAGACCTCAACATAAAACCAGACACATTAAATCGGCTAGAAAAAAAAGTGGGGAATACCCTAGAACTCATTGGTACAGGAGAAAACTTCCTGAACAGAACACCAACAGCACAGGCTCTAAGAGCAACAATCAATAAATGGGACCTCATGAAATTGAAAAGCTTCTGTAAAGCAAAGGACACCATCATCAAAACAAAGCGACTGCCTACAGATTGGGAAAGAATCATCACCAACCCTCTATCTGACAGAGGACTCATATCCAATATATATAAAGAACTAAACAAGCTGAAAAGCAACAAACCAAGTAATCCACTTAAAAAATGGGGAACAGAGCTAAAGAGAGAATTCTCTGCAGAGGAATATCGAATGGCAGAGAAGCACTTAAAGAAATGCTCAACCTCATTAGCCATTAGGGAAATGCAAATCAAAACAACCCTGAGATTTCACCTTACACCCATCAGAATGGCCAAGATGAAAATCTCAAGGGACAACACATGCTGGAGAGGTTGTGGAGAAAGGGGAACCCTTCTCCACTGCTGGTGGGAATGTAAACTGGTACAACCACTCTGGAAATCAATCTGGCGCTTTCTCAGACAACTAGGAATAGCGCTTCCTCAAGATCCAGCCATACCACTCCTAGGCATATACCCAAAAGAGGCGCAAGTACACAACAAGGACATTTGTTCAACCATGTTTGTAGCAGCTTTATTTGTAATAGCCAGAAGCTGGAAACAACCCAGATGCCCCTCAAATGAAGAATGGATGCAAAAACTGTGGTACATCTATACAATGGAGTATTACTCGCAATGAAAAATAAGGAAATCATGAAATTTGCAGGTAAATGGTGGGACCTGGAAAGGATCATCCTGAGTGAGTTGACCCAGAAGCAAAAAGACACTCACGATATATACTCACTCATATAAACATACAATATAGAATAAACCCACTAAAAGCTGTACATCTAAACAAACTAATCAAAAGAGAGGACCCTAACTAAAATGTTCAATCCCCATCCTGAAAGGCAAAGAGGATGGACATCAGAAGAAAAAGAAAATAGGAAACAACCTCGGAACCTGCTACAGAGGGCCTCTGAAAGCCAGAAGAAAACAGGAAACAACCTTGAAACCTGCCACAGAGGGCCTCTGAAAGCTTCTGCAGTATAGACTGTCAAAGCAGATGCTGAGCCTGATGGCCAACTGATGGGCAGAGTGAATGGAATTTTTGTAAGAAGTGGGAAATAGTAAGAGCTGGAGGGAATGGGAACTCCACAAGCAGAGCAACAGAACAAGATAATTTGAACACAGGGAACTTCCCAGAGACTCATACTCCAACCAAGGACTATTTGTGGAGATGACCTGGAACCCCTGCACAGGTGTAGCCCATGGCAGTTCAGTGTCCAAGTGGGTTCCATAGTAATGGGAAGAGGGACTGCCTCTGACATAATCTGATTGGCCTGCTCGTTGATCACTTCCCCCTGAGGGGGGAGCAGCCTTACCAGGCCACAGTAGAGGACAATGCAGCCACTTTTGATGAGAACTGATAGACTAAGATCAGAAAGAAGGAGAGGAGGACCTCCCCTATCAGTGGACTTGGGGAGTGGCATGCATGCAGAAAGGGGAGGGAGGGTGGGATCGGCAGGGGAGGAGGGAGGGGCTTATGGGGGGGATACAAAATGAATAAAGTGTAATTAATAAAAAAAATAAATAAAAGATTTAAAAAAAATGAAAAAAAAATAAATAAAAAAAATAAAAACAGAAAAAAAAAAAAAGAGAAAGACTATCAGGTAGAACCAACGATATTCCCCTTGATTATCTTTTTAATGAGGAGAGAAACTGTGATGACTTTTTTGAAGTGAATTTGAGGTCACCAACTATATTAACAGGGAAAAAAAAAAGCCCGAGCCATCTGATAGATGTATAATGAAATGCAGATTATATATGCTTCTAAAAGAAATGATCCAAGATGCTGAGAAGGGATATTCCAATTCATTAACCATCTCTAATGAGATGTGGAGAGGATGATTTGGTTGGTCAGCATTATTGAGCAGACACATTTTCCCTGACAGGTTTGGGATAAATTTTTGCTGACTTGGAAATGTATGAAGATCAGCAGAATATTTGTATTTATTGTCTTCCCTTTATGTTGTATGGTCCAGAAACTTATTTCTTGATTTTACTTTTTAATTTTCTTTTATGTGTCACTGTTATATTATTATAGCATATGTGCATTGAGACCAGGGATTACATGAATAGTTTCATTCTTTATAATTCAATATAGTCAAAATTAGACAGAAATCACATAATATGTATACAATAACTACTATATTGAATTATATTTTTGAGGTCTAAATGACACTGAAATCTCAGTAAATAAAATGGTATTATCATGACATAATTATTACTAAGCTGACTGCCTACTTATGGATTAGTCTCTTTGGTTTGTTGTCTTTATTGGATTAAAAATGTAGCAACTAGGGAGGTGTAAGCTGGGGAAAACTAAGAAGCAAACACCTTCACTAATAGTTTTTCATATTTCTCTTACTCTTTAATGCTTTAGCATTAGTGATAGCAATTTGAGTGCTAAAGGAATTCTCTGAAAGAGAATTACTTCCCCTGGTTTGAATCTTTGTGTATTCAAATCTTTCTTACGTTATTTTTCAAATAGGACAATGCTTACCAGTGCAAACACTGAAATAATCAGTGGCAGAATACAACTCCTCCAACTTACCCTAGCCCTAGTGGTACTGACAACACAGGCCAATCCTTTCCTAGGAGATGTTCTGAAATTTTTTATGGAACTGTTTTTTTTTGTTGTTGTTGTTGTTGTTGTTTTGTTTTGTTGTTTTTTTTGTCTGAGCTCTGAAACTTACATTTGTAACAAAATAACCACACCATTAAAAGATGCATATTTAGGGCTTGTGTGTTTGATTCAGCTTTAACCCAAGCGTTTCAAAGACGGTAGTAGCAATGCAGTTTTGTGGCTCTTGTTTTATTTAAGAGTGCCCACATTTAAGCACCTAAAACTACTCAGAGGAGATGCATATATAAAAAGAAAAAACATAAAATGGATTATACAAAAACATTTTGCTTAAAAAGTACATGTGTAAACCTAGAAAATAACAATATGAATATAGCTCTTCTTCAGTCACTCTTGCTCATCTTATATAATTTGATACTCAAGTCACACAAAGGTTTTAGCAACATTAGTTTTACAGGTAAGTGCTGTGTCTACCACAGAACGTCAATTCTTTTCTTTTTCTAGTATATTTGGTACCATAGCAACATACAACCATGCCTGGCCTAGCCTCTCACAGGAGAATGCATTGTTCATTTAACATAGTGAAATTGTCTGTAGGGGTTGGTCCAGACTCAAGGAAAGCAGTCTACATTTCAACTCAGCCATCATTGTTCTGTGTCAGCTGTACAATGTTTCCCCCAAGGGAGCAAGGACATTTTAAACCAGATTTTGTTGGGTGTCTGTAAGTGGAAAGGAGAAAGCAATGGAAGATGCTGAACATTAACATAAAGGTTTCCCCTTACAGAACTTTGAACAGGGCACTTGGCATAAAAATGATTCAGCTGAGGTTAATGGCTTCAGGAACTGATCCCTTCTAGAGGTGGAGGTTCCCTTGGGAAAGATCTGCTCTGTCCTTCCATAATGTCAGTCTGAGTGGCTTCAGTTTGTTCTTTTGGCACAGCCTTAAATTTGATGTGCATCCAGGAAATATCTATGGAAAGGCAGCATTTGGAGATATGTAAACATGCAGAGATATGTGGCATTTATGAATTACTGATAAGATAGCCCTCCACATCTGGTTTATTAAAAAATGCTCATTTATACTTTGTAGACAGTATAGGATACAGTTATCAGGTTAAGTACTGGATCAATCTTGTTGTAAACATTAATTCTCATCACACAAGACAACAGTAGGCAGACTTTGGAAGGACAAAACAATTTGTGCATTACTTGCTTGAATACCTTTCCTGTCTTCCAGAACTAATATTCGGTATGACACATGCACCTCCTGAGCTCAGAGAAGGCTCCACAGTCAGTACTGTCACGTGCGATTAGCTTTCAGCGAGCACTAAGGCAAAGGCTTCATTACTGTCACTATATTTACATTTTCTGAATCTAGTGTCCACCATGTAGCTTCATGTCCTAATCAAGCACGTTAGATTGTAAAGAAAAAAGGATCTTCAAATAGCCCAAATTGTAAAAATAACAGTGAATTCTAGGAAGTCATCAATCATGAGAAACCACATCAACTTCAAGGGCAGGCCACCCTTCCTTGTTCTTCCCAATATGTCTGCTTCTATTTATGACTCTATTTAGCTTTCCTGTCTCTAGTGTCTAGTGTCCTCTATCTTTTTCTGTTTCATCTTCATTGTTTCTCCTCACAAGTGACTAGCTTTGGAATTGACTTTGGGCATTCTTTCTCTACCTTCTCCCTCTCCCCCTCCTCTTCTCTCTTTCTCCTCCTCTTCTTGATTTTTATTCTTATTTTATATTATTTTTTGGTGAGTGTGTATATGTATGTGTGTTCTCATGTATACTCATGTATACACATGTGTATGGAGCCAGAAGTTGATGTCAGGTGTCTTCCTTGATCACTTTTTTCTTTACATTTATGAGACAGTTTCTCTCAGTTGAATCCAGAGTTTACTGGTTTGGCTAGTCCACCTATCCAGCTTTGGAGAGCTCATGATTTTTCCTCCTGAATGCTGGAATTAAAGGAAAGAATATCATGCCCATCCTGCAGTTACATGGGTGCTGGGAATCTAGACTCTTGAGCAAATGGTTTTGTATTCATTTCTTTTTATTTTCATCTCCTCCCATGCCCCTCCCAAGTCCACTGATAGGGGAGGTCTCCTCCCCTTCCATCTGACCCTAGCCTATCAGATCTCATCAGGACTGTCTGCATTGTCCTCCTCTGTGGCCTGGTAAGGCTGACCCCCATCAGGGGGAGGTGATTAAAGAGCCAGCCACTGAAAGTTCATGTCAGAGACAGCTCTGTTCCCGTTACTAGGGAACCCACTTGGAGACTGAGCTGCCATGGGCTACATCTGTGCAAGGGTTCTAAGGGTTCTGGGTTTTCTCCATGCATGATCCTTGGTTGGAGTATCAGTCTCAGAAAAGACCCCTGTGCCCAGCTCTCCTTGTGGAGCTCCTGTCCCTTTCAGGTCTTCCTATCTCCTCCTTCTTTCATAATATTCCCTGCACTCTGCCCAAAGTTTGGCTGAGTCCCAGCATCTCCTTTGATGCCCTGCTGGGTAAAGTCTTTCAACAGCCCTCTGTGGTAGGCTTTTGTCCTGTTGCCTGTTTTCTTCCTCTTCGATGTCCATCCCCTTTGCCTTTCTGTATGAGGATTGATCATCTTAGCCAGGGTCCTCCTCCTTGCTTAGCTTCTTTAGGTGTACAGATTTTAGTATGATTATCCTATATTATACATCTAATATCTACTTATAAGTGAGTATATAACATGTGTATCTTCCTGCTTCTGGGATAACTCACTTGAGATGACCTTTGCATTAATTTCTTGATGCAAGGGTTTCTCATTTTCCACTCACCTGGTCATGGTGAGAGGACAGAAGAGATGGTACAAAGATGCTATGAGAAAAGCCTCTTTCTGTTATTTACAGGAAGAAATGCAGTGACCATTCCTCCAGAAAATCCAGTATGTTTTTAACAGTAGGAAGTACAGAGCCATTCAACAAAGATTTGAATGCTTATTGTTGTGTCTTTGGCTGCTTAGATATTATTTTTGTCATCTATGAGGAGAGCAATTTGAATATGTCAGGATTCTGATAAAAATTACAAATGTGAATTAGTTGCACAATGTTTTTAGTTAAGGATGCTTTGAATAGTTTGAGCCATATTATCGTTGACAATAGCTACACAACTATGTGATTTTATAGTAATAATTGCATCGATGTAATGTATTTTGGTGGGCTGAGATGAGATCAGGGGTCTTGAGCACACTAGGCATGTGTTCTACAGCAGTGCTTCATCTCTAGCTCCAGCAATGCTGTTAAAGTTATAGTTACAGTGTTTGTAGTGGGAATAGTAAGAATTGGAATAGCTGAAAACATCCAAACAGTGTTCAGGAAGAGGAATTGTCCAGCTTTGTGCTTCTCATTGTTTGGTTGCTCTTAATGCTGCTGCTGAATCCCTTGCTCGAGGACCTGGCCAGAATTTCAGTTCTTGAGAGCAGATTTTTTTAAGAGACAGAAATATAACTCAAGCAAAATCAAAATGAGAGAAATAGAGAGAGGTAATTTCTTTGTTTTATGACTGTGCAGTCACAGTGGTGTGGCTTTTGTCTATTACATCCAGAGGATAAGCAATGCCATGGGTAGGTCTATTCAGTAGAGCCCTTTCATCTTCTGGCTGAACTTCCTTCTGGGCAGATGAGATTGTCAGGCAGACTTTCTGATATAGTAGTGAACGTGACTATTGAATATCCAGTTTGATTTTTATCATTTTAGAGAAAAGTCCTAGGGAACCAAGCATGCCTTTTCCCCACCAGGACACCTGAATACCTGTGGAAGAAAATGTTCCACATTTTCTATAATGTCCCACGGATGTCACTGTAGTCAGGGAGATGGAGGGGTGTGTGGTCACACACTCTTGTCTGATCCTTGCTCTTTGCCAGGTCTACAAGTAGGTTCTGGGAAGTTTGTTCGACCCAAATCACATATAGTTGAAAGAAAAGTAGGCAAGAGTCTCACAAACAGAAAACATGTAGTAATAGGAACAGGCAGCTGACTGCCTGCCACGCCTCCCAGTTGCCCGGGGATTCAAGTGACATGACACATACATAGCTGAGGGAAGTGCCTCACAGGCAGATTTGCAATTGACACCCACCCCTGCCTTCCACTCCTGTGTAACATTTGTCTCAAACCTCCTTTCTGATATAAAAATTACGCTGCCCATATGGACACACAGTGCTTGCTTACACATATAGCTGTTAATAGGTACTTGAGTGATCATAGTTTGAGGCTGTGGTAAACAAGCTGCAATGAATTTTAACGCACAAATATTTTCAAGGGCTTGTAATTTCATTTCTTTTGGGTAAATTCCTAGGAGTACAATGTCTACGTCTTACAGGCAGTATATGTTTAATTTTTAAGAGCCTCAAAAACTACTTTCCAAACTGACTGCTGCAATTTTATACTCTGAGCATTGATGTGGGAAAACTTCATTCCATCAGTATTTCAAGGCTGGCTTTCAATCTCAGCTGTTTTAACTGATACACAGTGGAACCCTTATACTGGTTTTAATTTGCATTACTACACTGACTTTTGAATAAGGCATATTTTAAAAGTGATTCCTTTCAATCTGTAAATCATTTTTAGAAAAATTTTATTCAAATGTTTTGCTTTTGTTTCTGAGACCAGGTCTCTTGTAGTCCCAGCTGGCATTGAACTGGCTTTGTAGTTGAAGTTGACCTTGAACTACTTCTTGCCTCCACTTCCTAAGTGCTGGTACAGGTGTGAACCACCTCACCTGATTTATTTTTCTTCTTTTTAAAGGTCATTTTTATTAGTGAACATTGAAATTTATTTGTTCTAAACATTTATTACTGGAAACCTGATTTGTGGCTATTTTTTCCTAGTCTGTGGCTTGACCTTCTTAATGACTTTTAAAGAATACAAATGTTTAACTTTAATGAAGTGCAACTTAACTGAAAAATCTGGGTGTTGCTCTTTGTGAAGCTAGCTTCTGTCTCTGTGTCCTGTAGCTCCAGCTGAGTCTCCCCAGCTCTAAGCTCTGTTTACTCAGCATTTCTGGCATGCTTCTCTCTCCTTCAGGGAGTCCTTGAGTACCTTCTCAAAAGGGTATGCTGAGGGATGGAGTGATGGCTCAGTGGTTAACAGCACTGTCTGCTATTCCAGAGGTCCTGAGTTCAATTCTGGGAAACTACATGGTGGCTCACAACCATCTACACTGATATATGATGCCCTCTTCTGGCATGCAGGTGTACAGATAGGAAACATATATATAAAATAAAATAAATAAATCTTTAAACAACAAAATAAGGGTATGCTGAGGTAACAATGGGGAACCATCTGCTGCGTTTTCCACCTCCAGAGTTCTTTCGTTGCTTATTAACTGTGTCCAAACAATGCATTACTCCAATCCATTACATTGATCTTTGTGTTGTGTCAGGCACAAAAAATGAATCCAGCTTATGTTCTCGAGTTTGGTAAGAAGTTAGAAGTTCTCACCCATAAACTTCCTGGGATAGAGAACAGGTCTTTCTTTTATTATTGATATCCTCCATTTTGTGAGCATAATCTCCTGGGCATAGTAAGTCAACCAAGCAGAAGAAATGTTCCCTGGGCAGTTTGGATTTTCTTAAAAACTGAAAACTAAGATAAATCAGTCTCAGCTTGTGTGTTTATAAATTCATTCCCTTAAGAATGGGGTATGATGAAATGAAATTTAGTTTTCTTCAAAGCCTAGGGAAAGTGGAGCTCAGTAAATGGAGGCTTTGCTAACTCAACCTCAAGGAAGATGCTTATAGCCACAGAGCACTTGGGCTTTTGTTCAATACTGAATGAATAAATATTGTATATTTCATATATAAAACCTCCAAACAGGTTTGTTTTCAGGGGGGAGCCAAGATGGCGGCACCGGGAGAACACCATGTCTGAGAAGCAGGACAACACACTCCGTGCAGCGACCAGGAGACTGAACTCTGGGCCCTAAAACAACAGCGATCGATCGTGTTTCCCAGGTGAGGGGAGGCTCCCACGGTGTGGGAATCGGTCGGATCCACTCTCGGCTGCCCAGCCAGAACCCGGAAGAGAACCCGGCAATGCGGGCTTTGGGTCTCCAGGCTGGTGCCCTCAGCCTGCTTCTCACGATCAATTTCCCAGGCTGATTAGTGGGCACAAGGGGGCCTAAGGCTGCGAGTCCCAGTCTCAAAAAAACCCCACGGGGAAGGAAAGTTGCCAGACTGCTCACGGGTTACCCAGTCTTTCCCTGGAAGGTCTCTCCGACCACGGTGGGTACCTGCCGCCATTACAATTGAGCTCCTGCGCCGCGCCCTGATTGCAGCTACGCGCTCAGCTCAAAATCCCTACTCCCTCTTCAAAGGAGGCAGGAGGCGGCCAGCAGAATCTGCCACAGACCACATTGTCTGTACCCCAACCTGAGATCGGGACTGAGAAAACCCAATCCTTTCGGGCAATCCCCCAAACGCCGCCAACACCCTGCCGCAGCAGAGCAGAAGAATAAAGAGGTGCACAGCAGCTTCACAGTGCCAGAACTCCAGTGCTGCCGGCTGCTCCTAGCAAACAAACTACAGCTCGGGATCTGGGACTGTGGTCATTCTACACGTCCTGAGATTCTCCTAGGTCCAGCACAATAAGGTCTAGCAGCAAGTTCTATCACCGGCGCTCCCCCCACCCCCACACAGAAACACCGCCAGCTCAGGACCTGGGATCCAACTGAGAAGCCCCAACCCCTGCTGGCACTCCCCTGAGAGCACCTCCATAAGCTTGCCCTAGCAGAGGAGAAGATCAGAGGGGAAGGACAGAGAGGCAGCCTGCCAAGGACACAGCACCCTCTCTCCAGCGGCCCCTAGCAGAGAAACCCAAGCTCTGGATCTGAGGACACTCAACCCTACCCGGTACTCTCTTGGGATCAGCAAACATAGATTCTACTGCTAGGCTGCTTCTGGCAGAGAGATCTGGGCCCGGGATCTGGGATTGAGTACACTCACCCTAACTCTTTCCCGTGCCACCCAGGAACCAGTCAACATAACCCCTCCTGGCAGAGGGAAGGGACAAAGAGGCAGCACACAGGAAAGGTGGACACCGAGTCCTGTGGCCACAGTGTCACAGAGCTGACTGTTAGCCTAGGCGTGCACTTCCGCAGCAGGACCAGAACAGAGAGTAGTGAACAAGGGGAACTCCCGTGCATTCCAACTGGTCCTGCAAGAGAGTGAGTGAGCCTTCTAGGGAGAGATTGCCCCAGACCCAGGGCCTCTCCACAGAAGCAACCAGATGAGATCCCCGCCACCCACACTCCTAGTGTGGGCATCAGAGGGATTCTTGGGATAGCGACCCCAACATTGTAGCCTCTGCCTTGCGGGTCCACCAGTGTCATCCAGGCAAACAATCCCTGGATCTCAGTCAGAACTGCCTAATAGTGGCTTGCAGGCCACTGCAATAGTCAGAGAATGCGCGCATGCACACGGCGCCCGCTAAAAGCACACGCGAATAGTGCCAGGGTCACATTCTTTACTTAGGCAAAACTGAAAACACAGTGCACACTCCCAAAGCAGTGAACCTCTCTCATCTTCCTGAAAAAAACAGTCCAGAAAACAGAAAGAGAGGATCATAGCCCAAACTACAATCTCGAGGAACAAACAGTGAGGATTATAAATAACCAGATGGCTAGAGGCAGACGTAAGAACACTCCCAACAAAAATCAGGACATAATGACCTCACCAGCAACCCCACAAAACAATGGACACTTCAATTCACTAGATATACCAGAAAACGACCTCAAAACTATGTTTCTGCAGCTATTAGAGGCCCATAGAGATGAAATGAACAAAGCGCTCAGAGAAATAACCAAAGAAATCGAGACTAACCAAGAGGAAACAAATCGTGCTCTCAGAGAAATGACCACGAAAATTGAGGCAAACAGAGAAGAAATGCACAAAGCTCTCAAAGAAATGTCCACACAAATGAAGGCAAATAAAGAAGAGATAAACAAAACTCT
Organism: Psammomys obesus; assembly: GCF_907164565.1. Classification (NCBI taxonomy): domain Eukaryota; kingdom Metazoa; phylum Chordata; class Mammalia; order Rodentia; family Muridae; genus Psammomys; species Psammomys obesus. Next base: position 26,489,104 of record NW_026585644.1, read on the forward strand.
CATAGAAATACAGGCAATTATACCCAAAGAAGTAGAGGCACAATTAGTGATACATAGAGAGGAAATGGACAAAAAATTAGAAGCTATCATTGAAAAGCAGGAGTCCACATTCAAACAGATGAAGGAAATGGTGCAAGACATGAAAACAGAATTAGAATCAATAAAAACACAAATAGAAAAAAATCAGGAGCTGGAGAACATAGAGAAAAGATCAGGCACTACAAAGGTAAGCATCACCAACAGAATATAAGAGATGGAAGAAAGAATCTCAGGAGCCGAAGATACACTTGCGGAAATTGTCACGTCTCTCAAAGAAAAAATAAAATCAGAAAAGTTCCAAACACAAAACATCCAAGAAATCAAGGACACCATGAAAAGACAAAACCTAAGAATAATAGGAGTAGAAGAAATAGAAGACATCAGGTTCAAAGGTCCAGAAAATATCTTCAAGAAAATTATAGAAGAAAACTTTCTCAACTTAAAGAAGGAGATGGCCATAAACATACAAGAGGCCTACAGAACACCAAGTAGACTAGACCAGAAAAGAAATTCTTCACGTCACATCATAGTCAAAACACTGAACCTACAAAACAAAGACAAAATTCTAAAAACAGCAAGGGAATAAGGCCAAGTAACATATGAAGGTAGACCTATCAGAATCACACCAGATTTCTCAACAGAAACTATGAAAGCCAGAAGGGCCTGGACAGAAATCATACAGTCCTTAAGGGACCACAGATTCCAACCCAGACTACTATACCCAGCAAAACTTTCAATCAACATAGACAGAGAATTCAAGATATTCCAAGACAAAACCAAATTTAAACAATATCTACATAGTAACCCAGCTCTACAGAAGTTACTAGAAGGGAAACTCCAAACCAAAGAAAACAACTACATCAAAGAAAACAGAGGAAATAGATAACTACACAACAAAAAAACCAAAAGAAGACAAGCAATGAAACTCAGTGACACCACCAACACCACATCTAAAGTAAGTAACAATGGTTGGTCACTAGTTTCAATCAACATCAATGGACTCAACTTCCCAATTAAAAGACACAGACTAACAGAATGGTTGCGGAAACAGGATCCATCATTCTGTTACATCCAAGAAACACACCTATGCAACAAAGATAAACACTACCTCAGAGTAAAGGGCTGGAAAAATGTCTTTCAAGCAAATGGTTCCAGAAAACAATCGGGAGTAGCCATCCTAATATCTAATAAAATAGACTTTCAACCCAAGTTAATCAAAAAAGATAAGGACAGCCACTATATTATCATCAAAGGAAAAATCCACCAAGAGGACATCACAATTTTGAATATCTATGCCCCAAATACAAGAGCACCTACATTCGTAAATGAAACAATATTAAAGCTTAAATCACACATTGATCCTAAAACCCTAATAGTGGGAGATTTCAACACTCCACTCTCACCAAGGGACAGATCAACTAGACAGAAAACAAATAGGGAAATAAAAACACTTACAGAGACCCTAAATCAAATGGACCTAATAGACGTCTATAGATCTTTTCATCCAAACTCAAAAGAGTGTACCTTCTTTTCAACACCTCATGGAAGCCTTCCTGTATACCAAAGACAAAAGGGCCGAGAAAGAAATTAGGGAAACAACACCCTTCACGATAGCCACTAACCACATAAAGTACCTTGGGGTGACACTAACCAAGCAAGTGAAAAACCTGTTTGAGAAAAACTTCAAGTCTCTGAAGAAAGAAATTGAAGAAGATCTCAGAAGATGGAAAGATCTCCCGTGCTCATGGATTGGTAGGATTAACAGTGTGAAAATGGCCATCCTGCCAAAAGCAATCTACAGATTCAATGCAATTCCCATCAAAATACCAACTCAATTCTTTACAGACCTTGAAAAAAAGATTCTCAGCTTCATATGGAGAAACAAAAAACCCAGAATCTCCAAAACGATCCTGTACAACAACAGATCATCTGGAGGTATCTCCATCCCAGATCTCAAGGTGTACTACAGGGCAACAGTAATAAAAACTGCCTGGTATTGGCATAGAAACAGAATGGAGGATCAATGGAACCGCATAGAAGACCCAGAAATAAACCCACACACCTATGAATACTCGGTATTTGACAAAGAAGCCAAATCCATTCAATGGAAAAAAGACAGTATATTCAACAAATGGTGTTGGTCCAACTGGATGTCTACATGCAGAAAAATGAAAATAGATCCATATTTATCACCCTGCACTAAACTAAAGTCAAAGTGGATCAAGGACCTCAACATAAAACCAGATACTCTAAATCTGTTAGAAGAAAAAGTGGGGAACAGCCTAGAACTCATTGGCACAGGAGACAACTTCCTGAACAGAACACCAACAGCACAAGCTCTAAGAGCAACAATCAATAAATGGGACCTCATGAAACTGAAAAGCTTCTGTAAAGCAAAGGACACTGTCATCAAAACAAAACGCCTGCCTACAGATTGGGAAAGAATCTTCACTAACTCTTTATCTGACAGAGGACTAATATCGAGTATATACAAAGAACTAAAGAAGCTGAAAAGCGGCAAACCAAGTGATCCAATTTAAAAATGGGGAGCAGAGCTAAACAGAGAATTCTCGACAGAGGAATATCGAATGGCAGAGAAACACTTAAAGAAATGCTCATCCTCATTAGCCATCAGGGAAATGCAAATCAAAACGACCCTGAGATATCACCTCACACCCATCAGAATGGCCAAGATGAAAAACTCAAGGGACAACACATGCTGGAGAGGTTGTGGAGAAAGGGGAACCCTCCTCCACTGCTGGTGGGAATGTAAACTGGTACAACCACTCTAGAAATCTATCTGGCGCTTTCTAAGACAATTAGGAATAGTGCTTCCTCAAGACCCAGCTATACCACTGCTAGGTATATATCCAAAGTTTGCTCAAATACACAAAAGGGATATTTGCTCAACCATGTTTATAGCAGCATTATTTGTAATAGCCAGAACTTGGAAACAACCCAGATGTCCATCCACGGAGGAATGGATACAGAAATTGTGGTATTTTTACACAATGGAATACTACTCAGCAATCAAAAAGGAGGAAATCATGGAATTTGCAGGCAAATGGTGGGATCTAGAAAAGATCATCCTGAGTGAAATATCCCAGAAGGAGAAAGACAAACACGGTATATACTCACTTATATAGACCTATAAGATATGATAAACATAATGAAATCTATACACGTAAAAAAGATAATCAAGAGAGCGGACATGGGGTAAGATTATCAATCCTCATTTTGAAAGACAGATGGGATGCGCATTGAACATTGACAGGAGTCTACTGAGCGCATTTGAAAGACTCTAACTAGCAGTGTTTTCAAAGCAAAGACTCCTGACCAAACCTTTGGCAGAGTACAGGGAATCATAAGAAAGAAGGGGAGTTAGTCTCATGAGGAAAGAATAGGAGCTCCACATGGACCAAATATATCTGGGCACAGGGTCTTTTCTGAGACTGACATGCAACCAAGGACCATGTATGAATGTAACCTAGAACCTCTGCTCAGATGTAGCCTGTGGTAGCTCAGTAACCAATTGGTTTCCTATAGTGAGGGGAACAAGGACTATTTCTAACAGGAACTCAATGACTGGCTCTTTGGCCTCCCCACCCCCCAAGGGAGGAGCAGTCCTGTTAGGCCACAGAGGAGAGCTTTGCAGCCAGTCCTGAAGATACCTGATAAAACAGTATCATATGAATGGGGAGGAGGTCCCCCCTATTAGTGGACTTGGCAAGGGGCACGGTGGAGATGAGGGAAGGAGGGAGGGACTGGGAGGGAATGAGGGATCGGGACATGGCTGGGATACAGAGTTAATAAAATGTAACTGGTAAGAAAAAAATAAAATTTAAAAAAACCTAAAAAAAAAAAACACCTCCAAACAAAGTTATATAACTAGTGATAAAAAATGTCTCTTATATAAGTATGAGTCTTCTTTCAGCAGGTGTTCTTTTTTTTTAAAATTTTTAGTATGAAGACTTTATTACTTCATACTTTATATATTTTATATTTTTTATATTTTAAAAAAAACATAGATTCAACCACTTTGACCTGTTTGATTAGTCGAGTTAGTTTTGTTTTTATGAAACTTATTTGAGATCCTATATAGCGTAAACTAGATCAGTGACTCTCAACTGTCCTAATGCTGTGATGTTTTAATACAGTTACTCATGTTTTGGTGCTCCCTTCAACTATAAAAGTATTTTTCTATTTCATAACTGTGATTTTGCTTCTGTTTTGTATCATAATGAAAATATCTGTGTTTTCCAGTGCTGTTAGGTCACCCTGTGTCATTTGACTCCCCCCAAAGGAACCATGACCCACAGATGGAGAACCATATGATTTTTTTTTTAAACAAACATCATCATTATCATCATCATCATCATGTTGAACTAAGGGCAGAGAATCTAACGCTGATATTTCCTTTTGTGAATTTTTGGAATTAATAACATGATATAGAATGTAATACACAAAGTGCACATTGATTTCAGGTCAGTTTGTTTGATAAATGGGATACATTACTTTTCAACACAGCAGAATAACAACTGGTATGTAACGGGTACACAAGGTTGGCAGCAATGCTCTCCCCAACATGGTCCCTGTCACTGTCCTGGGCTATACAGACTAGGGTCACAGTGGTGTCACTATACTTGTAGCACCTTTTTCCCTCACTGAGCTGTGGTAGGGCCGGTAATAACTCTTAGAACTTGGGAAAGTCCTACTCCTTTAAGGACAGCCTTAAAAGTCTGTAAGTCTTGTAACCTGTTCATCTTACCCATGAACTGCAGCTACTTCCTTCTTTTCTTTAACAGGCTCATGTATACTCTGCTTGTGTTGTGGCTTCTAAGGCACTCAGAATTAAGTAAAATTCTTTCATATACATACCCCCAAATCATGTTCCTTGTGGTAAGTAATGACAGGCTATTAACTAATCTGATCACCTGGTTACTTGTTGAATTTAAAACTGCAAAGAGTTCCAGTCTAGATTTTGAGCACTGTAGTAGTTGAACTTATAAAAGGTCATTGATAAATAACAATAAAAAAAGGTTTCTAATGTCATGCCACACCCACCTCAAGCTAGTCGTACATAGAGGGCTAGATGGTTGCTTTCTGCAGCGCATGTACAAAGTTTTTGTGAGAAGATTTCACTTTCCAGACCAGCTGTGATGCAAAGCATCAGATGCCTGTGTAGTGTCACTCCCCTCCGGGCTGCTTGGCCCACCCTCCTTTGTGGGGCTGTTTGTTGCCTTCCCTCTGTTTGTCCCTTAACTTCCAGACCCTCTTTTCTCTTTGCTGCTTTTTGGGCTTATGCATTTGGGTCACTGGGTAGCTGGATGTTCAGCCAAAATGGTCTCCTGGGTCAGAGTCCAGCTCTCCACCAGCCCATTAATTATTCTTAGTGTCCTTGCTCACTGCTTCTTCCTGTCATAGATTAAGTCCCAAGACGGACTTCTAGGCTCGGTTATGCTCCTTGCTCTTCTGATTGAAGACTCTGGGCTTGTAGTTCAGATTCCTCTCCTACACTCATGCGATTATACAGCATTTGCTTATCTTTTTAGAATAAAAAATGATCGTGTGCACTATAATATGAGCAGAGTGTACCTTTTGAAATTTACTTCAGTTGCCATGATTGAATCAAGACAGTAATGTTTATTTGCATTTGTAGGCATGTCCTGCGCCACATATGGATGGGAGCACTGTTAACATGACTCAACATAAAATAATAAATTGTCTTAAAACATTATGAGGGTTTTTTTTCTTAAAATATATTTTATTAATGGATTCATAATATTCATTAGTTCAGTAGTTTTTTTATACAATTTTTTATTTTTTTATATTAATCACAGGTTATTTACTTTGTATCCCAGCTGTAGCCCTCTCCTTCATTCCCTCCCAATCTCACCCTTCCTCCTTCATCTCTTCCCTGCCCCTTTCTAAGTCCACTGATAGGGGAGGTCTTCCTCTCCTTCCATCTGACCCTAGCTTACCAGGTATCTTCAGGACTGGCTGCTGTGTCCTTCTCTGTGGCCTAGCAAGGCTGCTCCTCTCTCAGGGGGGTGGTCAAAGAGCCAGCCATTGAGTTTGTGTCAGAAATAGTCCTTGTTACCCTTACTAGGGAACCCAGTTGGATACTGAGCTACCATGGCTACATCTGAGCAGGGGTTCCTGGTTATATCCATACATGGTCCTGGGTTGGATAAACAGTCATTATAAGAGTTTTATCTTGCAATGTTGTTTGATAAGTTGATTATTCAGTTCTCAAACATGAACTTTGTACATGGCAGTACCAACTCACGATGTCAAAATTAATGCCTGAGAATAAGAGTTTTGTTGTTTTAAATAGAAATTACAAGTGGTTTGAAATATTTTTTCAATTTCTTGCAGATCTTTGACACCTCTTGCCGTGTGGCTCATACTGTACGCCTTGCAATGTGCATTCAAACCCAGTCCTCTGGCTTTTAAAATTTGTTAAAACAGAAGACCTTAACTTGGGATAAATTGTTTTAATTTTACCTGTGTTCCTGCTTGTGTGCTATGCACCACATGCATACAGGTGGTCATAGAGATGAGAAGAGGGCCTCACCTTCGCCGGAACTGAAGTTCCAGGCAGTTGTGACCATTTTGATATAGGTGCTGAGAACTTATCTCAGGTCCTCTGAGTAAGCAACAAGTACTCTTAATGGCTGAGCCATTTCTCCAGCTGTATAGATGAGCTTTATTATTACTTTTTTTTTTTTTTTTTTTACAAATTATTCTGAAATGGACTGAGGCATGAGTGGGCTTTAAATAACACTATGGTAGTAGCAGATGTTCACAAAATACCCACAAAATTGAATTGTAATGGATAATGGGGCCTATTGAATTTCGCAGCATGTTTTTTTTTTCTTCTGTTTTAATCTCCATTTAAAAAGTGTTACTTCAGCCATTCTTGAGCCAAGCATAATAACTAAAATGTGAGAGTTGAAGTGGGGAAAAGGCTTACTTTTTTCTGCTAATGCATATAGTCTAATTTTCTTGTGATCAATTTCATTGTAATAATATAGTTCTACATTTTTAATGACCTTCCTAAAGTGGTATGCAAAGTGATAATATGGGGAGAGCTTTCAACCGCAATCACCATAAATTCATAAATACAAAGACCGCCTACACACACACAACGGCATGGGATGTGTTTTTAGACAATGGGTTCTTTGATGCAGATAGAGCAAGAAAATTAAGTTTATCATTACATTGAAAAAAAATTGAGTTCATACTTCCATCATAGACTAGACTGATAGCCGTGGTCTAAGACAAGAAATTTATAAGAAAAAAAGATGTAGAGCATGTGTGATGAGTTCCTTACAGATTTGTCCTATGTGTGGAGAATGAGAAAATGGGGGAACCTTTGCATTCAACAAAAATGTCTTCAAGTAAGGAGACCCACCCTGCAAAAGGATCATCAACCTTTCTTTCCCTGTTCCTTCTTCAAGTTTATAGAGAACAGAATATCTGTAGAGAGCATGGTCCCATCAGAATTTCTACAGACATATTCCATTCCTTTCCCCAGTTGCTGATTCTTTTCTTTGAGAGGGGATAGTTATCTTTTCTCACAATATAGTGAGTGATTGACATTCATTTCTCTATGTTTGCAAATAGATGGAACTTTCTTCTTTCAAACACAGGTGGAATGGGCTGCACCTGATCTTCTATTCATGTGTAAGGCTGAGAGTTCTATACAGCTTCTTGTCACTGCCTTCCATGCAGTGAGTATCAAAGGTCCAAGACTTGGAACCTGAGATCCAGGAAGAAAGAAACAGTCTACTATTCTCATGTAGCCTTTGTTCTAAAGACAACTGGGGTCAATAATCAGACTTTCTGGGAGTAAACTTAAGCAGGAAGCTCTGTGTGCTTTCTATATGTTGAGTTAGGAGTAAGGGGAATAAAGCCTTCATTAGTTTTAGAGTCTCTCTTGGTAACTCTTATATTTAGGTTCTTACTTGGGTATATACATTCAGCTGACTGCTGCCAAATTGGAAAAGGGCTAGAGAAGGAATAATTGAATCCTAAGCATCTGACAGTTTCTTCATACAAAATGTCAATTTCTTCCCACTATTCCTTCTATAGTTCTATGACTTAAGTATGACACTTAAAGTCTGAGTGGTTCCTACCTCACCCACTGAGCAGTCCCTTAAACTACTGAGTCAGATTTCATCACACAGTTGATGTTTGAGCCTTTGTAATTCCATTCACTTAGGATTCTCTGTCTGAAATATATTTTGTTCCTTGTCCTTGATTTCAAAAGTCTTTTCTTAGGTAATTTTTATAAGAATTGTAACACTTAAATGGTAATGGATAATAAAAGACTTCCCTGTAACGTCTTTTTTTTTTAATAAACACTGTTTTTAGGTTCCTCTTCCTTTGCCCCCCACCCCCACTACAGCCCAAGAGTACTTCAGCTCTTGAACCCAGTGTTCTATGAGCAGACTTCTGTTATGGACCCCTATTCTCCACTGCACTCACTAATTAACAGGTGTCTCCTTCTAAATGTACATCCCTCTTGTCCAAAATAGTAGTAAAATGAATAAATACTCGAGAAGAGCCCGGAACACCAAGAATGAGTTTGCTTTGTGGTTAAGATGATGAAACCCAAGGCCCAGAGAGGCATTGCAGGTGTGGCTGCTGTGTCACACATGACTCAGTAGGTGGCATAGAGGAGAGAGGGAGAGGCTATGTCTAAGTTCAGTGTTCTGACTTGTGAACATCTAAATGATTAGTAGCCTAATACTCCCTGAAAAAAAAAAAAAAGCAAGATTAAATTACTATCAGCCCAGCATCAAGGGTCTGGACAGGGAGCGACACTGAGGCAACCATCAGTCCGGCTCCACGCAGGCCTGGAAGGGCTCCCAGGGTGGGGAGTATGCTGGAGACCAAAAGTTCCCTGCTTGGGAACTCAGGCCCTAGGTGGGAGTGGGCTGAGCAAAGAGTGGACCGAGTGGACCATGGGGTGTGGATAGGGAGCTAGCCTGAAATTACCACCATTCCATGGCTGCACAAGCCTGGGCCAGATCATGCCCAAGGTGATCCTTACCCAGTGGCACAGTGCACATGTGGGGAATAGAAATCCTAAGACCATGCCTGAGATGACCTCAGATACTCAGAGACCTTGGGCACCACTGAGAGGAGCAAGAAAGTGGTGGAGAAATGGATGAGAAAGAGAAACGGAAGGGCGTGGTCAGAATTGGAGGCTTGAGGGTAATAAAGAACATGATATGAGTATCCAGTGTTGCTACCCGGGACCATGGTGGGATCCTGGCACGTGTTCACACCAGGGTCTAAATCTGGGTTCATGGCTCTACAGTAGCAGGGGTCTGTTACCACCAAAAGTCAGGCAGATGGTCCTGGGGACTTGGTGATGTCTGAGGTCTGTGCAGAATTGGCCCCACCCCTCAACTCAGCATCTTGGTCGAGCTGGCTCTGGGGGCATGAGAGCAGGAGAGCTGATCCCACCCCTAGCCAGCTGCATTACGTTCAAGAGTGCACATTGCCCAGGAAGTACAGTAGAGCTGGCCCTAGTTCCAGGATATGCAGATGAGCTGGCCCGGAGGGTTTGAGCATGGGAGAGATGGCTCTGCCACTTGTCTCCTGTGTGGTGGCATGGATGAGAGAAATATGCACAACCCCCTTTTCCCCCTTACCCCTTGCCATCTACAGCAGGCAGGAGAGCAGGCCCTAAGGCCATCAGAGCAGAAGAAGTGCCCCTGCCCCTCACTTACTGCAGCACTCAGGAGAGCAGGCCCTGTGCCATGCCTGGGAAGCACAGGGGTTGCCGGTGAGCCACCCTTGAGGGTGTGAGCCTGAGAGAATAAGCCCTGCCTCTTGTCTGTAGTATGGTGGTGTCAATGAGGAAGAAATCCCCTCCTCTCCCTTTTGCCCTTGTCCAATGTGGCAGGTGGGAGGTCTGGCCTTGCCAATGTCATGAGAGCAGGAGAGCAGTCCCTGCTCCTCATCTGCTGCGGCACTCGGGAGAGCAGGCTCTGCTCCTTGCCTGAGCAGCACAGTAGAGTTGACCCTGGTTGCAGAGGTTTCAGATGACCCAGCTGAAGTATGTGAGAGCAAGAGAGCCAGCCCAACCCCTTACAAACTGCAATGCTCAGGAGAGCAGGCCCCGTACCTCACCTGGGCTGCACAGTAGAGCTAGCCCTGATAGCATGGGTAAAGATAAGCCAGTCCCGAGGGTATGAGAGCTGAAGAGCTGGCTCTGCCCCTTGCTGGCTGAGGCATTGAAAGGGCCAGCCAGGACAGTTCAGGAGAGCTTGCCCCAGTGGTGTGGATGCTGGAGAGCTGGTGGGATGACCAGCTCAGATACCTCTCACGCCCAGATCTAGAGCTTCGACTTGCCCTATCGCAACATCTACCCCATTGATGAATTGCTAGAGTGAGTGAAGGGGCTGGTCCTGTAGATAAAAAACTACAGGATCTCCATGACACAGGGCAAGAAGAGGATATTCGAGAAGAGTCTGTTGATGTACTTAAAAAAAAAAAACTGTTTTATTTATGGTTCTTACATCCTTTTCTCCCTACTCCACCCCAATCCCTTCTAACACCTCAACCCTTGGTAAGAGAGAGAAAAGGTTAGTGGGAGAGGGGACGCAGTTCTCTTAGCTGCCTCCTGCTGGTTAGGGTCGTCGGGTTCTTTGGAGCCTGTTCAGTCCTCCTTTCAGGAGATCTCCAACTTCTTATATCACAACAGCAAGCAGGAGCAGCAAGGGCGAAGCAGTAACAGCCTTGTTCTTTCTCTGAGCTCCACACTCTCTGAGCTCTGGCATTTAGTCTCTCTCCAGAGTCCTCAGATTTAAACTGTCTACAGCTGGCAAAGAGCTCCTCTCAGAGCCTGCATGAAGCAAACAGTCTGCTGCTATGGACCATCTAAATCAGTCCCACATACCACACCTGGGACCAAAACAAAAAACATGTTTATAGCCACAAGAGTCCAGATGCAGTTACAGTATTGATGAAGTAGCAGAAGCCACAGGCCTCATAGCAGACCAATGAGTCTTTGCTATGAACATTGCAAGCAAAGACATGTTAACAAATGGGTGTACTGTGGGACACACTATAGCTTCTACAATGAGATATGTTTTATTTTTTTTTCTTTTGTGGGTGAGGTTGTAATGGTGGAGAGTGGGTATGAGGGAAGGGCAAGATGAATGGGATTGAGGTGCATGGTGTGAAAATCACAAAGAAACAATAAAAATTTTTAAAAAGGAAAAAAAATGGTGATACCCCCAAATAAAAGAGAGATGCATATGAGATAATGTGTTCTTGTATGTTCAGGGAAAGAAAAACCAAAGAGAGTGTATATACCTGTACTTGATGCTCAGATAGAGGCATTATGAACATTTCATTTTGTAGATGGTAGAGAGTTGACTACTATGCAATCAGAATAAAATTTAATTTTAAATTAATGAGCACTGGTTATGATGATGACAGACAGCTAATAAGCATTCATGACACACTAAACTTTGTGCTAAAGATTATCTTGTAGATCTTCTGAAATTCATTGCTTGCCCTATATCCATACAAAACTGGTTTTTATAATAACTCATATTTTTAAATTAAATTTAATTTTATTAATTACACTTTATTCACTTTGTATCCCCCCAATAAGCCACTCCCTCCTCCCCTCCTGGTCCTACCCTCCCCTTTCTTCATGCCTGCCCCTCCCCAAGTCCACTGATAGGGGAGGTCCTCCTCTCTTTCCTTCTGATCTTAGTCTATCAGATCACATCAGGAGTGGCTGCATTATGACTCATATTTTAAAAGCAAAACTGAGATTTCAAAATATTAATTGATTTTCTTCAGTCACATAGCCAGTTAATGGCAAAGGAGCAGCTTCAGTGTAGTGTTTACACTTAAAACATTTATTACCGTCACTGTCACACCTTGAAAAGCCGTGTAGTAAAATGGATAGGGACTGCATTTTATCTGGTAATCTACATAGCTTGGATCTTCCACAGAACCATTCACCTGGGCTTTGTTTGTTTTCATTTTAGAAGAGACTATAGAAGGAAATATCCATGAAATGTGTGATGAAATAGATTAAGACTATTTTATGATAAATGCTTACACAAAATTGATACAAGCAAGTGACTATTTTGGAGCTGGCTTAAGATATCAGAATTAGTTATCAATAAACAAGAGTAAGCTTAGAGGTCCTATCTCCTTAGTTACTGCCACAAAAATTCAACCCTAATTTGTTAAAATGGTAGACATCACTGGGCTTATTTATAGGAAAGAAGGAAATAAATGTCAACTACAAGTAGTCACATGCCTGTAATATCAACACTTGGGAGGCTGAAATAGATGACTAGTGAGTCCAGGACAGGCTGAACTACATATTGGGGTTACAAGCCAGAAAATAGCTGAACTACATAGGAAGATCTTATTGAAAAACAAACACACCATAACTTAAAAACATTACTGGAAAATGATTAAGTGTTTATTGATAGGGGTCGAGTCACTTAAATTATTACAGTTAATTGAAATAATTTGTATTAAACTATTTTTTATTGACTTTAAAAAGTATTGACTTTAAAAAGTTAATCATATATAATTACATAAAAAATCACACAATGTCATTGGATATTTAATATGAAACATAAATACATTTTTGCGATACAATATTTTGTCGGTGGCTGCCTATACTGGGACTGGGAATTGGGACAGGAAGACTAACCAGCTCTGTTTATTTTCTTTTATATTGCTTGGTATCATTTGGTTTTTGTAAATAACAAGAATATATTTGTAGTAAAAGCTTCAAAACTTAATTTTCCACCAAGAGAAAAACAGCACCAATTTCCTTGGCACTTTCCACAATTTTAAGATAAAGAAAAGAAGGAAGCCAAGAGATGTTTTCAGCATCCTGCCCAAGTATTTCCAGATTCTATTTGAGACAGAAACAATATAAATACTTAGAAATAAAAGCCTTCAGTTATGGAGGAAACGACTATTTGCTCTATGGCTCATTTTGAATTATTGAAAGCAGAATGCAGATCTTCTATACAATCCTCAGAGAAATAAAAAAAAAAAACAACAACATAGGAATGTATCTTTATTGTAATCTTGAAACAGTGACATTACTGTGGGAAATCAGAGGGCATTCTACAGCAGTAGTTTAATTTAGTCTCTCTAAAGCAGCCATAAAATTCAAGAAACTTGGGAGATGCCTTTTAGTTTAGACCGCACACAGAGTTCACAGACACAATGATGAAGATCCAAGACTTACTCAAAATGAGAAGCAAACTTTCCTTATGCAGCTGTGATAATCCATTGGGCTTGCAATTACCGAAGCAGAGTTTGTGAATGAATATTCACTTTTTTCAATTAAAAAAGTTTTCCAAAAATTTGAGCAGGGCTAATCGACTTCAAGTTTGAAGCTACTGTTTGGAGGAAATTTCCATTCTTCAGTGCTGCTAAATGGCTAAGCCAGGCTCTCCTGCAATTCCTAAGTTATGATAATACTGGAGAAATTTGGGTTTCTCAGATTCCTTATAAAACAACTGAAAGTTTCTTTCAAGGTACAAATAAAGGTTTCATGATTAATGATGACTTTAAAATGCGATAGTAGAGTTCTTTTTTATAACAGATAAATTTATCGTAATACTATGAATATCTAAGTCACATTGCTGAGCCACTCAACTCCTCAGCTTCTTTCTTGAGATTCTTCTAGCTTCCAGATGTAGAGAAAGCAGGTTACCTATCACCAATTCCAACTGCCAGCTGGCAGGAAACTCTGGAAGCACAGAGAACAGTGTAATAGTGAAGGTTGGGGGAGTAGGGAGGAGTAGGGTCTTAGTCTGTCATCTAAGCTGGACTAAACCTGTATAAGCCAGGTTGCCCTTGAGCTTGTGACACTCCTTATGTTTCAGCCTCCTAGTGGAATTACAAGCATGAGCCACTCACCTGGATCCTCAAGAATAAGATTTAGGAGGCTGGAAAAGATAAGCCATAGGTTAAGAGCTCTTCTTGCTCTTGTAAAGGGCCAGAGTTTATTTCCCAGAACACACTGAAGGCAATTCACTACTAGTTACAACTCTACCTCTAGATCCAGGGGATACAACACCCCCCTCTGGCCTCCATGCATATGCACAGAGACATAAATAAAATTTAAAAAATAAATCTTTGGAAAAAAATAAGATTTATGCTGAGTTATTTTTATCTGTTTTGTTGCTAAATTCCTATAACAAACATCTGAGATGTTATTCTCATTGTACATTGTCATTGACCTGTGTCTTGCCTTTAAGTGTGGCCCTCAGATGGAACTTAAGGTATGCATGCATATTTGTGAATAAAAATCACAAATATTATCATCTGCTAGACAAGGGAAAACATAAAACATAAATGACTTGCCCACAGAAATCTGCAAGATGGTAAGATTAGATCTCCATGTTCTGAGGTTGGGCTAATTTTGAGATAGCAGTTTTCCTTTGTCTATTGTTCTATCAGCCACTGTTCATAAACATTAATTGTGAGTCTGTTATGGGTCAGGAGTGTTATAGAAGATGAGGACCTACAAAGGTTACCATGACCAAACATCTTCATCTGTTCTTAGACATTCTTCTGAATTATGCTGTGGGGATTTAGCTTTTCCAAGTATTTCATATGCTCCTAATTTTGTGCATGATGAGCTCAGGAGCTTGTGACTAGTTCAGACCAATGATGAACAGTGATTTGTGTTCCAGATGATGCCATTGGAAGTTACCCTTTCTCATATCCAATCTTCACATATAAGAGTACTTATGTTCATATGCTAAGATCATGTGTCACACGATGAAAGAAGCCTACCTTATTACATGCTAATAAGACCTTGATTATTATGTGGAGGAATGTTCTCATTAATTCACAGTGACATTTGTAAGCTCAAATTCTAAGTCAGATATGTTTAAGAATTTATAACCAGAGTAACAATTGAATTAAAATAATTTCATCATTTTTTTGCAACAGCATTTCCTTACTGATACAGATATTGCTAGAAAGAGTAGAACACATTGGGAATTTAATGTATATATAATATATAATACACTTATACACGTGTACACACACACATATGTATATTCCTTGAGAATGTTGCATAGTGTATTTTGAACAAATTCACATCCCTCAACTTGCCTTACTCACCGTCCAACCTTCCTACCCCTTCTCACTCAACTTTGAGATTGCTTCTTTCCTCATCGAGCCCAGTTTGTGGTGCCCAGTTAGTCTTGGCACTTGTTCATTCATATTCATTGCTGCCCTATTTACAACAGCCACAAAAGAGAAACAACCTAGATGTCCATCAACTGATGAGTAGATAATGAAAATCCACCTTGTACACTTCCACAATGGATACTTATTCTACTGTTAAAAATTACATTATGAAAATTATAGTTAAGTGGATGGAGCTATAGGCTGTAGTGGAAATTTTGATTCCTTTAAAAACTCGATTGTTTTATGAGAATGTGTTTTGGTCTCAAGCGTGGGATGTGGAAATGTTTTATCCACTGCTGTGAGAGACCTGTGTGGAGGCGTGGTCTTTGTCATATGAAAACAGACTCATGAGAGGAATGTGATGTTTTCCAGCTGTAAATACGTTGTGTGAGGGGTATGCTTTTTTTCCAGCTGGAAAACATTCTTGTTTGGATTCTGAGAACATATAAATAGAAGCCCCAAAACAGAGAGAGGTCGATTTGCATCAACCCCCCTACAATTTGCCTCACTTCAGTAAGCTTTGCACTTCAATAAGCTTTGCATCATTTGGAGTCACTTGGCTTCACTTCCCTTCTAGATGCTCCTAGAAAGAAAGGCTCCAGGGAACCTTTTGGGGTTGCCACTACCATTTGCTGTTTGCTGTTTGACAGGACTTCTGTAATCTGGATAATTGAGACTGGTATTGCCCTAAAGAACCCAATAACCCTAAACAACAGGAAGTAGCTACAGAGGTCTGTGCCCCTTGTCTATACTAACCTGCTTGCTCTCCTAACTAGGGGTGGGAGGTTGGGAAGGATGTAGAGGCATTTAAGAACCCTAAATAAAGTAGGTTTTTGAAAACTCTAAGCTTACAGTAGGCAGTAGGGAATTTTGTGGCCATTATTTGTTTTTTTAAATTATGCGTTCTTTATAGGATTCTTTTCTAACTGGAAGATCCTAAACGATTAAACAATAGAAGATATAAAGAAATTAAATATAGTTAAGCAATTTAAAGTTTTCTATGGTAGAAAGAAAGAGTGATGAAGAACTAGTCATTACTAAATGTAGAAATATGTGCAGTGAAATATTAAGAGAAAATCTAAAACCATAAAACTGAAACATAATATCCTAAGGAATGGAGGATGAGAGGTCAAATAAAGTCATTTTAACCCAAGAAAACTGAGGAAATAGAGAAAAACAGAAAAGCAGGATACAGTGCACAAAATAAGAAATGCATTCATTAAAATAATTACTTGTCAATTAAAAGGTAATAATTACCAGTTAAGAACTAAAAAGACTAGGATCAGAAGGAAGGAGAGGAAGACCTCTCCTATCATCGGACTTGGAGAGGGGCATGCTTGGAGAAGGGGGTGGGAAGGTAGGATTGGGAGGGGAGGAGGGAGGTGTTTATGGAGGGATACAAAGTGAATAAAGTGTAGTTAATAAAAATTTTAAAAAAGTTGAAGATGCCAAAATTAGAGACTGGTGCTATGATAAAATTAGACTGATACAAATTAACTCATAATAAAATACATTCCGCCGTTGGCAACAAGACCTTAGGAATGTCTTTATAAGAAATGACCAAATCATCTGTAAGGTATTTATGATTTTCTTTACAATTTTGTGTGTGTGTGTGTGTGGGGGGGGTCATATTGTAATGTCTGGTGTGTTTATTACCATTTAGTGCTAGTTTTTAAACACTTCCATTTTTGTGTATTTGATACAGGAGTTTTTAAATGCCTAAGCACGTCCTGCATCTTCCATTATTCTTATGTTGTGACTCCCAGGCTTTAATTATACTCTGGTAATATGAAAAAAAAGAACTAAAAAGAGTATATTGTGTAATACTTATACTAAAACATAAAGACATAAGTTGTGAGAATTTATAGTAAGTCAGGCAGTGGGAAAACACATGCTAGAAAATTACTGAGCAAACCAAACACAGCAGCATCATTATTAATTACATAAAATAGATGTGCCAGGCTGGAGTTTTAATCAGATATACAGGTTATTCTGAAGTAATGTCGAAGGGGATAATTCAAAAGAAAGATAAATTCTAAACCTAAAAAGCAGCTCACTCTCTCTTAAGAAGTTTGGTGAATTAATTGGGGATTTTCCAATACTCTTGCCTAATAAAGCAGATAAGAAATTGGCAAAAATACTATCAAGAGTAAATCATAATATTAGTGTCTTTCATCTAATGGGTATCTTTTAAAATTGCATCTTTTAAAAGCTGACAGAAGTAAGTTGAGGGAGGAAAGATTAGTCTCACAGCTTAGAGGATTCAGTCCATTATGGTGGAATGGAAAGGCATGGCAGTGAAGGCTTGGAAGAGCCTAGAGTATAGTAACAGACATCTGGGAAAAGACCGAGAGAGGCAGGCACCAGGGGCCCAGGGTTACCTTAAAAGACTCACCTAATCATCTCTTCACCAGCTGGTCACCACTTCCTTCCGTAGGATTCCATAGCTTCCCCCCCCCCATATGGTGTGATCCACTGGGGAACATGTGTTCACAACATACGCTTGTGTGGGGATTTCAATCTCCTCAGATAGTCAGATTTATTTCCTACCATAACCAGAGATTGAAATTAACATATGCACCCTACTGAGTTTCCAGCCCTAGTGTAAACAGAAGTTTTCTAGGAAACTTTTATCTAAAAAGAATCTAGAGGCACATTTAAAAATTGGACAAAACTGCATATATTAAATTGATTCCATTATTAAAAATAATACCCACCCAAAATTCTTTGTGTACACCAAAAGGCATTAAATTAGACTCTCAGTGATAACAAAAGGCTTAGCATGTCTTGAACAGTTGTATACAAGGAGACAAGGAAGTGTGTATCTGTCTTTCTGAATGATTGCTACAGTTTTGATTCTAAAACTGAATGAATTAGAATTAAAAAAGAATGTAAGGTGAATAAATAAATTAATTAAAAGAAAAAGTGAATGAAAAGTATATAAGGAAGAACTGATACATCTTTACAAGTGGTAACACAGTAACCTGAGAATATATTAACTAGGATTCAATAATGGATATATCCTAAGAGTGTTATAACAACTTATTTAATAAACCTTTACTATAACTCAATAGTATTGCTTAGTAGGTAAGCAATACTAACTGAAGGCGATTTAAAACATGGAGATGCTTATTGCAATAAGCCATCATTAGTCTTTTTAAAATTTTATTTATTCACTTTACATTCCGATCTTAGCCCCATCCCTCTTCTTTTCCCTTCATCCTATCCCCTCCCCTATTCCTCAGATAAGGGAAGACCCCATCCCCACCCCAGCTCATCAAGTTGAATCAGGACTGAGCGAGTCCTCTTCTCTTTTGGCCTGGCAAGGCAGTCGCACCAGGGGGAAGTGATCAAAAAGCAGGTAACAGAGTCAATGTCAGAGTCAGCCCTGGCTCCCTTACTACGGAACCCACATGAACTGTGAGCTGCCCAAATGCTACATCAGTGTAGGCAGCCTAGGTCCAGTCTATGCATGGTCCTTGGTTGGTGCTTCAGCCACTCTGGGCCCTGGTTATTTGGCTCTATTAGTCTTCTTGTGGAGCTGCTGGCACCTCTATGTCCTTCTGCCCTTCCTCTCACTTCTACACAAGACTCCGTATGCTTTAACCAATGTTTGGAGTGAGTCTCAGTATTTGTTTCCATCTCATGCTGGGTGGAAAGTCTCAGAGAACAGCTATGCTAGGCTCTTGTCTGTGAGAACAGCAGAACATCATTAATAGTGTCAGGGGTTGGCTCTCCCACAGCATGGGTCTCAGGTTGCATTGGTTGGACATTCCCTCAATCACTGCTCTATTTTTATCCCTGCACATCTTGCAGGCAGAGTGTAGTTGTATTTTTTAAATTTTTTTTGTACATTTCTTAATATCTCTTTCTTCCTTCTCCAGTCCAATCCCTTCCAACATCCCAATACCAGGTAGGAGAGAAGGAACTTTAGTGGGGAGAGGGGTCATTGTTCTCTTTGGATACTTTCTGCTGGTTAGGGTCCTCAGTTTCCTTTTGGCAGGCCCACTCTTTGTTTCAGGACATCTCCAACTTCTTTTTTCAAACTGCATCAACCGCAACCTGGAACAGCAGTGGGAAGCACAAGCAGCTTTCTTCTTTCTTGGAGTTTTCTTTCTCTGGGCCCTGGAATTTATTTGCTCTCCAAAGTCCTCAGATTTAAACTATCTGTAGCTGGCAAAGAGCCTCTCTCAGAGCCTGCATGAGGCAAATAGTTTGCTGCTGTAGACCATCTGAATCAGACCCATATCCCATACCTGGACTTAAAACAAAAACATGTTTACCTGTCATAAACCAACAGCAGGGTAAATTTTGGGCCAAAGCTTTTGTGGGTGGGTTGGTAATCCACCCCCTCTACTAGGAGTCCTGTCTAGATAGAGGATGTCCTCTTCAGCCTCCATGACCTCTACTACTAGAAATGCTCAATGTTCTTAATCATCAGGGACACGCAAATTAAAATGACTCTGCAGTTCCATCTTACACCCATCAGAATGGCTAAGATCAAAAACTCAAGTGATAGCACATGCTGCTGAGGATATGAAGAAAGGGAACACTCCTCCATTGCTGGTGGGAATGCAAACTTGTGCAACCACTTTGGAAATCAATCTGGAACTTTCTCAGAAAAATTGGGAATAGCTACACTTTTAAGACCCAGCCATACCTCTCCTGGGCATATACCCAAAAGATGCTCTATTATACAACAAAGACATTTTCTCAGCTATGTTCATAGCAGCTTTACTCATAGTAGCCAGAATCTGGAAATAACCTAGATGCCACTCAACTGAAGAATGGGTAAAGAAATCGTGGTACATTTACACAATGGAATACGACTCAGCTGTTAAATCATTAGTCTTTCTTTAGAACAAAAACAGGGTGGGAAACAATTTCTATGCAGGTGAGATTAGATTGAGGTGAATCGGGAGAAAACAGTGGAGATGAGAAAAGTGAGCAAATCCTATTGATTGGAAATTAACTTAATCATACTTGGAGGCTCTTTGGTGTTGCAGATATGTATGGGCTACAAAGTAAGCCAAGCTGAATAGGATAGACAACAAGATGTCTGTGGCAGGTTGATTTGGGAAGGAGAAAGAAAATGAACCGGGGCAGATGGATATTGATCGTATCCAAAAATATATCAATTTAATAATGAATCCAGTTACATGCATGAACACTGAAATCATTGTGGTCACCATATCTAATAGATTAAGATTCTTCTGGGGGTTCATAACAGATTAGTCCCAAGGTCACTCATATGAATCCCACGTGCAAGTGCTGGCCACATTAAAATGCACAGGTTCTGATAAGGATAGTTTGACCAAGACTGTGCAAATGTTGCATGACTGAATCTGAATAGCAGCCACTATTAATTTAGTTTCTCTAAAACGACCTTGTCTTTTTTAAGTCTTACAACCGTCCTGTGAGGTAGATTCTATTTTACTCATTATACAGAAGAAGCAACTGATATTCTAATGCATGTCCAAAGGTGCACAAGGATAAACAGGAGTAGTAAAACTCTGCTCTCAATCCAGTCATTTGTCATGTGTATCTGAAGTATCTTGATGTCCCATTTAAAACAATCCTGATCCTCTACTATTCTTTTCTTGAGGAGCAATTTAATCAGTAGCACCTCATCACTATAGACTTTTCAGAGTGAGAACTTGTACAGCTTACTGCAGTCGAAGCCTGGAATGATCCCTGGTAGATGATGACATATCCCCCATCAATCCAAATTCAATATAAACAAAACTGGTACTTGTTTTACAATCCACACTGTGCTGACAGTCTAAATAGTGGTGTTTATTTTCACAGCTGCAGTGATTGTAGTCCTTAAATCAAGGCGGTATTATTTGGTCTATAAATCAAAGATTGGATTTTAAATTACCAATCCACTGAGTAAGAAGTCAAGAAGAATAAACAGTACTTTACAAAGCTATATATTTTTTTTCCAGTACAAAATTTTCCTAGAGCACTGAACTTTAACTGTTTTCTAATGTAAGATTTCTATGAGGGGCAAGTCCCAAACTGACAATGTGTAGGGGGTGTGTTTAAGTCCCTGTTAGCAGCCTCAAAGAAATTTCTAGTATTGGGTTGTCTGACTAAATACACAAATAAATGAATTCTTCTTTCTTTAGCTGTATAGAAGGTTTTCTTTTTAGTTTTATGAGGTCCTACTTGTCAAATGTTTTCTTTAATTTCTTGGCAATTAGAAATTTCTAGGCAGATTTAATTTCTGGGCAAATTTCTGTATGGAAAATATTTTCTTACACCTGTATCTTGTAGGATACTGAGTATATTTTCCTTTGGAAATTTCAGTGTATTGGGGTTTCAAATTGAGGGTTTTGATTCAATTGTTGCTTTTAATGCACCAATGATAGATACATATATATGTATATATACACATATATATGTATATACATATATATGTATATGTATATATACACATATATATGTATATATGTATATACATATATATACAAATGTGTATATATGTATATATATACGTATATATACATATATATATACATTTATACACACACATACACACACACAAACATATATATATATATATACATATATATTTGTAGAGTGGACATCCAGTTTCCTCTGAAGCAGTTGTGGAAAATGCAATATATTCCTTAGTATATATTTTTGGCATCTTTGTCAGATGACTGTAGTTACACATGTTTGGGCCTTATAATTTTGTTCTAGTGCTCCATATGTCTGTTTTTATGCCAGGATCATAGTGTTTTAATTGCCATAACACTGTAATATGCTGGAAATCTGAAATGGCGATTCTTACAGCATTGTTCTTTTGTTCAAGGTTGCTTTGACTATCTGAAGTCTTTTTAGTTTTATATGAATTTTAGGACATACTTTTCTATTTATATGAATAATGCTGTGAGTATTTTGACTGTGATTACACTGAATCTGTAAATTTATTTTTGGTAGAATTGTAATTTTCACAATATTAATTCTACCAATTCATGAGCCTGGGATGTCTTCTCATTTTCTAATGTCTTCTTCCATTCTTTATTAGAAATTTAAAGTTTTTATTTTACAGATATTTCAGTACTTTGATTGGCTTTACTCCTATATATTTTATTTTCTTTGAGGCCCAACCTAGTAAGTCTTTCCTCTTAGCCATAAAACCTCTTGAACTTATGCAAATCTTCAGATAGAGCCTGAGTCTCATCCTCAGAAGAAACTCACATTAGCTGTCTACATCACATTCATAATCAGAAGACAGAGAACAATGAATAAGCACTGTTACTCAGCTCCCCTTCACTTGCGCACTTCATGATGCTAACCAGGGAATGATTCGCCAATAGCGAGCGCATCTCCTTACTTCCATTAACACAGTCAAGCTAATCCCTTAGAGCCCCATCTCCTAGGTGATTCTAGATTTTGTCAGGCTGACAGCACCAACCATCACAGGAGCCTTGGAGAAAACTGGCAGCTTCCTGAGTTTGTATTATGGAATTTAATGAGGAATGATGAAATGGCATTGATAAAATTTTTTGACTTTTTTTTTTCCTGAGGCAGAGAGAAAGAATGACATGAAGAGTTTATGAGCGACTCATAAAAATATATTCATATAATCACCGAGTCAGTCTAGAGTACTATAGTCTACCCCAAACCAGAAACTGTTCCAGATGAGGAGGATACCATGGTGAATGACAAGAATGATTCCTGTCTTCATGGGGCATACAGTCTACAGTACATTCGGAAGGGAAGTCTAGCTACATCTTGATGATCTAAAACAGGAAGGCCCCTTGCCTTACCCCTCTCTTTGTTGCAGGATCTTTATAGACAATACCAATGGGGACTATTTCTGGAAAGCTGATTGTGCCGGATAGTTTTATGTCAACTTGACACAAGCTAAATTCATCTGAGAGGAAGGAATCCTAATTGGGTAAAAGCTTCAATAAGGCTGGGCTGCAGGCAAATGTAAGGCATTTTCTTAATTAGTGATTGATGATAGAGGGCCCAGCTCATTGTGGGTTGTGATATCCCTGGGATGGTAGTCCTGGGTTCAATAAGAAAACATGCAGAGCGAGCCCCTAAGCAGTTCTGTATCAGTTTCTGCTTCCAGATTCTACCCTGCCTGAACTCCTGTCCTTGCTGATTTCAATGATGAGCTGTTATATAGAACTTGCAAGTGAAATAAACTCTTTCCTCCCCAAGCTGCTTTACTAAGATAATAGGTAAGATTTAAAAAAAAATGACACCACCCTTGCCACCAGGAAGCCCATGTTCTATTTGATGAGGCAGGTATGGTTTTACAGCAATATAAGACATCCATTCTGTGGATAGTGGCTACACACTGGAGGGAGCAGCCAATTCTGCAAGTTCAGGGTAGAGGGGGCATCTCAAAATTAGTTCAATAAAGGAGCCATTACTAGAGATGGCATTGCGTGAAGATGTTCTAACTTTGTTTACTTATCTACTCATACAAAACGTAAGTAAATAAGCAAACTTCAGTGTGACATTTTGTACACATACGTCATTATACCAGAAGCACATTGACTTTTCAGTACCTTCTTCAGTACATGGTACAAATTTGCGGGCCCTTCTCACTTTTTCTTTTTCTAGAAGAATATGCTTTCATTACATCCACATTGAAAATAGGGCATCTGATTGGATGGACTTATGGGAATGGAACAATGCAAATCACTTCTGTGTTTTTTGGAAAACCTTCTCTGGGTAAATGCAGTAGATTTTTATATCCAGTAAAAACTAACTCAGGGAAGGGAACGACCACCAAGCTAACACCATTTGTCTTTCAAAAGTTGAATACTTCTGTATTTATTTAGAAAAGAGTCCTATGTGGGGCAAGTGAGCCGTGGGATTGGAGAAACCAGCCTGGAGCAAGAGTGGGGTCTAGACCTGTTCAAACCCTGAAAATCTCATCTTGAGACCGGCAGAAGTAAGGATCGCTCCGTCCCTGTTCTGGGCCTGCATGCCCTGGTACACAGAGCCTTCCTTGCAGCTCCTACCTCTGCCATCCTTGAGGCAGTCACATGGCCTAGTGACCAGCGTTCTTAACCTCTGAACTATCTCTCAGGGCCCCTGAGGTGGGATTTTCAAACTGACCTATCTATACTTCCTGGAGACTTGTTGTTACCTATAGAAACTTCATGTAATGAGAATTAACTTCATTCTCAGATTTCTTTCTGATTTACTCTGTGCTTAGAACTTAGAATAGCTACCCTTCATTAAGACTCTCGTTGCACTCAAGATCCCTTCTTCCTCCTGTGACCTATAAAATTATCTGCAACATGTGTTTTTTAGTAACACTTGAAGTTAATAAGTTATATAATAGTTTTTGTGAAAACATATTTATTGGTGATTTCTCTTTCTTTTACTTATTTGTTTTGGGCAAATGCATTCATTTTATTGGAAAAGTTAATAAAAGAAAGGAAAGATATGACAAACCTGACTTCATTAAGTCAAACTATTTTCATGTTTCCACGTTCCACTCTCATCTCCATATTTTGGTTCTTAGGATATTTAGCACAACCGTGGCTGGCTAGAGATAGCTTTCAATATAAAAAAGAATGTGTTCCAAGATCCAAAGGGAAACTGGCATTTTGTAGAGGAAGAGAGGAAAGGAAAGAAGTCGCTACAGTCCTGGCTTTGCTCACTGTAACTGGATTTTATTGTGGATGGAAAGGAATGGGGTGGCAGTAAGGGATGTAGGGCATCTGAGAGCATGGAGCATTCCTTCAAACAGGCATTAAGCATTCTCTCTCTCTCTCTCTCTCCCTCTTTCTCTCTCTGCTCCAGGAACTGAACTCATGGCCCTGTGCTTGTACATTAATGACTGACTGAGTAATCATTCATTATTCTCAAATTGATCCTAAATATTTTAATTTTACAATGAACAGTAATGATAGGAGATCATTTCTTCTGTTTTTCTGTTCTTCTTCATCTGTATGCCCACTTCCCCCTTCATCACCTTGATATTTGTAATTTCTGACTAATCTCTTCCTACTGTATTATCTATTTCCTAACTTTGTGTGTTTTTCTCAGTACATTGGCTAAGTACTGGTAATTGCTTTGTTGAACTTTCTCTCTTTACATCCATGAATATTGATTAGTCTCTCCAGTTGCCAGAACAGAATTTAGGCCAGATGGTTCAAGCAAAAATATTCATTAAAGGGTATTTGGAAGCTCACAAACCCTCTCGGAACATTTGGGAACTCAGCTTGGATACTATATAGTTAGGGGCACAACAACTCTTGTTCTGCCCTATGAATGTCCAAGTCCCATAGGCTCAGTTTTCACAGGAATCTACAGCTACTACTATCCTCACTCAATATCTGAGATGCTGAGGACCATTCACTAGGATTCAGTATGGAGAAAAAGTCGATAACATGCATTCCCGCCTCTGCCAGGAGGTCAGTTTTTCCATCTGTGGATACTATTGTTTGTTGCTTAGTGTCTCAAATAGCAGATGATGTTTTTGCCTTGTGGGTCCTGGTCATGGGCACATCCCTAGATGCATGTCTGTGAATAATACTTTGCAATGTCGTAAATATAGAAATAAGGTGCATCTGATTTGAAGTCACCCAGCATAGAGTTCATTATGACACAACACTTGACCATGAGTATTCTCATTTTCTCTGTGGACATAACTTTTCCGATGAAAGTTCTTTGTCCCCCACATGCTTTCTCTGCTTTTCTCACTCTTTCACTGTTGTTTTGGTTATTGGCTCTTTACAGTTATTTTTCTTCATCAGTGGATTCTTTCCTGGCCCAGTGACTCAGAAGCCCTCCTTGGGTAAAGGAATAGCAAGGCATACAAGATTGGCAACCATTTCATGCACCTGTGCTGTGCGTATAACTTCATTGAACTTGTATTTCTTTTGACTTAGCAGACACTGTCATCTGTAGGACTTTAAAATATAGAATTCTTTTCTCTTGTGCCCCTTGTGTATTTCCTTTCCAGTCCTACCTTCCAGTTTCTTGACTTGTAAGCATGTGAGTACTGGTAGTGTCCTCTCGACCTGTATCTCAGCATCTCTCCTACCCAGAAAAGAGCACTTTGCCTGCTCTCTGAGAATTGAAATCCTGGGTTTCATCTTTCTGCTCTTGGTACAGCCTTGCTCTATACTCTGCTGTTTTTGGATGCTGCTGCCCAGCTTGTGGTTAAACATGGTCTGCGAGTTCCATTAAGTATGTGGCTTGCAGCTTTCTTTTCAATCTCCTTGTGGCTTTTTCTGACTTATGAGAAGTAGAAGGGGAGGATGATTTCACATAAACATTTTCAAAACCTCAACCCTTCTAGCAACGATTATCCCGTTCCCTGTCTGCACCTGTTATTGCTGTACCTTTTCTAGGCTTTCATCCTATCCTGAGAATTTCTCTTGCCTGTATTGTGCCATGAAGTCCTAGAGGGAGATATTTACTGATGACTCAGCTTTCCTTCTGCATTTCCATGCTCTCTAGGACCAGTCCTTAATCCACAAGCCATCTGCTTTGTTGCTGTTGTGGCTGGAATGAAAAATACTCACCACAGGTCCACAAAATTGAAAACTTGGCAGTGTTGTTTGGGGAATTTATGGGAACTTCAGGGTGTATAGCTTGGAGGACATCTGTCACAAGGTATGGGCTTTGGGAATTCACAGCCCCACCTTCCTGTTCTATCTCTCTCTTTCTTTCTCTCTCTCTCTTTCTTTCTCTCTCTCTCTTTCTCTCTCTCTCTCTTTCTCTCTCTCTTTTCCTCTCACTCTCTCTCTGCTTTCTATGTGTGCTTGAAGATGACATATCTCAGTTTCCTATTCTGGCCATCTGCTACTATGCCTCCCTTACTATTATGGGCTCTCCCTCTGAAACTGGAAGTCCAAATAAATTGTTTCTTTCTTAAATTGTCCTGTGTCGTGGTATTATATGGCAGAAAAACAACTAATACAGTCACTTAGTCATATACTAGGCATCTCATGGTCATCATGCCCAAATTTACATCCATTACAATTACCAGACTTCTAATAATAGGTGTTTGGAGCCTGGGTATGATATTTTCAGGTTCTTGGCCTGTTATCCACAGAACTGAAAATAAGTGCTTATACAGATTTGCAAACGACACAAGATAACTGGTTTAGCTATTCCTCTTTCTCCTCCTTCTTTCCCTCTCTCCTCTTTTTTCATACACAGTATAGGAAACTAATCAGGAAAGTTTTCTAGGAAAGATATTACCCAAGCTGAATCTTCAGGGCATTGTGGGATTCAGAAAACAGATTTTAGAAAGAAGATTGGTTCCGATATAACAGAATAAAACAGAAGGAACACATTTGAGGTCCCTGGGAAGAAAGGATGAGAGAGTGAATAATCAAGTGTGCAAAGCTTAGTAAGATTAGGGATGCTTCAGAGCTGGCCTGGAATTAACAAGAGGGAATGTGTAAGCAGTTCACTAATGCACATGGGCATTATTACCTATGGAATGAGTTCTTTACTGAAGTTCATTGGAGAAGCCGATATGATTAAGTTCGCCTTCCAGAGAGATCCCCATTTCTAGATGTAGGAAAACGGGTACGAGACAGTCCAAGTAAGGGATGCTGATTCTTCAGTGACCTGTGGACAAAGGGTAGTTAATCATGTAAACTCTGCCCAATCACTAGGTTTTAATCCATATTCTGCCACTCACAGAGACAAAGACAAAATGGTAACTACCAGTGCACTACACTCTTAGCCAAATATTAATACAAAGATATTTCATTTTTTGTACCAGAACATGAGAGCTATGTAATTGATATTAATTATTATTATAATTTAGAATATGTTGTTACATTCTATATTAAGTATTGTATTAGAAAACAAAAATATGAAAGAATACAATAGAAAAACAAAAGAAAAATTAAGGAGAATAATAATAATAATAAAAAGACAAAGAAGAAGAGGAGAAGAATGACCATCACCACCAACCTCTGGCCCCAAAGGACATTATTCATGACTAAGAGAAAAAAAACGTAAGAGAAGATTAGAAAGTAAATGAAAGACTAGAAAGTAAGTAAAACACAATGGAAACAAAAAGAAAGAAAACAAAAACAAAAAACAAAAAACCTTGACACCACGCACATGGTTCCATAAACTGCCCCTGAGATTTGAAGTTTGAGAAGTAACTATTCTGAGCCAGAAACTGTCTTTATGCCACCATGCTACCCTACTATATGTGTCACCTCTCCCTGGAAACAGTGATCTCCTTGTAGACCTACTGTGGCAGCATAGCTGAACACCCACAGCCCTGTGAACACTTTTTGTCTGGGTGGATAAAGTGTCTTTAGAGATCAGAAAGAGAAAACCATCTACTCCTTGTAGAGAAAGGCGGAAACAGACACATGGAAGGCTGCTTAGAGGAGAGGACATTTTAGGTGTTCGCTAACCACATAGGGGTACTTTGGAACGGAAATGAAGATGGAGTTCCAACAAATGCCAGCTTGCTGAGTATAATGACACAGGGACTCTCTAAAGTACTTGATATGAGTGTTCTCATCAAAACTTTATGTATCAAGGATGATAGGTTTCATTGATTATCATTCTCAGAGACACAGGAATTTGAGAAGTTTCCCTAGTGTGCCCAAGGTCACTCAACCAGCCAATAGTTAAAGAGGCTTCTAACACAGAGTTTCCTAGCACATACTCATTTTGTGTCCCTGTCCTTTTTTCAGCATTTCATCCAATCAAAGGCTCAAAGCAGAGTGGTAAACAGAGTATTTAGGAAAACACTGAGCCTGATATAAAGAAATCAGGCTGAGAACCCTGAACTTCAATTTGGTTTTTAAGCCAGTGCTGTTTTTACTTCACTAGCCTGCCTCCAGCAAAGAAAACAATATTTAAAAATCAATCAAAGACCCAAAGCCAATAATGATTATACAAGCAAGGTGATTGATATTATTTACTCCAGCTAGATTAAAATGTTCCCTAGGAAAAAAAATCCATAAAGACAACATGAACCATTATGTAAAGCTATGTGGAGCCTTTCAGATAATAAAATGGGTGCCATAAATTATTTCTGCCTCTGCAGAGAGGGTAAATATTTGTTATCAATTTAACAAGTCTAGAAAACAGTGGATTACAGGGGCCATTGCACCAGATAAAATTCACCCTGTCCCAGACTCTTAATGTCCTCTTAATGCCCTTCCTAAAGTGAATTCCTTCCAGAGGCCACTGAGCAAAACCTGTATTGAAGAACTGCAGAGGGCTGTGTGGGAGGAAGAGCTACTCTCCCTAATACTGACAGAACTCCTAATGTAAATAAAACTAATGAAAATAAAACTCGGGAATCAGACCCTGGGCACCAGGACTGCGCCTGTCAGACTCCTGAGTGACATACCAGTTATTCATCATTACGCAGCACGTGGTACCCTTCACTCATCTTCATGCTTCATTTGCCTCACCACTCACATCCCAGATTCCCAAGTCTTAGTTCCCACTGAGGTATAGCTCCATGTATCTGCATAGGTCAAAGAATGAGTATTTTAACCCCACAGTAGATGCAACTTGCATTTTTTTTTTTTTATAAAACATATCAAAAAATATCTCCCCGTCACTCTCTGGGGGTAAGCACTAAGTCATCTTTTCTGAGCACAGTTAGAAGATGGTAACAGTGAGCCTCCCCCTCCCTCCATACAATGATTTTAAGACTTCAGTGAGGTTGTGCTAGTTAGTTTTTGTCAGCCTGACACAAGCTAGAGCCATCTGAGAATAGGGAACCACAGCTGAGGAATTGTCTTCCTCAGCTTGGACTGTAGGCAGATCTGTGGGGCGTTTTTGTGATTAATGATTGATGTGGGAGGGCACAACTCACTGTGGGTGATGCCACCCCTAAACTGATGGTCATAAGTTATGTGAGAAAGGCTGGGCAAACCATGAAAGCAAGCCAGTAAGCTGGGTTCCTTTGTGGCCTCTGCTCCAGTTGCCACCTCTAGATTCCTTCTTGGGTTCTTCCCTCACTTCACTCAGTGATGGGCTATAAGCTGTAAGATGGCATAAACCCTTTCCTCCTCATATTGCTTTTGGTGATAATATTTATCACAGCAATGGAAAGAAAACGAATTCAAATACCTTTCTTTTTTGTTCCAGAACGCGGTAGATATATAATCAAGGTTAACTGTTATTAATCAATGTTGACTGTAAGATATGTATGCTATGCTCTACAATCAGTATTGTTTTAGCAAATGAATACGAAAGAATATGGCAGGGTTTTGTGTAAACCTCAGGAATTATTCCTGTAAACCTATGTTCTGTTTGGAGTTTTGTCCAAATCATGTGGAATGGCTCCTGTGAACTCATGTGTTGAAGGCTTTTTCCTGAGCTGGTGATGCCATAGGAAGTTGCAAGAAACGTTAGAAAGTGATGGGCTTAGCCCTTGAAAGACCTGTTGGAACCATGTTCTTTTCCTCTGACTTGTTTTTGTGATATTCCTGAGCCCTCAACAGCTTTTCTTCATCATATGCTATTGCCGTGATGCACTGCCTTTCTACAAACATAAAAGCACCTGGGCTCCGTGACTGTGGACTGATGCCTCTGAAACTAGGAGTCAAAAAAATTCTTCCCCCCTTTTTGGTTACCCATCTTGGATACTTTGTCATAGTGACACAAAACTGGTTAACACAGTATCCAAAAGGAAGAAAATACTGGCATTGCCACATTATTATCAGTCATCAATAAAACAAGAGGAGCTTATGAAATTTGTCAGTAACTGAAAAACAATACTTCACAAATCATTAAGTTTTATTGTTGAAAGTCACAGTGAAATGATCCGAACTCTGAAGCATGAGACATTATAAGATTCTCACAAAAAATTAAACTGACTGCTTCACTTTTGAAGAGTGATTCATGATCACAAAATGAGAATGTGCTTCTCTGGCAGGTACAACTAGCTGTCTGCTTTGAGAAGGGTTAGATTAGTTATTCCTGTGTTGAAGCTTTTCAAAGGAGCTTGTGTGTGTGTGTGTGTGTGTGTGTGTGTGTGTGTGTGTGTGGTGAGAACATGTCAAATGACAGACAACCTGTTCCAAACTCCATACAGGACTAATCTTGGTTGCCAGACAGTAGGACAAAGGACCATCCTGATACTTTCATTTCCCAAGGTTTAAAGATGTCCATTGAGGAAGTCAACAGAAGAGCTTGAGTGATATGTTCAAGCCAGATAGCCAGGGCCTCTTTGAAGTGATAGAAAGGTTCAAGAAAATCTGTGTGATTTCTTCATTACTGAAGGTCCTTAATTAGATAAATCTTAACAAAGGGTGTGTCTGAGGCCGGGTCTCTTGCCCATTCAATGAGCTGTCAGATTCAAGGTTTGCAATGACAATCACTAATTGATATATAATGAGAACCATTGGCTGGTTTTGAATTTGAAGTTTTTACCTCATTCCTTTTTCTATACTCTGGATTTTTCTTCCTTAAAAAGAAGTTTCCAAGCAGAGAGACAGTACGATAAGCAAGTGTGCCTCTGTTTCAGCTGACAGAGCAGTAAGAGGCAGTGGAAATGTGGTAGATTTGGTCTCTCTCTCTCTGCTTGAGTGCCTCCCGAGATGGAAGCATTATAATATCACTTCAATAAAAGAGAAATGTTCTGCTTTTTTGAATATTGAGCTGGAATCTGAGACCTTGGGGTGACTCCTTGAGCCTTTTCATTTTGTGCTAGGAACCCAAAGTCCACAGAAAGAAAGGTCTGTGCCTGAGATTCCAGAACTGACTGGGAAATGCAGCCACCATCCACCATGTAGTTGCTATATCCAGTTTCTGTAGTGTTCACTGTAATCCAATTGCATAATGGCAATAGACCCATTTTAACAAGAGGATAACAGAGACAACAGAGGGGAAATAGTATAAGACCTGAAACCAAACTGCCCAGGTCTGGATCCTACCTCTCTTTCTTACTGGCTGTTTGATTTCTGATATATTGCCTAAGCTCTAACTTGCCTCCTATTCTATTTAGAAACAATGTTGCCCACTTGATGCCCTGAAGTTTTCCGTTAAGACAAACATCACCTTTTGGATGATGTTTGAAAATGTTGGATAAACTGCCCAGGATCTGCCACTAACCCATTGAGGATGCGGAGCTTCACGCTCACACTGAGTAGCAGCTAGGCCACACTGTCCTTAACGTACCACTTGTCCTACAGCTACCATTGGTCAAGCAGGCATGTGTCTCCCAACCCATTCTAGTTAGTGAGTGGCTTAGAAGGTAAAGCCCATACCCCATTCGTATTTTTCCTGCTTTCCCTCCTTTTATGAGGAATCCAGAAAGGCTGTGGAGGTGAGAATGGACCTGCCTGGCAAAGGCTTGCATTGGGATATTTGGAGAAAGTGTAAGTGAGTGTCCAGCCTATGCATCATTTGGACACTTGGACACAGCCTTAGGAAGAGGTGTTACCAGCGTATGCGTATGCGAACAGGTCCTCAACCCTTCAAGTTCCGCCCTTCACAGTTAATCTGGCTTAGGGAGCCTGACTCATCCTGGGAAAGCTGATAGGGGAATGCTTTATAAGAAAGGTTTTAGAAAGCCTTTATTTGCATGTATGAAATTTACAAAGAATCAATAATAATAAGAGACCCATTTTATATGTAGTATAATGTACTCTGTACTTGTAGTGGGAAAATGGATGCAATCATAGTAAAGTAACAGTTGTATTTATAAAACCCAAGCATCGTTTTATATTCTATGTATGCAATTAGCATGCATATGTGCCTAGTGTACTGAAGTGGTTTAAACGAGAAATGTCCTTCATAGGCTCATTTATTTGAACACTTGGTCCCCAGTTGCTGCTGCTGTATGGGGTGGTGAAGGAACCCTTACGAGGTGAGGCATTGCTGGTGGTGGGCTTTGCACTTTGTAGCCTGACCCCACCTCCTGTTCTCACTCCTTGCTTCAAATATACAGATGAAATGTGATCTCTCTGCTTCCTAATCACCAGCCAGGCCTCACACTCCTGTCGCCATGCTTTCCCTGCCATGATCAACTAACTGTAACCTCTCTGGAGCTATAAGATGAAGCTATTCTCCTCTAAAGTGATTTTGATCATGTTATTTTATCACAGCAAGAGAAAATAATCCAAACACGTCCTCGATCATTTGGTATGAGAAACTCTTGTAGTGCTTTATGTATACCTTTCCTCCTGGTTCTTACATCATCCCTATAAAGCCATTGCTATCCTTGTATTCAGTTTTCAGATGAATAACCTGAGTACCATGGGTGAAGCAATGCTCTCTCCTGTTAATGATAGTCTATTGCCAGTAAGCAAAGAACACAAGCACTAAGTCATCCCAAAAAGCACTATAAAGTCACAGAGAGGAGAAAGCCGAGGTCTGGAGCTCTGAGATCACAGACCAGGGAAATGATGTCCACATAGAAAACTTAAAATCAACAGGAAACTTCTAGAAAAGAAGGGAGGAGCTCTTAATACATGGAAATGCAGACATTTGTGCAATATGGCAAAAGGTCATCTCAGAAGGGGGAGCGCACTTAATAGTTGAAAGGGATAGCACAGTGGGCAGAAGGAAGCTTCTAAAAGTTTTGAGGCATTTGGATTTGATACTGAATATAACAGGAAACCATGGAAGGAGTTTAAGCGGGAAAACCTGATAAACTTTGTGATTCAGAAACATCATTCTGGTTTAGTGCATAGGATGATTGGAAGCAGATGGAGACTGGAAAAGCTGAGGTAGAGGAGTGTAAGCTTAAGAAGACCACAGTGAGAAATCCTGAGGACATGCGCTGTGGTGGTAGAAACAGGAGAGTACAAGTATGTGTAGAAGGTTTTTGTATGTTTGTTTTTGTTTTAGAAGAAAGTATTATTAGATCAGATATGTAAACTCCAAAAACAAAAGTTGAAACTTGGGCAAATCATCAGTAAATGGAGTAGCATCAACTGTTCAAGTGATAAAAGTTTATCTCGTGTAATGGCTAATTGGCATTGTCAACTTGATGGAAGAAGACAGATCCGTGGCATTGGCAGGGCACACTTTTGTGTGTGCCTGGGAGGGCATTTCCTGAAAGATTAACTTGGTAGAGGCAATTCATCTGAATGTGTGTGGTACTACCTCATGTGTTGGCTTCCAGGATTAATAGAAAGAAAAGCAGAGGCCTCTGGCTGAGGACCAGCATTCACGTGTCTCTCTGCTTCCCCATTGCTGACACAATGCGAGGTGTTTCACGCTCTGTTGCTATGCCTCCTCCAGCACAACTGATCGCATTCCCTCAAACCGGTAGCCCAAGTAAACAGTTTGTCGTGTATATTGATTTTGTCAGGTATTTTCTCTAAGCAATGGGAAAAGTAATTAATACACTTCCTGAGCAGTATGGAGATGTCCACAGCCCCATCATGCACCCCAAATCTCCCCTCTTGAGATCAGTGCTTAGCTGACTCAACTTTTGTTATGAATAACTTTTGTTATTAGAAGCTTAACAGTCCCTTCTAGTAAAATGTCTGTATGTTCTATAACTCGCTTCATTTTATCTGAGAGGCGGTCATCTCCTTAAGTTTGGCTCTTTTTATTTATTATACCCATTTGGTATTGGTTTCATAAAGTAAGTCCCAGAGGTAACCGAGTTTCCTCCATTTCCAACTTATTGAGTCCCACACCAGAATATATGTCTCCTGCACATACTCTCAACATTGTCTTGGTTTCATGGACAACATTTGGGGGGGGGGTCACAACAACACCCACACTTTATGACTAATGTTCCACATGTCCTTGAACAAGGTGCCCCTGTCCAAGGCCTTTATTATTTAGCCTTATAAGAGAGAAGCTGGAAGCTGGATAGAGTTAAGGAAAATCTGGAAAGGTTGGTATGAACACTTAATGAGAGGACCATGTTTCCAGTTCCCAAGGCTTGTTAAATTCCATAAAATGTTTTAATATTGCTTTATGTTCTAACTGTAGATGAGCCACCTGACTGACACATGACTTACTAAAATGCAACCATTCACTAAGCTCACATTGTATGTACAGCACATATGTCTGGCATATATGTCCGTGTATAAGCACATAAATTCACCCCCATGTATATACATGCTTACCTAATGAAACTCTTTGAGATGAAGGTAATATTTGAATCATTCTAGTTCTTTGTTGTTGTCTAACAAGCAGCACAAAGCCTGAAATCAACATTTTTTAATGAATCATGATATGAAAGATTCCATTGTTAATATTCATTATAGAGGAATGGAATTATATTCATGTGTGAAAGATTGTCCTTATTCTAAAAGAAACCACTTGACAAGCTCATGAAAAGCAAGCGTCATGTCATAGATTAGTGATTTTGTTGCCACCGCAACCAGATGCTCTTTACACAGTGTGCCTTTCCATCTTATCCTTTGTGTGACGACACCCAGCCCAGGAAGGACCTAAAATCAGTGCTCCATGAACCAACAAATTGGTCCCTCTCCAGCCGAAGTCTATAGGCTT
This sequence comes from Psammomys obesus, assembly GCF_907164565.1. Classification (NCBI taxonomy): domain Eukaryota; kingdom Metazoa; phylum Chordata; class Mammalia; order Rodentia; family Muridae; genus Psammomys; species Psammomys obesus. Next base: position 26,524,777 of record NW_026585644.1, read on the forward strand.
CTATTTGTATCTTCATGCAGATAGTCTGACAGGCTCCATGTCAGATTTTTTTTCAATCTCCCTATTTTGATAAGTAAAGGTTATGGGCCTTCAGCTGTCATTCATCCTGTGACAAGAGTCTGCCAGACTCCTTCCTGTCAATCACCTTCCACAGCAGGGACATTTATCTGTCTGGATTTTTGAAAGGTTACAGAGACCAATAATAGGAAATGTCTGGTGAGTGCTGTGTCTGCTGTATTTGAGGCCATGGTAGAGTCTAACTCACAGAGGTCCTAAGCCATCTTAAGTTTTACAAGTAGATGGAAAGTGAAATTTTATAGGCTTGTGTTTAAGGTAACATAGTTTTTTAAATGCCAAGGAGGATGCACTTAGTCATGAGCTCAGGGATTAGTGATTTCTGCCTCACCTTAACCTTTAGAGGTTTTAAAAAAATGTATCTATAAGTGTTCCCAATTTAATTCATAAAATGAGAGGCTTACCCTGTATTGCTGACATCCTTCTGTACATTTCTCAGAACCTGCAAGTATGGTCAGGAAGACAGAAGCCCTTCTGTAGTCTCTGGACTAGTAGAGGTAGGCAGGTTGAAGACTTGGGTGTGGGCAGATATTGGATGTGTAGACAGATATATATTGGGTGCTGGATCTTTGGACAAGTTCTGAGAGAGCCTCTCTCAAAACACACAACTCTACACAGAGGTGGTGGAATGAAAGACTGTTTCTTTACAACCCAAGTGCTGCTACAAACTGATCAGACAAAAGCCATTTGTGACCGTTCGCCACCCAGTGAGTGTGAAGGCAGCCACTGCCTTCTGAGCAAGCTGCCAAAGCTGTTCTATGCATAGTTCTGGGGAGAGTTGGTAATTTGTATTCCCCAAAGCAAGCCTGGGGCCATAGAAGGAGTTGCTAAGCATCTAAGGAAGAGTTTAATGGAGGGTCTCATGTAGCATAAGTTACCTGCTTTATAGCCAAGGATGAACTTTCTTCAACTGATCTCTCTTCCTGTGTCTCCAGAGTGGATGCCAGGATTTAAAGACAGGATCAGACATTATATATACAAGTTACGGAATGAATGTTTGCATCTTCTAATAAGTATAGGACACCAACCCTAGTTTTCAATGGATGTATGTGTCCTTTCTTTGGTGGATCTTGCAGTAGAATGTCTGCTGACTCTGCACACAGTACCACTCTGTGGCCCTTTGGTAAGGTTGGCAGCTATCTCTACCCTGCAGTGTTGCCCACTCAGTTCACTTGCTAATTTGTTTTTACCTGAGTTCCTTCTCAAATGTTTACAAACAGATATCAATCGTATTTCTTTCATTTATTTTCCGCTGTTGGTTTATTATTTTTGTTTTTTAAAAATTATTCATAAGGCTGGGTGATGATGGGTCACAACTTTAATCCTAGCCCTCAAGAAACAGAGGCAGGTGCATCTAGGTGAGTTCGAAGCCAGCCTGGTCTACACAGTTAGTTCCAGGACAGCCAGGGCTGCTACACAGAGGAACCATATCTTTCACATTAAGACAGATCTGTAATTGTTTTACTTTCATTCTTCAGATGAGTAAATTCTTTCTTTCCAAAGGGCCTATGAGACAAATTAAGGGATCTGTGTGCTTTTCAGTTTATGGAGGTGAGGCCTCATTCTCTGACCACATCATTGGCTACAACATGGCTATACTCTAGTTAGGTAGGTTATTAGTATTATATTCATAGCACTGCCCCATTCACTAAGAGCAGTGAGGCCTTGGGATTCACCTTTGCACCCCTGATTCTTGGAAGACACCCAGAACATGCCAGTTAAGGATTTGAGATCTATTGATTCTATTGCAGAACCATGTTGTCAAGCAACTATTGGCCTTCTCCTTAGTCTCCTGGATGGCAGATTGTCTTCATCAATGTTCAACATCATTTTAAGAGAAAAATCTCTGAAAGTGCTACATTTCCCAAATTGTAAATTTTCACAAATAATGAGCCTGAATTCCTTAATACCTAACCTTGTACCTATACAGTAACTTTTAGAAAGATCAAGGTATCCAGACATTAACTGATCAATTACATAAGCAAGGGAAAGAAGTCACAACAATAATTCCTTGTCGTTTATTCTTAGTCCCAGAGATACAAAGCAATCATTTTTTTATAGACATAATGTTTAATGTTTTATAAATGTCTGTGTGTTTCCTAAAGGAGTCCTTAGTGCTTGATATGTATATTCATATATATAAACATATATGTTGTTATTGCTACAACATAAAGTTCCTTAAAAAATGAGATCTGAATTTGAATAGGATTCAGAATTCACAAGTAATAATACAGTTAGCTGCCCACTTCTCTCAAGTAACTTGTTTTTGTTTTTGTTTTCTGGAATTACCAAAGCCAACAAGAACTCTCATCTATACCTTGTGTGTTATCTGACTATATGTCATATAGTCATGGCATGTTTGCAGTTTCCCTCCCAGGATAACTTCTAGAGAGTGAGAGAGTGGAGAGTGAAGTGGATGGAAGATCTGGAGAACTCTGGAGGACTACACAGTGGTATTGGGCATTAAGGAACCTGGTCAAGATCTGCTTAACTTTGAACTGAGTCACAGCAAGCACACCTGCTGCTAAATCCTTCTTTTTTAAATAGATTCTCCTAAATGTGAATGGAAAATCTCAGCATGCTGGGATTTTGGGTGTCAATCCAGAGATCCCCTGGAATCACAGCTAGAAAGAGAGCATTTTAACAAAGCATTCCTACTGTCTGGTGGGAAAATAATGGATTTTCAGGCCAGGTAAGGAAAGTTCTCATTTAGTTTGAACTTTTCCCAATGAATATGTTTGAAGAATGTGCTTGCCTTTTGCGTCTCAATACTACTTTTATAAAACGTTTTTTAAAGGAGGTATTTGTAAATGACCACATTAAACCAGAGTGCTGAGATTTCATTTTATATTACATACTTAATGGAAACACTTTCTGTGCAAAGGGAAAGGCAGCACATATTCTTTTGGAATGTGCTCATATCTGAACTGTACCAGGGGTATCACTGTGGGCTCTTAAATATCGAAATACACAGTAGTGTACTTTCATGCAAGGAACAGCACAAACATTTGCATTTTAATGTGCACTATGGATCTCAATTAAAGATCTCTCGAGTCTGTTTAAAGAGTCTGTTTCCTTCCTACATTACAACCTCTTTGGAAATACCAGCATTACAGTAGTGATAACCTTGAAAGGGCTGCGAGTGGATAATCACAGTGACTTAATTACAGAAAATGCCAAGTTACTCAGAGCAACCCAGCATGTAACTGAGGAGGGACAAAAGATGTCTGGCACCGGAATTCGCTGCACTCATGGTAGGAGTGGGAACAAGGACTTTGCCTCTTCCTTCCCTCCTTTCTTCCTTTCTTTCTTCCTTCCTTCCTTCCTTCCTTCCTTCCTTCCTTCCTTCCTTCCTTCCTTCCTTCCTTTCTTCCTTCCTTCCTTTTTTTTTTTAATTTTGGAAAGACTTGCCTTTTATGTGACAAAGTAATTGGACATTTTCAAATGATTCCACATTGAAATGAAGTAGGAAGCCTTAATTTTGGGAACTAGGATAGATCTTTAATCACATTCTTAGATAAGTATCTGTCATGTACATTTTTTCCACACTGAGAATCATCTTAAGGTTAGAAAGGGCAACACTGTTAAGATCAGAGTTGAAATAAGTGAGAAAAGCAGAATAAACATTTCTGAAGGCCTCCTCAACACCTCTGTGCTAAGGGGAATAGGCAGGCTGCGTAAAGGGCAGCAGCAAAACAGTAGAAATGCTTTCCACCTCCATAGGCTCACAGGAGTTAACAGGCATGGCCGGTGTTCACCATTGTCTTCTCTTGTTCAGCATCTAAACTGGAGTGTTAGTATATTGGACATGAGCAGTCACTGTAGTTCCGGGCAAATTATCTATCTGCCGTCTTAACAAAAACAAGACAGAATTCATCACTCTTCAGCTTCTCACTAGAATGACTAGTTATTTCAAACCTGTGGGATGAAGCCCAGAAACCTCTATGAACTGCTCATCACAGAAAGAATAAAGTGTATGCTAAAAACAAACAAACAAAAAAAACAGTGAAGATGTTTGTGCATTTTTAGAGAAAGACAGAAAAAGAAAAACTCAGCAGCAACATAATTCCCTGGTTGAATAACTCTCAAGCACAATTTATGTTCCCTTTGATAAGTCAGTCATTGTGAAGAAATAAAAGAATGATGAGTCAGGTGTAATGGTGCACACCTTTAATCCCAGCATTCTGGGGCAGAGGCAGGTGGATCTCTGCGAGTGTGAGGCCAGCCTGGTCTACAAAGAGACTCCAAGATAGACAAGGCTCTAAGTAACAGAGAAAAGAGAAACCCTGTCTTGAAATAACAACAAGAAGAATGATGACTATTTAAATATCCACCCAATATCAAAAGCAAGTAGCTCTGATGACTTCTTGATCAAATGCAGAGAAAGGATAACATTTTTCGTATACTGCTTTAAGACAAATGTTATGCAGAGTGATAATTTCTCCATTCAAAGATGGTTGCACAGAAATTCGCCAGCATGTGAATTATGTGTGATTCTAAAGGTGTATGTGTGTGTGTGTGTGTGTTTACAGTTTTTTTAGGCTTGTGAATTATGAATATGTTATTGGATACACTTTTTGAATGAGGAAGGGAACACTAGGTATGTAGTAATCCACTAATTATGACCATATAGAGCCCATACAAAGGTAGATGACAAGAAGAAATTTGCAAATGCAATTACGTTTGGATAGAAAGTAACAGGTAGCATATGACATTAACACTCAAGAGAATTAAAACTTTCTGGGTCTTCTGTTCGATTCCATTGATCCACCATTCTGTTTCTATGCCAGTACCATGCAGTTTTAATAACTGTTGCTCTATAGTACAGCTTGAGATCAGGGATGGAGATACCTCCAGAAGATCTTTTATTGTAGAGGATTGTTTTAGCAATTCTTGGTTTCTTGTTATTCCATACGAAGTTGAGAAATTTCCAGGTCTGTAAAGAATTGTGTTGGCAATTTGATGGGAATTGCATTAAATCTGTAGATTGCTTTTGGTAAGATGGCCATTTTTACTATGTTAATCCTGCCAAGCCATGAGCATGGGAGATCTTTCCATCTTCTCATATCTTCCTCTAATTCTTTCTTCAGAGACTTGAAATTTTTTTCATACAAGTCTTTGACTTGCTTGGTTAGGGTTACACCAAGGTACTTTATGTCATTTGTGGCTATTGTGAATGGTGTTGTTTCTCTAATTTCTTTCTCAGCCCTTTTGTCTTTTGTATATAGGAGTGCTACTGATTTTTTTGAGTTAATTTTGTATCCGGCCACTTTGCTGTAGGTGTTTATCAGCTGTAGGAGTTCCCTGGTAGAGTTTTTGGGGTCACTCATATATACTATCATATCATCTGCAAATAGTGATAATTTGACTTCTTCCTTTCCCATCTGTATCCCCTTGATCTCCTTCAACTGTCTTATTGCTCTAGCAAGGACTTCCAGCACTATGTTGAAGAGATATGGAGACAGTGGGCAGCCTTGTCTTGTCCCTGATTTCAGTGGGATTGCTTTAAGTTTCTCTCCATTTAGTTTGATGTTGGCTATAGGCTTGCTGTATATCGCCTTTACTATGTTTAGATATGTGCCTTGTATCCCTGATCTCTCCAGTACTTTAAACATGAATGGATGTTGGATTTTGTCAAATGCTTTTTCAGCATCTAGGGAGATTATCATGTGGTTTTTTTTCTTTCAGTTTGTTAATATGGTGGATCATATTGATGGATTTCCGTATATTGAACCACCCCTGTATACCTGGGATGAAGCCTACTTGGTCATAGTGGATAATATCTTTGATGTGTTCTTGGATCCGGTTTGCAAGTATTTTGTTAAGTATTTTTGCATCAATGTTCATAAGGGAGATTGGCCTGAAATTCTCTTTCTTTGTTGAGTTTTTGTGAGGTTTAGTTACCAAGGTGATTGTGGCAAGGAGAGCAACAGAACAAGATAATTTGAACACAGGGAACTTCCCAGAAAATCATACTCCAACCAAGGACTATTTGTGGAGATGACCTGGAACCCCTGCAAAGGTGTAGCCCATGTCAGTTCAGTGTACAAGTGGGTTACATAGTAATGGGAAGAGGGACTACCTCTGACATAATCTGATTGGCCTGCTCGTTGATCACTTCCCCCTGAGGGGGGAGCAGCCTTACCAGGCCACAGTAGAGGACAATGCAGCCACTCTTGATGAGAACTGATAGACTAAGATCAGAAAGGAGAGGAGAACCTCCCCTATCAGTGGACCTGGGGAGTGGCATGCATGCAGAAAGGGGAGGGAGGGTGGGATTGGCAGGGGAGGAGGAAGGGGCTTATGGGGGGATACAAAATGAATAAAGTGTAATTAATAAAAAAAAAGAAAGAAAATATACAAAATAAAACCAGTTATGGGCATGTTAAGAGACTTTTTGAGTCTGTAATAAAAAATTGACTGATCTACAACAACAACAACACACACACAAAAAAAAGACTTTCTGGATCATGGTGGAAGTAACTGACCACAAGCAAGATGTGTGTTCTCATTCGGTGAAGGAAGACAAGCAGTACAGTTTTGGAAAGTTTCTGGAGAAGAGGTAGGTCTGTAGTGAATAGTTTCAGGAACTTAGAGAGGGTGTTCATGAGTCCCTAGATAATATACTACCAACCAATGCTTAATTAAACTGAAGCTACAATTTGTCAAGCAGGAAACTCTTAATGTGGGTGACCTAGTAAGGGGAGCAGGGCCTGTCTCTGATATGGACTCTGTTGCCGCTCGCTCTTCGTCCACTTCTTCCTGGTGGGACTGCCTTGCCAGGCCACTGAGGAAGAGGACACAGACAGTTCTGATGAGACTTGATAGGCTGGGGTTAGATGATTTGGGAGGAGGGCTCTCCCTTTCTGAGGAATAGGGGAGGGGAATGGGGGAAAGAGGGACGGAGGGTGGGACTGGAAGGAGACGGGGGAGGGGGCTACAATCGGGATGTAAAGTGAATAAATTATAAAAAATACAATTAAAAACAAAACTTTACACTAGAATGTGGGCTTTGCCGCCCTCTGCTGTTGACTGGAGGCAATGCTTCATCTAGGAATAGGAAAGTGGCTCTGCTCGGTGCGGTGCTTTCCTGGGGATGCAGCCATGTGCAGTCCTACCATCGCACAAAGACGAATTTCTGCAAGTTTTCGGGGAAGTTAAAAGGTTTTAACGTGGAGTTTTGCTTATTACGAAAGTATATTTCCGACCTGAGCCCGTAATATTTACTGTTACAGCACGGTACTCTTGTGTGCAGGGTCTAGACTGTGGGCTGCTTAGGTTTTACTGTTTTGTCTGTCTTTACTTTTTGCATGGGTTGAAGGCTACCGGCGCCCTATTAATTTCAGCAGACCAGCATTCTCTCAGAACCCCGCACTCACAATACAGTCTTTTCAATAAAACATATGACCCAAATTGCCGGTTGTGCTAAGGCTGGAGAATTCTGATGGCTGTTTATCCTCTGTCTGTATTTTAAATATCTAATTTATCACTGTGCATGACATAAAGTAAGAAAAGTATACATCCGTAACAGTTATTCTGGTGATTTCAGGGTGTGGAAGACACTTTCCAGTTTCCATCGCAATAACTATTCATCACTCTTCCTTGGTAAAAGACAGCCCGTTATTCTCAAGGCAGTATGTTTTTGTCGTATGTTACTTTCAGTAAGGATGGCAATATTGCATAATTCTAGTTAATAGGTGTAAATCTTCAAGCGAGGCTTTCTTTTTTCCTTGAGAAAAAGGAGGACATGAAAATAAAATCTTTTTTCCCTCTCACTTCCCTGCCCCATCTGCAATTTTGTTATAACTACTAGACATTAAGAGGATCACTTAAAACTCCATATGGTAAGGTCAATGGAGCTTGTGATATCCCAAATACATAAAACATCCCTCCCAAGTAAAAGAACTTTTTAATCCTATCAAATATATTGTAAAGAGCCCTTCCTTTAAGCCAACTGTTAATTTTGCAAGATGACAAGGAAACCCAAATTTAAGTGAACTAAGTGAATGCTTTTTTAGATTCTGTTTCAGGAGACTCTGTCAAACATGCTGCCATAGACTTTCAATTTGATGGTTAGGATTGGTTCAGGAGAGAAGGGAGAAAAATCCAAAGAGAGTTCAATCTAGTGAGCCAGAAGGACATACTCACTGAATTATTTTCCCTGTTGCTCTGATAAAATACATGAAAAAACAACTTAAGGGAGGGAGAAAAGGAGGGTGAAGGGACAGAGGGGGAGAGGGAGGGGTTATTTGGGCTCACAGCCATCATGATGAGGAAGCGATGGCAGAAAAAGGATAAGTGAATTGGCCCCATTGCACCTTCAGTCAGGGAGCAGAGAGATGAACACTTTCATTCTGGTCAGGGACCCACACTGTAAGGGTGGTGCTGCCACCTTTAGAGTAGTTCTCTCCTCAGTGTTAAAGGGAGGGAATAATGAAAGCAACAGCCACTTTAAAAAATATTAATGATCTCTGAGCTCAAGGCCAGCCTGGTCTACAGAATGAATTCCAGGACAGCCAGAGCTTCATAAAGAAATTAATTTCCCATCTTGAGAAATTAATACACACACACACACACACACACACACACACACACACACACGGAATTAATTGAATGAGTGGTCAGAAAAACATGAAGGAGGCATCACTGCAAACTGTGATGCTCTATCCAGATATTAATGCTATAAATAAGTATCTGTGAGTCTAGACATATGGGCAAATTCCTCAATGGGTTAGGGTTTTAAAATTCACCGAAGAATAAATATAGGAATTGATTAGATATATTCTTTAAACTTGATTTATCAATGTTTTATCATACACAGATATTTTTAGTTTCCTTTATCACTACGCATGGATTAATAAAAAACTAAATACATATTCAGTGAATACTTTGGGCACATTTCTTTGTGCATTTTTTTTCTTTGTGCATTTTGTCAAGTTATCTGACATCCCGAAAATGTCAAGAAGATTCCTATGACATGTTTTGACATATATCGTCAAATGCTTCTCTGAGAAATTGTACCAATTTATACTTTTTAAACGCTTACCAGAAACAGCTCTTTCTTACGTTTTTCATTTTCCCACATGATCAATTATATCTCATGTTTAGTCACATTTCTTGCCTTGATAGTGTGTGGAAGGGGGTGTAACATTTTTTCCACTCTACTTATCGTTCATTTTTCTTTTTTTAAAAGAAGGATTTATTTATTCTTATTTGTGTGTGTGTGTGTGTGTGTGTGTGTGTGTGTGTGTGTTTGGTTAGAACTGAATCACTGGACACTTTCTTTACAAGTGCTTTCGCTTTAACTGAGTTAATCCATTGCTGATTTATGAGCATTTGTCCATGAGTAGGTAAAACAAACAAAACAAAACAACAACAAAAACACCAAAAAATTTCCCAAAATCTGGTCAAGTGAGACAGGGATTCCAAAGTAAGCAGTTTTGAAAACATCCTTGCAGGAGGCCAGGAATGTTGAGAGGGAGGTCTGACTCCTGTTCCTTTGTTGTCTGCCACTTGGGCACCTGACTCAGAAAAGGGGGACCAGCTGCATGGACTAGCTCATTCCTCCTCCCGCTTCATTCAAGCTGCTGGCATAGGTAAGATTTTAAAAAATGTCCTAGATGAGCAACTCAGTGTAGCCTATTTTCTGGAACTCACCTTATTATACAGGAGCTTCTCGTGTGTGTGTGTGTGTGTGTGTGTGTGTGTGTGTGTCTGTCTATCTCTCTCTCTCTCATTTAAGAGCCCACCTATGAATCTAAAATAAACTTCTCTATGAAACTCACTCCCTGTGGTACATTTTACCCTTTGAATTAGAGGGATCAGAACCCAAAGGCACCAGCAATCGCATGCATCCCAACAGATGATAGGGATTGTGAGGGCTAAAGTTACATTTTCAGTTGAAATTACTGTGTAAGAGATCTAACCTGCAAGCCCACTTGGCAGAGGACAGGTGAATTCCTGGAATGCTGGGGGCTGTTCATGTAAGATAGCAGCAAGCCACACGTTTTCACTTCTGTAAACTAGGTTGGTTGCCCCAACTGCACATGTTATGCTTGAACACATGTAGGTGGGAGGTAGGTAGGCAGGAAGGACTTCAAGTACTTCAAGATGTATGCTTGGCCCTAGTTGGATGAAGGTGGGAAGTATGTAGTATTGTGGGTTTTGCCTTATAAGCACCTGACTAACATAACTTGGGGCCAAACTCTGGGAATCCTGGGTATGGACCCAGCCAGTACCCATCCATCATCCTGGCCAGTATTTAAAGCTTGGTTCAGATTTGGAACAAAAACTGTAGTGGCGTCTTATTCTAGGTTGGTGGGATTAACATGATCTGGAGTCCAGAGAGTCTTCTATCCAGTCGATGACTGTAGCTGCCATGTTTCATTAATTTCCCCCACATAGGAGTCCTTTAGCTCTGTGGAATAATACATGCAAAGCCTTCATCTAACCAACCAGTGGAGACTGGTGGTCCATTCCAAAATATGTAAACAACAAGCTATGAAGAACAAATGCATGTCTTTTCATCCAAGTAATACATGCATAGCCTACCTCAGTACTTCGGAATGAGACTGTATTTGATGACAGAGCATTTAAAGGGGCCAGGAGAAGCCATAAGGTAATATTACTTGTGTCCTAAGAAATATTTTGTGTACAGAAAGAGGCAAACAAAGGAAAAGACTATGGAGGGCAAAGGAAGAATGGAGTCAGGGTGTGATGTCAGAAGTCAGAACAGATAATACGTTGATCTCAGATTTCTAGTTTCTGGAACATAGAAATTAAGCAATTTATGTTATTTAAGATATCAAAACTCTAGAGTTTTGTTAGGGAAACTCTGGTGAACCAACATAGATGCCCAGCAAGTATCCACCCAGCTCCATCCAGCCCTCTGACTTGTGTGTAGATAAATGCACACTGGAGGAAAACACTACTGTTTTTTTCCATTATTATGGCATTCACAGTTAACCGATAGTTATTGGCTTCTTCTAGGTTCACTTTGCTTTTCTATAAATGGGTGCGGGGGGGGGCATTCAAATGTGCCTCATTAGACCTGGAGGTCTAATAGGGAACAAAGAAGCCAACATGCTCACTGTGCTCTGCTTTGTTTCCCACATCAGCTGCATAATAGCAGTTTTCTTATTGATCCTAATCACATCATATCTAGTGCTTTCATTAGCTTTGCGGTAGTTTGTCCTCAGTACTGGCCTTATTATAGCACCATTCTTATGTCTTCAGTTGTATCATCTCTTCAGTTATCTCCTTGCTGGTGTTGCTATCCCACTATGTCAACCATTCAACAGCCACTAGAGAACCACAAGTGTGCATATGGCTAGAGTCAGCAACAGAATCTGCGGTTGTGTTAATATGTGTTATCTTAGAGAGTCAGAGAATAGAAGAGAGGAAGGGAACTAGCTACCACAGGCAATGCAGTAAGGAAGAGGGGGAGTTTTTCACATTCCTAAACATGTTAGTTGATTGCTGTGGGGGTGAGTAGGAGTTTGGGAAATGAAGATGGATTGGAGAGAAAAAGAGATGGAACTTGGCATATACTGAGTGCAAGTTATTTGGGAAAGAGCAGCAGGCTCTCTGAGGTTGGGTCAGCTGATGGCCTTTGCCAAATTTGACTGGCAGGCTAGTTGCATTCTGTACAGATCCTTGAAACCAGGGGAAAGTGATCCTTCCTTCCCTTTAGCTACTTGAATCCAGGAGAGGCTGTGTTCCTAAAGGAACACAAGAAGATGACCCACTAAAATTAAGCTAATTTCTTCCTTGTAAAGACAATTGCAGGTAACCTTAGAGCGTGTATTTCACAGAGGTTTGCAATTTGCAAAGTCCTGTGAAGTATGTTCGGTTGTGCTGCGCCCAGCATGTTGTCCAGACTGTGGGCCTCAGCCAAGGTGGTGCTCTGGCAGGAGGCCATGAACACATCTGTGTGTACCATGCTTGACCAGGCCTTGGGTGTATGTTCCCTATGTGGGCAACACCTGCAGACTTGGTACCTCTGAGCTCCAAACAGACCTTATGGGTCTGCAGAGGTTTCTTTTGGGGATCATAGAAAAATTCTGAAGGGATGGAGAGTTTTCTTTTTCCTTTAAGATCACATTCTCAGTCTCAAGTGACTGAAGTGAGCCTATGCCGCCACAGGCGCACACTCATCTTTTCTCCTTGCTGCTGCCTTGGTGCATAGGGATGTAAAGCTGTCAAACAAAGGGCAGAAGTTAACTGTAGACTGACAGGGTACTGACCCCAGGTTTTCTTCCCAGTGTGTCAGGGATGTTCATCTGATTTCCCAGAAGCCCTCCATACATCAGAGCTGGGCTCACGTGGTAAGCCCTCAACAGATGTCTCGTGTGGGGCATATGATCTTGTAGTAGTTTCCTGATCCACTATGGCACCTCACAGTCGAATACTTAAGGGGATCTCTTTTTTACCTTTACCAAGCTTCTGAGCTCCCTCAGGGACTAGAAAACTTCAGCAGCTTTGGCTTGAACCACACAGAAAACAAAAGGAAACCCGCCTGTGTCCTGGGTGCAGTGCGTTCCAGAATGTGTGTGGCACAACTTTGTACAGATAATCCCTGCACTGCAGAATGTGTTCCCAGAAAGCATGTGGCCTCTGTAAATGCCCCACCTCTTCTGGGGGACTGGTCACAGAAGTGGTCAGGGGGCATCAGGACTTGGATTTTCTATGCGGAATGACACAAGAAATAATAATCTCTAATAATCTCAAATTATAAGCATCTGCTGTTCTGGAGTGAACAGAGTGATGATGATCTTTGTGCAAAGACTTGGATTTAAAAAAAAAAGTACCAGGTTCCTGAAATTCAATAAAATAATTTTACCAATTTTTAAAAAAGTATATTGTTTTAAAATGTATTCCTTGATTGTCTCCTACATGTATACAGTTATTTTGACCACATTCAATTCTGCTATCCGCCCTTTGACTCCTCCAGAATCTCCTTCCCATCCCACTCACAACTTCATGTTTGTTCATTCTTTTTGGACTACATGCTGAGTCTAATTAGTACTATCTTAATTAGTGATGCCTGTCTGTGAGGTAGGGGTTTGGGGCCTCCACTGGAACACCTACCGGGTGACACACCCCTGAGGAGAATTAACTCATTCCTTTCTAGCAGCCGCCAACACTGTTGGCAGCACTTTTCCCACCAATGCTGGAATGTAGGCTGGCTTATTAGTTTTGTGCAGGCAGCCACAGTAGCTGTGAGTGCCGATTTCTTCACAGCCATCCTAACATTTAGTTCTCACCTTTTATCCCAGCACTCAGGAGGCAGAGACAGGTGAAGCTCTGAGTTTGAGGTCAGCCATGTCTATGTAGTGATTTCCGAAACAGCCAGGACTACACAGAGAGACCATGTCTGAAAAACACCAAAGGGGCTGTTAATCATCAATTTTTTTTTCTTCATTAATGAATGGGCTTGTGTGGAGCGCTGCAAGGAAGAAGGGAGTCTGGATAGTTTTACAAATAAATAATATTAATAAAATATCAGAAAGCAAAACTGTGAGATCAGCTGCTATATATGTAGACATCCAGAAAGGAAAGACCACATACTGGGACCCCGAATGATGGGGAGCAGGTAGTATGAAGTATAAGGGACTGGAAGAATGCAAGGGCACAAAGGCAAACCCAGAAAGCTCAGGGAGACTGCTGATAAACAACTGGATGGGTGGGCCAGTGAGCCAGGGAAGAGAAGGGAAGGACAACTTGTGTCTCTTACTGCAACACAATTTTCAGTGAGGAGTCCTTAGTGGAATGTACATGCAGTGGCTGAATTTGGCCACAAGATGGTAGCATTTGCTAGTGTAATTAATGCCCTGAGGCATCTTTAAGAGCCTGGTACCCATTGGAATCCTATTGGAATTCATGGAAGGTCCTATGAAGTTGAGAAGTGAAACTTCCCAGTGAGTCAGTTCAGCCACAAGATAACCACAACAGCTGACTGTAACATTCCCATACTGTTTCACAGTGGATTTGCTCATGGATCTACCACACTCAGTGATCTGACTACCTCCCTTTCTCATGGTTGAGAGAGTATTCTTATCCTCCCTGTGCTCCAGTCTACCACACCCAACTGTTGCTTCACAAATCCAAAAGGAGATACACATATGCCCTAATGTCTCTCTGGAAACATTAAAAAAAAAAATCAATCTCTGACAAATTTAAACTCTCACCTAGTCCTATGCTTTGCTCTTCGCTATAGCTTCAGAGAGTGACTTTTGGAACAATGGCCTGACTCTTGGGACTTTTCAAACATGTAGCAGTTATAAAGGTTAAACCAGAATGGGACCCATTAAGCACTGGCACACAATGAGAGTATACCAGGCCTTTCTGTGTGTGTGTGTGTGTGTGTGTGTGTGTGTGTGTGTGTGTGCGCGCGCGCGCGCTTCTGTGTGTGCTTCTGTGTGTTTCAATTAATTATTGCAAGCTGTTTGAGACAAGCATTTTCTTAGCCGGTTATCCTTGAAAAAGCAAATAGATATAGTTTGTGTAGCAGACCCCTCAGGCTGCACCTCTGGGCTCTCCTCCATTTCTTTTTACCATCTACTGGTTATTCACTGGAAAGTCAGCTTCTCCCTTTCCTCTGGGCCAGTCTGGGCTCTTCTGCAAACCCTAAGTTACTCCAGCTCAGCTTTCCAAATAAATAAATAAATAAAGGAGGAAAGAACGTGACACTAAATTCTAGTGTTAGAGTCAGAAATAATGTCTTCCTTTCACTTGAAATTTTGCTCTGAAGTGTGTAACTCTCCTTTTGGAATTAAAGAGCAGCATAAGAAATGGTAAAAACCTAAAAGAATTGATGTGCTAACTATGCACTTCTTGCCCTTGAATAACTTAAATGGAGCATGTGAGGTGCCTGTAAGATTAATTATAGATAATCCAGAAATAATTGGAGTATTGGAAATAGGCTAAAATAACAAACTGCCCCAACAGTAATGACACTCAAGACCTGCAAATTGTGCATAGTTCATGCTTCTTGTGAGAAAAATGAGGGATAGATTTTCAAACTGATGCTTTTGTTCAGCTTAGATGTGTTCTGTATATACTATTCTGTTCTATAATAAAATGTGTATATCTATGTGTATTTCATGAGACTATGGAAGCGTCACCGACGATCACCCATGGCGCTGTACTCCAGGCGCTAGCCTCTCTCCAGAAGTGAGAAGTCAAGTCTGTTTTCTTAAGTACTCTGCTCTCTGTGAGCTTCACTAGGCAGCTGTGCTGGAGAAACCCGAATCCCGTGGAGCCATGACTCCCATGGTACTCTTTGGCCTGGACTGTCTTCTACACTGGAGCATCTAGGCATGCTTTGCTCCGAGGGTGTATTAGGATACGTCTCGATGCAAGCTGGTTTTATGACTGGAAATGAACTGGCCATCCAAGGGGTAGAGGCCAGCATGCTGTTGAGCATTCTGGGAGGATAAGATGTCCATCAGCAGAGGCACCATGTGTGGGCAGACTCGTCTGATTAGTCTGACAGCAAGCCTAAGAAAAGACTGTGAAGGTACTTTAAAGCCACTGAAAGGCAGAGATTCACTCTTTTCTGCCTCTGTTGTTTCCTTTCAGTTCTCTCCATCTACAGTAACCTTTGGTATCCCATGTAAATTCCACATCCTCTGAGGTGAAATACTTTCAAGGAGCTAACACACAACCACGTATATGAGTGGCTCCTCAGTGAAGGCAAAATTTCATAACATTCACTCCTAAGCCAAGCAAAAGGGAGAAACCTGAAGAGTAATAACAGTGCATGGTGGGTTGTGGGAGTAGGAAATTATTTTAAAATAGAATCCCCAAGGAATATCAAAACACCAGAAAAGTTAGCAAAGCTTACTGCCACTGTTGTCTAGTTTTTGTGATAACAAAATGGGGCTTGGAGAGTCCCTGCTGAGTTTTTTTTTTCCTCAGTCCTGAACTTTCAAATGTTTCTAAAAGATCTGCAGGGTATTCAAAGTAGATGATGTCATTCTGATCATATCACAGCAAGCTAATAAGCTGCCTCCTACCACGATGCATGCTTGATTTTATGTCCTGTTTTATTCCAGGGACAGTGGGGTTCAAAAGATGAATGCATTTCAAAAAGTTAAACTGTATGTCTTAAAGATAATTGATTGATTGATTAATTGATTGATTGATTGATCGGTTTATATTTTATGTGTATGAGGGCTTACCTGGTGGGTGTATATGCGTCATGTTCATACCTGGTACTGTGAACGCCAAAAATGGGCACTGGATACCCTAGAACTGGAGTTCCTGGTGTTGTGAGCCTCCATGTGGGTATTAGGTATTGAGCTTGGTTCCTTTGCAAGAGCAGCCAATGTTCTTAGCCACTGAGCCTACTTAAGTGTTTACTAAAAACATATTGAAATAAGTACAGATGCATATCTAGCTGCAAGAGAGGACTCATGCTTCTTCTCCCAGTTGGGGTACTTTCTGTAACATCAATATAAAACTATGGCCAGTCACCCCAAAGAGATGTTGATTAGGCCCAAGGTTATAAATGTGGCTACCTTTATTCTATTTCCATGTATTTATTCATTGTGTGTAAACGCTCTACCAGCCATGTGTGGAGGTCAAGGACATCCTGTGTGAGTTCACTCTTTCCATCTACCTTTTGGCTTTGAGGATCTAGCCATGATGGTCAGGCTTGGTAGCTAGAACATTTACTCACTGAGCCAGCCCCTGTTTGTGAATAGCAGAAGGCCTCATAGGATGTGTCCTTTAAGACTGACATCTGATGCCTCCACGGCTTTAACTTACTGACTTGTTTGGGACGATTCAGAATGCTAGGTATTTGTCATAGGATCAGAAGGCATGGGGCCTTAGGAAGAGAAGTTACTTTTCCTATCACAGGATACTGTGAACAGTTTTTGGTGGTATTTTGAAAGTGAATGATGGAGGACACCAATCTATGACCTAGAGAGATTCTTGTGCCCAATTCTGCTTCTTCCCTGTGCAGGGAAACCACTGTATAGTAGTCAGGATTGCAGAAAATTAGGCTTATTTCATGGGTCTATTTAGGAATGGTCCACCTTAATTGTACCAAAACACAATCTTTTGGCAAAGGCTGTACTTCATTTTTCCCTAAAATCAACTAGTAATTAATATTGAGCAGAAAACGAAGCTTTGTAAAATGTATTGCCCTAAATCAAACTTCATTTCTCATGTGAAGCTTCTAGATTATAAATCAAGAATTAAATCTGTGTCAGTAAAGCCAAGCACCCATGAGACTCACATGTCTGAAACAAAAGCCTGCAAAACAAACCTGCGTAAACCAACTCTCTAAATCAAAGAAGGAATGCTGATTTTTCCTGTTCTATGGGTTAAGAGAGAAACCAACTCTCCAAACCCCTCTATGAAGATAATTGTTCTGCTTTTTTATGGAGCCTGGAGTATTTATGTAAAGAAGGAGAACAGAATACTGTAAAGACTGCACCAGAGAAGAACTCAGCACGTAGCTCCACAGTTGAGTCATTAACATTTGAGGAAACACTACTAGCATTCAGTTGTTCTCTGCTAAGAGAAAACAGGGGATGAAACTCCCAGTCTAAAAAAGATGGTCATCAGAGCTGCCCAGTGGTAGAGAAGAGAAACATCTCTTGCTAGGTGGTAGGAAGTTGCTTTTCCTAAAGGCTTTGACAGTGCACATCACAAGAGCCATGTTAGCATTTGCTCTGCTGTGTGGAGGACACCTGGCTCTAAGGCTGGTGTCTCAGCCACCCTGGGGAAGTTTGGGTACTTGGAATGCTAATGTTTCATCTATAATGCAATTTGCCTTCCTTTTATACAGTTTGTTTTTAGGGTTACTGCCCTGTGTTTTCACCAGCCAGGGGCTCACCTCATCTGGCTTCCTGGTTAAATGCTGAATGCCATGTGAATTGAGGGTGTTCTTTTGTTTTGCTTACTGTGTTCACCAACAACATATCTTAGCTTATTTTCTTCAATTGGACCTTCAAGAAAAGACACTGATATTTCCACATAATGCACAGTAGGGAGAAGAGCTCTTAAGCAATGCTTTCCACACTACATGTGATTTCGGATTTTAAACTGCTTTATGTGCAGAAAAAAACATAAGTTTTTCTAATTTTACATAATAATTTTGATGTGTCACTCAAGATACAAACAGATATATATGTCACATACAGCATCTCGATGGATGAAAGGTTGTTGGGATAACAATTCCAAGGAAAGAATTGACTATTTTGCTCTTCATTTCAGTCCTAGCTAGGCTTATTTGCCAACTTGACACAGCCTAGGTTATGGGAAGAAAGTCTAGATTGAGGAATTGCCTAAATCAGATTGTCCTGTAGAAATACCCATGGGGATTGTCTTTGTTATTCATTGATGCTAGAGGGCCCAGCCTAGCTAGGCAGATTGTCCTGGGCTCTCCATGAAAGCTTTCTAAGCCGAAGCCGGTGAATGAGCCAGCAAGCAGCATTCTTCCATAGTTTCTTCTTCAAGGTCCTGCTTGAGTTGCTGCCCTGTCTTCTGCCTATGATGGGCTGTGACCTGGAAGTTTAAACCAAAGAAGTCCCTTTTCCCTTCTAGGTTTCTTTTGGTCAGAGAGTTTTATCACAGTAACAAAAAGGAAAGCCAGGAGGCACACTGTTATTTACAGTCAGATGCAAATAGCACATATCCCTCAAAGTGTTTGAGAATCACACACAGCTTGGTGAAGATTCTTCTTCATTTAGTGACTCTTGTTGAGGTAAAAACATTCAACAAACACTGCCGGAACCCTTCCTGAACTGTCTGCCATTGTACCTGTTCTAAAAGCTTCTAAAATATCCTGAAGTATCTATCTAGAGATACTTGTTTACCTCACTCACTCATTCAACAAAGATATAATGAATGACTACCCCGGTAATTTATTATACTAGGCGTTAGAAATATACTGAGTAACAAAACAGATGAGGGTATAACAAGTCAACCTATTTTCCTGTTTGAATTACTGTGAGCATGTCTGCTTTTGTGAAGGCTATAAGATTCTTACTGGGTGTTCTTGGGACACCTTCTAACAGGTTTTTCAGTTTGGTGAAGTTTTTCTTGGAGTTATTCTAAGAACACATCCTGAACAGAAAGGAGGCTCTTTATCATTTAGAAAGGGGAATTTCATTTATATTAGGAAAATTATTATATAAAAAAAATGACTTACATGGTCATAGTCTGGAAGGAATTATGTGACAAAGGAGAATGTTTGATTGGTTAGTGGCTTCTAAGCTATAGTATTCTTTTGCCTGGAGATTGATTGGAAGCACAAGCTAGCAGCTTAACCTCACACCACCTGAGTCAGAAAATCTGGAGAAGGAGCTAATCTCCCATGCTTCAATAAGGTCTTCCAGAGAGATGATTTTCTAGAGCAGTGGTTCTAAAGCCACAACCCTTTAGTACAGTTCCTCATGCTATGGTGACACCCAACCATAAAATTTGTGTTGTTGCTAATTCATAATTCTAATTTTATTACAATCATGCTCATAATGTAAATATTTTTTGGAGATAGAGGGTTGCCAAAGGGATTGAGACCCATACATTGAGATCTGATGTTCTTGAGACTGAGAACTTTATATGTGCAAAAAATCAAAATTCTTCTACTTAAACCCTTATGGTATGGGTATAAACTCAGTTATTTATTTATTTTTACAAATATCCAGGTACCAGAGATGAGAGACCTACTTATCACCAGAGGCAGACTTGCTCATGCAAAGTAGAACCAGTAGGTATACTGGGGGTGTGAATGCCTTTGACTCAGAGTGCTGCTCTTAGTGACTCAGAACTTGGTTGACCCAGAAGTTCAGGCATCTCTGTTTACATGTTATGTTGTTGGACCTGTGAGCCCAGCCTCCTCTTAGATCAATCAAGGCTGAAACAAGGAAACCTGATACCCTGCCTACTTGCTGATGGAATTAGAGCACATTACAGAGGGCCCTTGAAAGAATTAATCAGCTAAGTTGGGTTTTACAACTTCCATGTGCTGGGCAGTGGGTCTGCTACTGTTGGATTAGTGATGGATGGACAGTCCCTCAACCCTAGAAATCACAGGCAAGTCAGAATTCCTTCTGAGAACAACAGCTCCATACTTTGTGCAGGTGGTGCTGAATGACCATTCAAGGAAAAAGACATTCTAGTGACCCGGCATCATCAATGATAGCTTCCCAGAGAAGGCAACATGATTGGTAAGAATAAACCATAAAATTTGGTGTGAAGGTAGGAAAATCAACGGCATGTTTGAGAGCATCCACACTGCATATTTTCATCCTCGGAGGGGAGGTTGGAATTGCTGGAGCCAGATGGAAATAGTCTTTGGATCACATGCTGGCATCAAGAAAAAGCCATTGATCTTTTTTTTCCAGCAGAGTGGTGGGTTAAGATGAAGGTGAAGGTTTAAGATGTTGAGCTACAAAATTTGTCTTTATTTTTCTCCTACACTACATTGGGTTAAGCTAGACTTCCTAAAGCAGTCATGAGTCACTCAGGCTGTGAAATGGGTCCATTTGTCAGAAAAAGGGGAAAGGTGACAACAGCTAGGAAAATGCAGAACAGCAGGCATCCCAGCCAGAATCTGGCCCCAGCATGAGAATGTGCATGTGGACCGCCTGGGGATGAAAAATGCTTTCTTCGGACTAATCCATCATCATCATCATCCATGGAGACAGTTCCCTCTTCTAGGATACAGTGCTTTTAAGGGGAGAAGCTGGACTCTGGGAGGACAGAATGCCTGGCCCCCAGCCTCAGGGTGATTGATGGCTTTGGGCCTTTGGCCCCCATCATGACTATATAGTATGGTTGGGAGACCTGGAAGGCAGGGAGCCTGCACTTCTCAGCCAGCAGCAACAAGGCAGAGACACGGAATTTGCTGTCTCATTTCTTGAGATCTCTGGCAAGTGGAGTGAGCTTCCTCACCTTCCTAATGTTACTATTCCCCCATACTCTCAGCGTGCATTGGATGGACCCCTCATTGGTGAATAGAAGGGTGAGCTAGCAGTTACCACTTCTGCTGTGCTTAAAATGGAACTTAAAGAGACAGAAGAATCCTTGGATACCATATTGTCAAAATGCTTCATATTCTCAGGGGACACCGGCGACAAGAAAGGAACAAGAACCTGTATGCTATCCCTAGGAAATTAATGGAAATTGTATATTGTACCTTGTCTCCTGTGACACATGGACTTCTCATGGTTTCTGTGACTGTCGTATTGAAGCATATTGCCTCTTCCTGAATCTTCCCAACTCCCACCTCACAGCCTAGCAGTTCTGTTTTACTTCTTGGTCTACCCTAATGAAGCTTTCTGCATTCCGCTTATCACCATCTGGTGTACTAGTTGATGTTTTTATGTTCTATCATCCATGCCAGACCGTAAGTAAGTGACCCCACTAATGCCGAGCCTCCACACCTTCTGATCACTGTTCTAGCTCTGCCACTTATAGCATGCTTGATATATAGCAAGCCTTCAATGCACGTTTGCTTAGTGTATGGAGAAATTAAATTTATTTTCTAGAATGTAAGCCTTTCTCTGACAATCTTGGTAAAGGGTGATTAATTTAATCCATGTATTGATTGCACTATGACACTGACTCCTAGATCCATGAGGCTCTGGCCAAGAGCCTTTCAGCTGCAGGCTTGGGAGCAGAAGTGTGTCCAGCCAGACCAAGTCCACATATTACAGGATACTTGCTTTGTTTCCATGTCTCTTCCACTCACTCTAGACAGAATTGAGGACAGAAATCCATATCTTGCTGAATCCCTAGCTCATGATACAAGATTAAGGCAATTGTAAAAACATTCCTGTTGCTACTGCCTAGATGATAGCCACTGGATATTATACACACACACAAACACATCCATTTAGCACTTTAAATACAACGAGTGTAGGGCAGCAATGGAATCATTACTTTCGCTTCACAGTAATTAATTTTAAATTTAAGTTTGAAGGTAGCTAATGGCTAGTACTCTAAATGATGTGGCTCTAGATTTGAAATCTGTTTATACAGTGAATAACTACAATCTGTTATCAAAAATCTTTCCATAGTTATGAAGGTAAAGATTGAGTCATTGTGAGAGTAACTGAAAGATCTCAGAATTAGTACACAGTGGGAATTGTTGATTGATTATTGAAAAAATACCTTTACCATTTCCAGGGATATCCTGTGATATATGTATGTACCCTTAAAATCATCAAAACACTTGCACTTCAATAATGTGCCAGAATGAGAGAGGGATTGTTAAAGACCTTGTGGATTTTTCTGAATTATGATTCTCATGAATGATGAGTGTTGTAACTATATAACACAGCTCACTTAATCATGCCATTGTGTACATGTACATACACACACACACAAGAGTGGGGGAGGGAGAGAGAGGATCAATTAGCCTTTGGTTAAACAATTTATTATGTATTCTTTACATTTTTGTGTATTCTTTGCTTAGGTTAAATGACATATAAGGAGGGATGGATACAAAAGTTAGCTTTTAGCTATCTGGCAACTGTTTTGACAGTGGTTGTATCTTTGATGGAATTGTCATAGAAAAGATTTTTGTATAGAGTTCTTAAATGCTGGTTGTACATTAGAATCCTTATCTCATCTCCTCTAGATTAGAAAGGTTCTTTGTTCCTTGTCTGCTTGGATTAGTGTGGGGATAAATTGGGGCATAGACAGTCTTGTAATGGCATTTACAGAAATTCTAAGTACTACCACAAAAGGCGGGGCTAGAGCTAGAAGAAGGGTTTCATGAAAATCAGAGGCCACTTCTGTTCCTCTCATTGGCCTGACATTAGTTCACCATCACACACGCATTATGGAAGAAGCCATAGTGACATCCTGGTAATCACTCGCTAAACTGTAACACTGAGTGCTATCTTCAGACTTGATACTTACCCCTGTTCACTTCCACTGCCTCGCCTCCTACCCGCATCATCTCATGCTTAGATTCCTGTAGCTATCTGCTAATGTCTCCCCTTGTTTTCAGTCTTCTTTCCTTCAAAATTACATTCAACTTCTCACAGAGGGACCTTCTGAAGTGTAGATCTCATCACAGAGCTTCTATTTAAAGACTTAAATGTGAAAAAAGAAAATTTGACATATAATATAGGATGAACATAACAAAAATCTGTACACCTAAGGAAGCTAATCAGTAAGGAGGCATCTGGCTAAGATGCTCAATCACAATTCAGAAAGGGAAAGAGGATGGATATCGGAGGAGGGAGAAAACAGGGAACAGGACAGGAACCTACCACAGAGGGACTCTGAAAGGCTCTACCCTGCAGGGTATCCAGGTCAGATGCTGAAACTCATAGCCAAACTTTTGGCAGAGTGCAGGGTATCCTATGAAAGAAGTGAGAGATAGTGGACGACAGGAGCTCCACAAAGAGAACAACAGATCCAAAAATTCTTGGCACAGAGGTCTTTTCTGAGACTGATACTCTAGCCAAGAACCACTCATGGAGATGGCCTGGAACCCTTGCACAGAGGTAGCCTATGGCAGTTCAGTATCCAAATGGGTTTCATAGTAATGGGGACAGGGACTGTCTCTGACAGGAACTGATTGGCCTGTTTTTTGATCACCTCCTCCTGAGTGGGGAGAAGCCTTACTAGGCCACAAAAGAAGACACTGCAGCCACTCCTGATGAGACCTGATAGACTAGGATCAGAGAGAAAGTGAGGAGGACCTCCCTTATCAGTGAACTGGGAGAGGGACATGGGTGGGGAAGAGGGAAGGTGGGATTGGGAGGAGAGGAGGGAAGGAGGTAGAGGGGGAATACAAAATGAATAAACTAATTAATAGAAATAAATCATTTTAAAAAAAAGAAAATTTGAAAAGTCAAACACCATCTAATGACATCCAGGGCCTTTCTTTTTCTCCCTTCCTCCTTTTTCCCCCCCTATCTAATTCTCTAGCCTCATATTCTTCAGATTTTGGGTGTGCAGCTATGTTGGCACAAACTTGGGTTTTTAAGGTGGAAGTAATGGGAGGTAAAAGCTAGGTCTTTGACAGCTGACTTTCCTGGTTTGTGAATCAAGAACACACATATGTTTCCTATCACTCCAGTGGAATTCAATATTTGTCCTCTCTCCAAACAAGCATGGAAACTATCTATTTGAGGCCCATTATTTCTTTCAGCTTCTAGAAATCAGACTTTTTATTTTAAGGGCTTTTGATGATTAAAAGAGATACATGCCCCATCACAGTTTATATTCAAGTCCTAAGTACAAGGATGATCTAGTCCATGATTGATAATAAAATATAATTTTATGCATTATGTGTAGATTATTTTATGTGTTATGTGGTGATTATATTGAAAAATCTTGGTCCTCATCATTAAGTCAATCAAGGAGAATTCTGAGAAGAACGGGCCAATGAGAAGGAAACTTCTTTTAACAGGCGATTTTGGGCAAATGATCTCTCTACTTAGATTTCAGTTTCCTGATTGGTAAAATAAGGTTACTGAGCAAGAATGATCTTGTGGTCCATACTAGCACCTTTAATGATATCAGTTTATTCAGTATTTACTTTTATATCACCTTTATATGTCTCCATGAATTCTATGTAATGAGCACAGAACTGTTTCAGAAGGATGAACATAGAGTCTTCTGTGACAAAATTTATATTCTGCCCAAGAGTCAGGTTGTCAGATGGCCATACCTACAGATAAACATTATAAACTTCAAGTGAAAAGCCATTATAATCACTGAGCCTGGTCATCTCATGAAGTATAGGAGATATAGGAAGCAAAATGAGATTGACTGTAAAGGAGATGAAGAGGTCAGAGCAGGATCATATCAATTAGGATATTTATGGCAGGTGCAAAGGTACATTTTCAGTGCAGTTGTGAGTCTCCAAAGGGCTTTAAGATTAGGCTAGGCAGATCTATCCTATGGTCAAAGAAAAGGACAAAGAAGAAAGCCTACTGAACACGGTCATATCCCTTTCTCTGCTTCCTTATTGATGCCATGGATCACACTGCTCTTGCCACCATGCCTTCCCAACCATGACGGGCTGCATTCCTCTGAAGTGTGAGCCAGACTAAATCCTTCCTCTATTAGGCTGACTTTTGCCAGGTGTTCGGTCATAGTGATGGGAAAACTTTCTTTTGAATTATCCATAAAGATAAATGTCAAATTAGCAATTTTCAGACTTGTTGCTGGAAATATAAACATGGAAGGTTCTGTTAATGGAGGGTTCTGTGAATGGCAGACTAGATGCAATCCCTTCGATCTCAGATACAACCATAGGCTGGAAAACATTACTCATGAGAGAAGAGACGTGGCCCTTTCCCACTGAAGCATCTATTCTTTAAAGCTTTGGTGGAGAAGACTTATCCAGTCCATGTTTATAGCAAGAGGCAAGAAACGAGATAGGAGAAACACTGGCAAATTATGATCTACTAAAGGAAAGGTGAGGATTTCACAGAAAAAAGTTCCTTTGTTTTGGATTCTCCTGAAATAAAGTAAGACAAAACTTATGCATGACCTGTTGCACCTGACAATGTGGAGGGCATTGGTGACTTTGAAACAGTAGCCAAGATGCAATTCCAGCATAAAAGATAAGGAACAGAAAGTGAGATGAAGAAAGGGGTAGAGAAAACAATATTTTCATGACCTGGAACACATGTGAGGTGTTAGATGATGGACTGGAAATGAAAGCTAGTTTAGAGGGATTCATTTCAAGGTGGAGATAGGAAATCATGCTTGTAAGCTGATGAAAACTATGCTGCAGATATGAAAAGGTGGTGCATCAGGTCAAAGAATAGGGTTGTTGGGTTTTTTGTTTTGTTTTGTTTTGTTTGGGGTTTTGTTTGTTTGTTTGTTTTGTATTCCAAGAAAGTGGTGTATACAGACTTGTAGGAGTCAGAGGGCATGGGCAGCAAAATTGGCCGCCAAGGTGGATAGCCTGTGGATATCTTCAGACTCTTTCTTCTTTCACATGGCTCAAATGTAGAGGACAAATGTCAGTCTTCACTGTTCTTCCTCACGGTGCCTTTTACCTACGCTACACAGAGTCCCCTCTCTAGAAGCGAAATCTAGTGCCTGATGAAGCTTTTCTAAAAACTCCAGATTTGGTCTTTCGGGGCTCATGATGGTCAAGGATAGCTGTGATTTCCTCCTTCTCCAACGGTCTCTTCCATTTACTTCATGTTGCATTTCCTCTCTTATCCAGCACTCCAACACCAGACCTTCCAAGACAAGCCACACTGAAGGCAGACTACTTTTTGTTGTTGTTGTTGTTTTTCATCACACTAAGTTTTATCTAGTGTTGGTCTATTTCTCTACATTGCCCCCTCACCTGGAGGATACTTTCATTCCAATATCTGTAACCGTGTGGCCGTTTTCTCTTTGTTCTTTGGGATTCAATTTAGGTACTCCATTTTCCTAGGAAGCTTTTCCTTGATAATATATTTCATATTCTCTCTATTCCCCTCTACCATTGTGGTCTTATGAGACTTGTTCCTACACTTGCCTAAGCTTTTATATACCGTATTGCCATCTCATCCACTGTACTGATAACTGATTCATGCTGTGTTTCTTACTAACCACCTAACATGATTCCCAGCAAACAGTAGTAGTAGAATATATGCTCGGGTAATAAATGAAGGAAAAAAATGAGCAAATGATCCATCTTTCTGAATTAGTCCTTTTTATTCTCCGTCTTTTTTTCTGTTTCTTTTTTTTTCTTGTTCTTTTTTGTTGTTGTTGCTTAATCAAATCTACCCAGAAAACTCTTATTCTTGTTATTCTTACTAAAACCCAGAAGATTTGTGGTGCTCTGACATGGGGCTGCTGAGGTAAACAGGTTCCTAAATCAAGTAGTACCCTGTTATAAACTAATTATTCTCGCTTCATTTGGTTTGGTATCCTTTGTATTCAAAGGGTTTCTTCTTACATGCTGAGTTTCAGTCCTCCCCAGCTACTGTTGCGGAAGTTTCGATTGTATTCTAGAAGGTCAAGGGTGTTCAACGTGTCACGGCATACCTTCCTACTCCCCCCAGTCAATCCCTTGAGAATATCCTATTTTACAAAGCATTTTTTTTTCACAAAACAAACCTATACTTCTGGACCAATTCATCTGCAATTTGCTGTACTTCATAGGGCTCAAAGCCCCCGTGTGTCTAAACTACTAGGAACGATTTCTGGACACGTCAATAAAAGTTCCCTAATGAACAACAGCTGTGAAGAACATGTCTTTAAATAAATTGATTCCAAATTTCTTCCCATGTTTCTGCGATTTTTCTTTTTAAATGGGCACTGCTGATTTTAAGCTTGGCTATCTTAAGAGAGTGGAAGGAAAAAATTATACATTGTTCAGAAAATTTCGTTGTCCTGTATTTCAACACCATTTTTTTTTTTTTCTGAAGAGGTTAATATGCATTTGCACCAATTTGCCTCACTTCTGTTTGTCATACCTTTTAGGAGCAGAAGAAGATGAGTTATCCTGAGAAAGTTTATGTGAAATAAGGAAAGTTACAGAAGAGTGCAGATAGGGAGACAGGATTAGACTTCAGGCCCCATAATCTCAAGGGTTATATTCAGGGCAAAATCTACCATGTCTCATAAAATTAAACCCAGACTATTCCTCTTTCAAGTAGAGAACACTCAGAACATGAGTGCTTATACCCTGCTTGGACACCATTAATTTTATGCGTAACTTGTGTTAATTGCGTGTGTTTCACCATTTGTGTTCAATTATAAAATCAAATTATATCTGATTTTTTTCCTACAATGATTAAAAGGCACTAATTTGCTTAACACTCCACACGAACTTTTATATCAGAATGCTATACTCCTGAAATCTTAATTAAGCCTTCAAACACGTTTAAACTTTATAAGAAATGAACTTGAACCGGTCATCAGAAAATAAAAGTAGCACTTGCAAGACGCTCATGATGGAAGCTGCTTCTGTGCTGGGATTTAACAGCACTTCAGATGGTCATTTTTTTTTTTCCTTTTAGGAGAGCCTAGAAAAAACACCTGGCTATGCAGTCACACGGTTTCCCCTCTCTGATCTACTTCTCTGGACATCCGCGTTTCCTGTGGATTGTGTTCAATCAGCAATATTGAAGCAGTAAATATTTCACCTTCCTGCTACCCTCTTTCATTGTAACTGACTGAAAAGAGAAATCATGGTAGACTCCTATCTCTAAAAGCCTTCCTTTTTTCTCCTGGTGCCTATCTCTCTTGCCCTTTGAAGAAGCAGTGTGTGACACTGTTTAGTTGGAGTTGGAACAGAGGCAAATTCAGGATGGTGGGAGGTAGGATGGAGAGTGGGAAGGGTTATGAATTAGGACCCAGAAATTGTTGAACAGAACAAAATGAAAAGCTGTTCCCAATTTGAAAAGTGAGTTGACGTCTGTTACTCTGGTATGCAGTAAAACATGTTTTCCATCTAGGACATAATAAAAGCTACAAGCATTTTACACTGTGCATTAGGAGCTGCATCTTTAATGGAACATCTTTCATATAGAGCACGTACCGAGTTCGCTGTTTGATGATACCTTTGAACATTTTATCACTGAGGTAGATGAAATATCTCACAGTCATGGCAAATCCCAGATGAATGGGCAAAACACCTCTGTGGAAATGATTCTGAGGGGTTTATTGATATTTCATTTCTCATCTGTTTCTGTACACACAGTGTGGGGGACTGGAATGCATGCACAGCTTTAATGGGGGCCTTTGCTTTCATGATATACAGAAGGCACACACACACACACACACAGGGTTAAAGAGGATGAGAATTTTGGGGTAAGTGTGTGAAGAGGAAGCAAGGTCATCAGTGTGGATGGAGACAAAGATCATTGTATTGAGCACTGGGTGGAAGGAAAGGAGGCTTGGAAAAGTCTATCCTTACAGAACTGCACAGCTCCTGAAAGAGCAATTAACACAGCTTGCTACATAGACAGCACACCCTAGAGGCATACAAATGTAGTGCTTCCCTCCCCCAGTGAAGATGTAAATTTTAAGCATCTGTTGAGTGGCCTAGGAAAAATGTTTGTCTAAGAATCCTTTTGTCCCCCTCTCTCTGTTCTGTTATTTCTTTTAAAAATTCTTCTGTAAGATAATGAATTCCTCCCTTGACACTAAAATATTGTCTCCCCACCCGCATCCCTCAACAAGCTTCTGCCTCCTCTGCCCTATATTTACCATGTGTGGTTTTAGCTCAGATATACTGATGGCTTCAAGTCTCTATTTTCAGAAAGCTCTATCTACGTTATGGATATCTGGCTCGATGTATGCATGCTCTGTGCTTTGGACTCAGAATATCCTACATTGAACTAGTTCTCAAACCCATTAGCTTTACTCCATTGAGCTTCCATCCATCAGTTTAGGAGTCTAGAGACCAAACCTGAAATCTAAAGTGTTTTGTTTTGTTTTTCTTCTCTCATATATTACATCCCCACTTCAGTTTTCCCTCCCTGTTAAACCCCATTCTCTTCCCCTGCCTCCCTTCTTTCTCAGATTTACTATACCCTCTACCTCCATTCAGAAAAGAACAGGCCTCCCAGGAACATCAAGCAACCACGGCATAATTACAGTAAGACCGGGCACATACCAATGCATCAAAGTTGGATGAGGTAACCCAGTAGGGGGAAAAGGGTCCCACAAGTAAGCAAAGGAGTCGAGGATATCCCTCTGCTTCCACTGTTAGTATTCCCACAAAACCACCAAGCTATATAGCCATAACTTACATGCGAAGGAAGGACCTATGTCAGACCCCTACAGAGTTCTCTGATCTCTGATTGAAACTAAAGGTATTTTTGTTTGGTTTGGTTTGGTTTTTCTGCTTGCTTTATTATTATTATTACTATTATTATTATTATTATTATTATTATCTTGGTTCATTCTTGTATTTACCTCATCTGCTGTGACTGCCTGAACTTTCCTATTCTGCTTACAAATTCCATATAGCAGCTTCTATGCCTAATTCCTGACACATGGAGAGCACTCAATTGTCATCGACTCTACTGGGACTAGACTACAGGGCTAGCACCCAGTGCTGGTACTTTTGATAACTTTATAACCAAAGATGTATCTATAACTATAAAATATATTGCTTCCGTGTTTTTTTTATGGAACTTTTGAGTAAATATTTTTCTCCTTGGTCCCTTGCCGATTTGAGGGATCACTGTAGCAGACTAACTATAATTAATATATAATTATGTATATATCGATAGATATTATGTCATATCATTTAAAGAATTCAAAATAAAATTAATCAGAATAATCATCATTACAAGCAATAATTTGATTCACAACACTTTATTTTTCTATAATAAGATGAAGTAGCTCAGAACTAAAGTTTTCAATGGACTTCTACATAAATTCTATAGAAGAAGAAGGGCATTAAGAAAAATGAGACAATCAGGGGCAGGAACAGGTGTCCTTGTGGGTGACTAGCTTCAGTTGAAGGTGAGGGCCAGGAGGTTTTACTGCTTCCTGGCAACATTAGGGAAAGAGAACAGTGCCTATATGTTGTTATGCAGTGAGAAAACTGTCACAACAATGATCATGCTGATGTGCTTGGGAAATGGGCTCCAAAGGGTGAGTCTTTGAACCAGAAGGATTTGACCTCATATCCAAACCCCATGCTTGGTAACCATGTGACTAAAACTTTCCCGTAAGCTTCCAAAGCTTTAATCTCTTTACATTGTAACAATTGATGAAAAACATTCATATATTATTATTTTTTCTTAAAAATTAATGATGTCATGTACATAAAATATAGACCTATGATGGTGTTCAAATACAAAATAGTTCATAAAACTTATGCAAATCAGAATGTGTTAATAGTAGTATTGCTAATATACTAAATGACTTGGGTATTTAAAGAAAACTACAAAAGACTAATGGTGTGGCTCAGTGGTAGAGCATTTTTCTAGTATGCTCAAGGACCTGAGTTCAATCTTAGGTTTGCCAAAAGAAAAAGAAAATAGTGAAGAAAAAAGAAAAGCTATAGAGAATAATAGTGAAACAAAATTATTTTAAACACTTGGTGTCATTAGACTTTTGGTTAACTATTATTTTTTAAGTTATTTTATTTCTGCAGTACATATTGGGAAGAATATATTTAATATCTTTTCCTATCATAACATATTTTCATTTACATGGCCACGTATGACTTATTTTCTTAAAATTATTTGAACAAATAGAAAATTTTTATCCCTTTTCCTTAAAATTAGATTTTTTAAATTAAAATTCTTTAGCTTCATATGAAACTTGATTATAAATTGCCTTGAAATATCTACTCAGCACTTTTTTGTGACCACCACTGACATTAATATGTAAATAAATATATATTAATATATGTATATGTCAGTGTCTTCATTTATAAGAAAACAATAATACTATGATTCTCATAAAGCCAGTGTAAGAAGAAAATGAGCCACATGTATATCTCTGTTTTCCCAAGTGCTGGGTACCCAGCAGGCCATTCTTAAGTGCTCACTCACTGCTGTTTTCACAGTATCTTAGTATCTCTACTCATGATCTAGGGAGAGCTTGTGTCCAGCTCAGCCGGAGTAGGCTGTATTTTCACTTAGCTCTCACATTCCTGGAGAACTCCCCCCGCAGCCTGCATACACAACACGATTGTTTGTGGAAAAGGATGATTCTTTCAATATCTAGCTTTGAAAAATTTTTCGCTTGTCTTAAATACAAGGTTGATCATGGTCACAGACCTGACAGATGCTGAGCAGTTGGAACTGAGCAATTAATAGGTTTTTCCTAGAGTTATCTCTGCATGAAGAAAAAGCCTAAATATTTTTCAGCATAAATGCACAAAATAGAAGTGTCCATTAAAGTTGACCAGAGTGGATTTTAAACACCATGCAATTGTATTTTATAGAAAAAATTATTGATCCAGGAAGAACATTTGTTAAAATAAAGCACATGAAAATATTTATTTGGACATGAATTTATTATCTCATCAGAGTCTGCACACCAGAAAACAGACATAATGGCCTCATGTGCAAAGCTTATGTGTATTTCTTTATAGTTTTTAATTTCAGGGGAAAAGATAGAGAAAGAATGAAACCTTAAGCCTGGCCTCTAAAGACACGAAGTTTAAATTGATTATTGTTTCACTATAAAATACACCATGTCTTTGTATTTCCATTTGGGGGTAAATTTGGGGGTGTTTCTGAGGAAAAAAAAAACATAGAAGAAAGCTTCATTCTATATGTCCTAAAGATACAGAGGAGACAAGACAAACTTTGAATTTAAGTTCAGCTTATTGTGTAATGCTGGTGTCTGTGTGGAAAGACAAAGAAACATAAAACAAAAGGATCAAACCGAAGTAAGAATGTAAGTGTACCAAACCGTAAGAATTCTGGTTTATAATGAGATTGCCTTCCTTCCTTCTTGCCTGCCTGCCTGCCTTCTTTCTTCCCTTTCTTTATTTCTTCCTTCCTTGTTTTCATTCTTTTTCTTTCTTTCCATATCAGTATGAAAAACAAATAAGCAAGACATCTTCTAGGTCCCACCAGTTAGTAACTAGCTTAAGGAGGTTACAACTGTCTTTAATTTACATAACAACTGTAACAACAAAAAAAAAAAGATCATATTCACTGGCAACAGAAGTTAAGGAATGATTGTCACAACTAAGTTATCCCACAGTTAGCTCTCACTGGCTCATGAGAACTAATTGTGCAAATCTCTTTGCAACTGTATTCAATAACGTCACATTAGTAACTTGAAGTTGGCCAAGATAGGAATATTTACACTATGGAAATTGGCAAACGTTACAAATCAGAGCCTGTTTTTCAGAGTGCTGCTTGTTAAACATTTTCCAATATGTCATTGATTATGGCTCTAGCAAATAAGCTCCGGACCTCAGTAGCTTCATAAAATCATTTTATTTACTCACTCAAATGATTTTCAGTGTGGGGATTTGGCAGGTAGCCTTTCTTACAATGATTCAGAACTCAGTATCTTTCTACTTGTAGATCTCCTAATTCCAAGGTTTTTGGAATCCTCTACTGTATTGTCAACACACAGCTGACAGATGGAGACAGACTGAAAAGTCAGGCAAGAGTTTTCACAGAACAGTCCTGGATGTGCTAATGAACTTCTGTCCATAATGTGTTTTCAAACATTGGCCAGGTTTCACTGAAAGGAGTACTGGAAAATGAGTCATGCTGCAGAGAGAGGAAAAAAAAAAACAATTATCTGGCCTCTATAATCAATACTTAAAGTTGTTCACTCATATGACAGAACTCACAGAGTGTAAACCTTAATAAAAATAACATAAACCTTTATAAAATAAACACAAACATAAAATAAAAATAAACCTCTGTCCATGAAATACATTAGAAAAAGGTTCTGATCTGAGCATCTTCAAGGTACTTTTAAGGTAACTATTGCTATTTTTATTTTATACCTGAGTAAATGAGGCTTAGGAGATTAAGGAGTGACTGTGAGTACATTTGTTTAGTGGTAAAGATAGCAGTCGTCTTTATGGATTCATCTACTGACTCTCAAGCTTCAGTGGTAACTAGTAATACGGTTTGGGATCAGCCATTCGAGGACCTGATTGTATTGTCTCAACATATTGTTTCTATCAAAAGCAGGTAAAAGAAGTGTGTATATTAGCTGCTAGCCAATGGTAGGCTTCCATGTTAGAATGCTTAATTATTCACTCTATAAAGGAGAAAGAGAAAAGGATAAAACAAATACAGGCAAAGGTTAGGATAGCCATCCAACCACTGGAAAGTCATGCAACATTTTATGAAGTCAATATTACCTTTATCTCTACTGTACAAAGGAGACAAGAGGCATCTGAAGAGTATGCAACTTTCTAACAATACAGTCTATTAATGGAAAATTAAATTCATATAAAATGTTAAACATGTGATTAAAAGGTGAGTAATCTTGATAATGGAGGTGAACTACCTATAGTCTTTAAGGATTAAGGACCTTTAGAAATGACAAATGCCTCTGATAGTGCCTGACACGTGACAACAGTACAATGCACACACACTTGTCTTTTCTCTTGGTAATGATAAATCCAAGATGAGGGTTTGACAGTGGTAGTCATTGCCCAGGTTATTCCTAATATGTACAAACATGTGCGAATAAACAACACATGAAAGAGAGGCAGGGAAGGAGAAGGAGAGAGAGGAAAAAGGGAGTAGGAAGGGGTCAGAGGAGAAGAAAGAAAGAGAGGAAGAAAAGGAAAGAAAAGAAATAAGAGAAGGAGAAAGAGAAGGTGAGGAAGGTTAAATAAGGACAAAGAAGGAGATGAAGAAATCCCAAGTAAGAAGAAGAAGAATAGGAGGAAGAAAAGGAAGAAGAGGAAGAGGAGGAGGATACTGAGGAAGAGAGGGAAAAGGTAGCAGCAGTCAAGGCACACTTCAAGAATAAATCAACCTCTGGCATAAAGCAGAGACCACATCTTCAGATGACATTCTAGCTGCAGACCTTCCCTGACCTGGCTCTCAATAACCATCAGAAGGAAATTTCTCACTGAGTTCTTTGCAGATTATCAAGTAATTTCCTTTAAGATCCAAATTTCTCCTGCATTGCCTGCTCCATGAGAATGAATAGGTTCTTTGAGTAATTCTGTCTTGTCCGGAGACACCATCTTAAGCTTTGTCAGTAGAAGACGTTGCTAAGAGATTGTTGGAAAGAGTGCTGTGTCTTGCTTAGTATGCTCTTGCAGTGAACTTCTGTCACAGGCTCAGCTGCTGTGTTGTACATGGAGCCTCCAGTGCCTGGATTCAACAGCCCATGCATTTCCTTTTGCCTGGCTCCTGGAACTTGGGTATTTTCACTGCACATGTCTTCTGGAGTACATCACCAGCTGTATATAACCAACATATTCCCAAAACAATACACTTTGGTGATTATATAGCATAGTGCTTCAGACACGCTACCATCCCATGGTATCCTAGAGGGCAGAAGGCTATATAGTTAGAACTTCCTCTGCCTCCCTATTAGTAATGCCCATACCTTCCAAGTGAGATCTGAATATCACCTGTGAGCCTATGGTGGGGAGCTCTTCCACCATCTACTTTATCTCCAGTGACTCAGTTGTTTGAATCTGCTTCACTCTCCAGAGCTCTTCTAATTTCTGATTAGTCAGTTCCTCAATACCTCAGTGTCTTATGGCATCTTATAATCCTTTATATTATGCTTTTCTTGTTCAAAGATGGTCTCTGACTTGTGACCCTACACCAAATTGTATAGTTTCTCACTCATTATTGTCTAAGATTAAGCCCAATAATAAAAATTTAAAAAGCACTGTTCGTCTATTTTATGGAATACAGTAAATAGCAGGATCCATCAAATCTAAGTGTCTAAAGCAGTCTCAGAACTGAATTTCAGTCCAGTAGCAGAGACTTTGGACTGAGAAGAAAGCCAGGAGACAATTTAATCCAAGACAACATTAGACATTTCTCTGACTTCCCTGGTCCAAACACTGACATCCCATCTTCCTGAGAAGGGCTGACTTACATTCTATTTCTTACGATTATTGGATTGTTCTTGGCTCAATTTGTGCTTCAGCACAAACTTAGTTTGATCTGTTTCCTTGATAGAAGGAAGGTCCATAGGAAGCTAGTTTTATAGACAAGGAAATTTTCTAAGCAAAACCATAGAAGCCTAAGGATATTAAGTCATCTTGTACCAGGTCTATAATTCCAGCTGGCCCTGCTTCTGGCCACTGAGTAAATCTGGCTTTGTATTTCTATAAAATGTTGTAATTAAATTACTATTAGCTGAGCTTGAAGCTGGAAAATTTTATCATACAGAGTGAGTAAATCACTGTAAAATACTCTAAATACCTCCTGGTTTCTCTTTCTTGGCACTGAAAGAATACATATAGGTTTTCTTGGCTTCTGCCAGAATGAATATGCCAATGTACTCTAATTAAATCATCGGAAAACATAGGAAAATTCTTTCTCTTGGAAATAGTATTATTGAGCTGGATTTTCATCATCAACATTTGTGGGGCTTTTTGTTCAGGAAAAAATACTTTAAAACTTGTTTCATTCTCTTTAAACTTTTAAGCACCTTATCCTATGCGTGTTTTAGAGGTAAGTACACAAAGAATATGAGAAATATGAATCTATGGATAAAAATATGTGCTAGTGTTACATGGGATCAGGACTGAGTCTATCGTTTCTAAGTATGTGTATCAGCATAAAATGTTGAGTCACTGTTGGCAGAAAGTATATTGTGGACCATACAGAGCAGTTACCATTTGATTGTATTCCTTCGTGTTAAGTTAAAAATGTATGTATATAATTTAAATTTTGGGGAGTGTTAGAGTACTGTGTTTCTGTTATGGTATTGCTTACTTTCTCTGATAACACTTTAAATTTGAATAGGTACAAGTTCCATCATGAAATAACATCGAGACTTTCCTATAAATCCATATTCTTTTGTCAATGAAAGTGTGTATGCTCTGGAAATAAAAAAAAAATAATTACACATATCTTGTTACCGCCAATAATAAATCAAGGAAATAAAACACTAAATTACAGTGTGAAGTTACTTAGTGCAAATGAAAGGCATTGCAGACATCAGAAGGCCAATAAAGTACCATGATTGAAAATGCTAAGTTATTAAGAAAATGCTAGATCCCAAGATATCTGCTTGAGAAAAAATAAATGGTTGTTCACTCTCTCTTTCTGTGTGTGTCTGTGTCTGTGTTTATGAGCAATATATACACATATGGCTGTTCTCTTTAAAGAATAAAATCTACCACAACTTATTCCATATTTGTTTTATGGGCATAGGTTCATTGGACATAATTTTGAATCTCATAAAGACGGTTTCAATTATATCATGCACTTTGACCCAAAATGACCTTATATCATTCTCTTTAGACCTCTTTTATTTTTTCCTACTCTCATTTAGACTTTTCCCTTCTTTTATGCTTGTATATAATATGTACAAGTCATTTTGTATATTCACATACAACCTAGAATCTACAAATGGAAGAAAACATTTTCTGAGTCTTCTCATTTAGCTTCACATGGTGATCTTCAGTCGCATTTATTTTCCTGCAAATGTCATGATTTCATTCTTCTTTATGAGCTAATAAAACTCTCTTGTGTGAACACACTAGGCCTTATTTACCCATTTAGTCTGCTGATGGAAACTTAGGCTGATACCACAACTTGGCTGTTGTCATCTATGTTGTACTTAATTTTGCTATTGTTTGACTTGGAGTCCTTCAGGTATATACCAAGAACTAGAATAGCTGGATCATATGATAACTCTTTATTTTTTTTAATTTTTAAAGAAACCTTCATAGTGACTTTCATAACGGCTGGACTACATTCCCACATTCCCACTGGGAGGGAATAAAGGTCCCACAACATGTTGGACCTTTAGTTTAAAACACAGTGTGTCCCTTTGTCAGTATTAGTATCCAAATATCTACAGCTTTTAAAATGCTTGCCAAACCTTCGGCAGAGTGCAGGGAATCATATGAAAAAAGGGGGAGTTAGTATGACCTGGAAAGGACAGATGCTCCACAAGGACCAAATATATCAGGGCACAGGGGTCTTCTATGAGACTGTTTCTTCAACCAAGGACCATGTATGGCTATAACCTAGAACCCCTGCTTGGATTTAGCCTATGGTATCTCAGTATCCAAGTGGGTACCCTAGTATGGGGAACAAAGACTATTTCTGACATGAACTCAATGGCTGGCTCTTTGATCCCCACCACCAATGGAGGAGCAGCCTTGTTAGGCCACAGAGGAGGACATTGCAGCCAGTCCTGAAGATACCTGATAAGCTGGGGTCAGATGGAAGGGGAGGAGGACCTCCCCCAGCAGTGGACTTGGAAAGGGGCAGGGAGGAGATGAGGGAGGGAGGGTGGGATTAGGAGGGAATGAGGGAAGGGGCTACAGCTGAGATACAAAATAAATAACCTGTGATTAATATAAAAAATAAAAATTATAAAAAAATAAATCTATGTAAGGATTAAAAAACAAAACAGAAAATGCTTGCTAACCAGCAAATCCTTTACACAATTTATCATTAGATGTAATTTCTTTAAAATTTTTAATTTATGAGTTTTTACAATTTATTCATTTTGAATCCTGATTATAGCCCCTTTCCTGACCCACTCTCCCTGCCTCTTCCCTCCCCCTACCCATCCCACTCCCCTAGTCCACTGAAAATGGGGTGTCCTCCTCCCCTACTATCTGACCATAGGCTATCAAGTCTCATCAGGACCACCTGGGTCCTTTTCCACTGTGGCCTGATAAGGCCACCCGGCCAGGGGGAAGTGATCAAAGAGCAGACACCTGAGTTAACGTCAGAGACTGTCCCTGCTTCTCTTACTAGGAACCCACTTGAAGATTCAGCTGTCTATGGGTTACCTCTTAGCAAGGGGTCTAGGACCTTTGCTGATTTATCATTCTCTTCACCCCATCCCCAACCCGGGCCCAGATATTTTTGCTTTGTTGGTCTCCTTGTGGGTCTCCTATCCCCTCCAGTTCTTTCTATCTCTCCCTTCTAGCATAAGAGTTCCTGTGCTCTGTCTAAAATTTGGTGGTGAGTCTAGGCATCTGCTTCAATCCGCTGCTGGGTGGAGTCTTTGAGAGGACATCTATCGTAGGCTTCTCTCCTGTTCCTTCTCTTCCACCACTTCCAGTGTCCTCTGGAGGTGTCTTCATCCCTGATTTCAAGCTGTACTATAGAGCAACAGTAACTAAAATGGGCATGGTACTGACATAGAAACAATGGATCAATGGAATCGAATCAAGACCCAGATATAAACGCATACACCTAGGAACACTGACTTTTGACAAAGAAGGCAAATCATACAATAGAAAAAAGATAGAATCTTCATCAAATGCTGATCTAATTGGATGTCTACCTGTAGAAAAATGCAAATAGACACATATTTATCGCCCTGCACTAAATTAAA
The DNA here is from genome assembly GCF_907164565.1 of Psammomys obesus. Taxonomy (NCBI): domain Eukaryota; kingdom Metazoa; phylum Chordata; class Mammalia; order Rodentia; family Muridae; genus Psammomys; species Psammomys obesus. Next base: position 26,563,744 of record NW_026585644.1, read on the forward strand.
GTCCAAATGGATCAAAGACCTCAACTTAAAACCAGACACACTATATCTGATAGAAGAAAACATGGGGAAGAGCCTTGAACTCATTGGCACAGGAGACAACTTCCTAAACAAAACACCAACAGCTCAGGCTCTAAGATCAACAATCAATAAATGGAACCTCATGAAACTGAAAAGCTTCTGTAAAGCAAAGGACACTGTCAACAGAACAAAACAGCAGCCTACATATCTTCACCAACCCTACATACAACAGAGGGCTAATACCCAGAATATAAAAAGGACACTAGATATAATTTCTTCTTTGCTAGTTTTGTATTTTGTGGCTCAGAAAAGGGTAAGAAATACCCTGCAAGGGATATGACTTTCCAGGTGCTAGAAATGGAATTTGATGTAGAACTGTCTGTGAACATGCACATTTCCAATAATATTACATTGCTTTAATTCCATAACTAAGATGGGTCATTCTGGAACTTACTAGTACTGAGGGAACATTCGCTTATTTTTGAAAAAATAAAAGCCAAGAATTTAGATCTCAAAGCCATGAGTGGGTTTTCATACAGAACGCTTTATTTTCTTAGCTCCTTATTTTCTCAGTTCATCATTTAAAAAATCTAATGCATGTTTTCATTTCAAGTCTGAAAAGTATTCCTGTTTCAAGCTGTATTGACTTTTCTAATGTAGCTTTGAGCTCTTCTTGAAGCAGTCACCACTTGGAAGCCTGAAGAAACATTAATGCAATTTTCAAGTGAGGCCAAGTCTGTGAGGGAGTCACTTTGGCACTGGGAGGGTCTGGCTCAACACATTTTAGTAAATTCAACCCAAGAAGTCAATTAGCTAGGAAAGATGGAACGGCTGCTGGGGTAAATTGTAAGTTCAGTTGCAACTCTATGCATTACATGTGAAGAAATGCAGAGAAACATTAGTCCATAGGATTTATCATCAGCTTACACCAAGGTTGCTATGAAAACAGATACGATTACATAAATATGAATCACTACTTATAAAATACAACATTCCACGTACATAAGCTATTGATGGATGTAGAGTCTAAGACATTTTCTTTTTGGTAATTGTAGTACTTTGTACAAATGATAAGAAAGAAACCCTTACATGCACTAAGTTCAAAGAAGTAACTTGTCATGGAGGGAAAGGAGCCAAAAGGTTCCACTGTCTCACACTCATGTCCCCAAGCAAACAGCTTTGCCAGGCTCTCTCACTGTCTGGTATGAGTCACCAGTCTTGTAAGTTTCCTCAGGTTTGGAGAGGCACAGCTGCCTCCTGATGTCTTCTGGGGTTGGCATGGTGTAAATGTCATTTTATCTTTGAATTTTGAGCTTAATTTTTCAGGCACAATTGATAATGAGATACAAAGTGGCCAGTTTAGGGTGTGCCTATGGACCCAGCTCCAGCTGACTTGTGTTTCTCTATCGCCTTCAAAATAAACTTAGAAGTATTCATGGGAAAAATCTTGTCATTTTTCAAAATCCTTAGGCAGTCCAGTTCTGGAATTAAGGACTGTCTAATACCACCCAAACATCAAGATCAACAGGAGCCTTAAGAAAAAAGTCGGCCTTTGTCTCTACCCCAAGCTCTGGCCTTTGGGAGTGCTTTCTCAACAGCTCTTCAGCCTTCCCCTCCTTTCAAACTTCCCATACTCTTTTCTATACTTCCTCTTTGTTTGAGGTACATTTGTATTTTATTTATGCTAGGTTACCATCACTTTTCACCTTTTATGTTTTCCTTCTTCACTGAAATATAAGACTCCTAAAGAAATGAACCATCTCTTCATCATTTAGATGATGCAGTCCAATCCCAGTGCTGGGACTGACATAGAGACAGTATTTATAGAAGACAGAAAAATAGAACTAGTTACGTAGATCGGTATTTACTAGTAAATATAACTTAATTATGATCTAACTTGATTCAAGACTTAACTCTTTATGAATTCTAGATTTTTTGTAGAGGAGTATTTTTCAAAGTGAGACAGCCGCTGGGTCCTCTTAATGTTACCGATGTATGCATGGGTATAGGCCCATCTACTGAGGCATGAACATAGAGTCAGCACTAAGAGGCTTGGTGAGTTTCTTGTTTTGTTTTTAATCACTTGAAGGTGGAAGGGAAAAGTGGCATATGGAATAGGTAAGGAAATGGATGAGAAGGAAATAGGAAATATATTTGATGAAAACATATTATTTGCATGTATGAAATTATCAAACGATATAAAAATCAAACAAAAAGATTATACTCAGGTGTGATTTAGCTTTTAAAATGTTGTTTTTTTGTTCTAATATATGACTTATTAGTACCATGGGAAAATGCAATGATTATTTTGTGCGAGCATGTGCTTGTGTCTAGAGAGATCATGTCCATGTCATGGCATACTTGTGAGGTCAGGAAGCAACTTTTTGAGAGTTGATTCTTTTCTTCCACCTTGTTCTAAGGCAAGTTCTGTCTTGTTTCTTGCCACTGTGCTATGTACTCCAGGTTAACTGGCCCTTGATCTCCAAGTTGACCCTCCGGTCTTTGCTTCCTATATCATGATATAAATACTGCAAGTATAAATGCATTCAGCCACATCTGGAATTTTACAGAATTCTAGGGGTCAAACTCAGGCCCTTAGGCTTCTATGGAGGCCCCTCTTTTCAGTTGAACCTTTCTGCCACCCCATGATTTTTAAACAAAAAGAAGTAATAGCACATTTATCAATACACATATGTGGTGGAGTCCTGCATTTGCTGCTTGTCTATATCTGTTAAATCATTGCAGACACAATGATAACCTGAAATGATGTAGTGATGAGAGAGCGGTTACCTGGTAATTGATAATGTTGCCTTAAATTCTATTAACTACAGGGAATGTAAGGGTGAGTTACTATCTTCAGTTGGGTTAAGTGTTCATGATGTACATTACATAAAATGTCTTAGGATTTTCTTTTGTGTTATATTTTTCTCACTTTAAAAAAAGAAATATACCATGGAAAACATGAAATGAAAACAGCATAAAAAGAACAAAAAACATGGAAAGACATTAGGAATTATGTAAAATGACTTAATATGAATATTCTTTCTTGCATATGTTATTGTATATTTTCAAAATAAAGTAATATTATATGGTAAATAAAACTCCTTGGTTTATTTTTGGTAAGTTGATTTTAAATATTTAACTATTTAAACTCATTACCAAAGTCTTAGAAAAAGCTATAACTTCACATTGCTCTACTAATAACGAATATCACTGGTAATTCAACTATCTTTGCAGTGTATACTTTTTGATCAGAACTTAATTTGTATTGTGTGATATTGATTTTTCAGCATACAGCTAACTGGATATTCATATTTGTATGGATTTATGCCCACTTTCATTAATTAGATAGGGACACTTTTAAAACTCTTGCTGTATGTTAACAGGTAGTGCATATTTGCACCAATAGAGAGAACATTCTCTCTTCTTGTACCTTCATCAACTTTAAATTGTATTCATATGTTTACAAGTAGGTTTTAATTTACTGCTATTAAAATATATAGAATTTTCTTGTAACTCACTAACATTACACACACACAAGGGAAAAAATTCCTACATAACCATTATAACATACATGTATCATTTTCTGTATGTGCATTTTTTTGTTGTTTGTCTTTTAGAGAGCTATCTGTGTGGCCATTTCTTTGTGGTACCCAGTCTCTATTCAGGAGTTCTTCCTTAATGGGAGGGCCTCCAGTTAACCTCGTCACTAAGCTGGACTGTTCCTGAACTCACTGCTTTCCTGAGATTTATTCTGCCACTTATTTACCACTTGGAGAGTCTTACTTGAAAATTTATTTTACTGCAGTATGTGAAGAAGGTATTCAGACAGGTTGGGGAAAATCTTCTTGCCAGGCAATGTCTTCAAGATTTTTTATTTAATTTTTTCAAGAAACAATATTTAGTTAACCTATAACAAAAACTTTAATCAAATCACATCATGTACTTTTTTAGTTGAAATATATATTTAAATATATTTTAGATTACAGATATTTCATCAAATATGCCTAGAACTTTCTACTTCTTTTTTCTTTATTTTTTAAAATTGGTAGAAACTGGGTTAAATTTCTTTTACTCTAAGTTTATGTTATTATTATTATTATTATTATTATTATTATTACTACTACTACTGTTATTATTGCTGGTGTTTTATTTGTTTTTTAATTTATTCCAATCATTTTTTATCACTTTATACATATTGAGTACATAAATTTTCTTGGGGTCCATTTTCAAATAGCTTTGTAGTATCTGATGAGTTTTACCTTTCTACACTATGGAAGGATTACTCATACCCTAAGGTTACATTTAATTGCCTGGGTATAGAAAGGTGGTCTTATCCAACAACAAGGGGGCAGGGTTCACTTCTGTGTGCTCAGACTGGTAAGTGAAACTCATATAACACTGTGCTGGCCTATCTGAAAGTTTGAGCCAATGAGGAAAAGCAGGCAAATGGCTGGCTTTTGGCAAAAGTATGTTGGTGAATTTTTTTGGCTCTTGCCATAACCAGGCTCTCCTTGATTCATAAGTTAAAGCTCATCTGTTGTGGCTTTTCAGAATTTCCTTAGCCTCTTAGAAGTCATGGACAGGCAAAACATACGCATCCTCAATGAGCAAGCTATCTCAGGGACCAATAATTTCCAGCCCCATGGCCAAAATATTTCATGCTGCTCTCCAGATCCAGAGGGGAGAGAGAGTCTTTGCAGCCTCTTATTGAGTTTCTAGGCCCTTGGTTATCACTGAAAGAGCGATTGCCTTGCCTGGAAGCAGTGGTGGGGGTGGAGCTGTAGAGGCAAAGCATGCTCCTGTGATCTCTGTGAGACACAAATTGTCCAAAATGGCTTTTACAGGCCATTATACCAGACCCATGATGGATGAAAATTATGCAGCAGAAAAATAAAATGAGAACTAGGCCTGTGAAAAATAGGATTTAAGCACACTGAAAATGAAAATAGTATGAATTTCCAAACAATGAGATATAACTTTTGCCTATTAAGTGATACATTTTCAAAAGTTATGACATACTTGATGTTATTTTAAAATGTTGAGCAGATTTATGTAGTAATACAGAAAGCTGTCCAAAGTGTTACAGGGACCAACTAAAACAGAGAACAGTTTGTATCATGCAGACATACTTGTGAAAGTTTGCAAAAGGGACTTCCATATATATTTCCAGAAATATTCTTTATAGATAATTGTTAAACTGTTGACAGGAATTGCTTGAGAAAAAAAAATAATGCTGGGGCAATGGACATAGAAGTTTTTCATCTTATTGTATATATATTTTTAGTTCATTACTCACACATACACACACACATATATTTCTTGAATTTTAGCAAAATTATACACAAAAACATGCAAGCAATATATTGTTTCTAAAAAGTAGAGTGATTCCAGGGAGGAAACATGTACCTTTGTGTAAGGCTATGTCATTATAACCTGAGTTTAATATCATTTCTTTTTCTTTTTGTTTCAGCTTGACTCATCCTCTCAAACTGACTTTAGGTGCAGACTATGTGTTTTTCTTTCACTAGTGGTACAAGGATCTCTTTGTGTGTATGAGTGTGTGTGTGTGTGTGTGTGTGTGTGTGTGTGTGTGTGTAAGGGAGAGAGAGAGAGAGAGAGAGAGAGAGAGAGAAGCTGGGCTTTGTGTATGCTTTGATAGCTCTCTACCACTGAGCTGTGTAGCCTTCCACTGACTCGATACAGAATGAAATAAACACAACCTTCATCCTAAATGTGGAACAAATCAGCCTTAGTAAGGGATTCAATTTGGGTAAGATCCACATTCTAATCCTACCCTTATTCCCATCCTAGGCATTGGGCAAATCAACATAAATAAGCAACTCTATTAAGGTCACCATTTCAATAAGAACAATTATCACAAAGCAGCTATGACAAATAATACCACAAATCTCAGTGGCTTACAGTAATTTTACATGCTTTCCTTGTTTATGTGTGTTAGTCTAATCTGGTTGCCATAGTTTCTGTTCCATAAAATTACCCCAGAACCATCCTGTCTCATGGGACAATCTCCTTGTCCCCACAGAAAAAGCATCATCTCATAAATATGTCTGAAAAGAGATGCCAGACACTATTTTATTAAAAACACAGCAACGCACCATAGTCTTCTCTAGTCTAGAGCTGAGAGGTGTGACTGAACTATGTGCCCATGAAGATGAAACTAGACTAAAGACTATCTATCATCCAAAGCCACCAAACCTCCTTTTATTGTACCACAAGCCCAAGCACGTTGTAATTCTGTTAAATATAAAGAAAAGTTGAAGCAGACAAGGATTGCATCCGGAGGTGGCAAACAAGTGTATCTCTCAGAACTCAAAGTGACCCGTTCATATGGATACAGCCTCCAGTCAGCCACATGCTATTGTCTTCAAGCTAGAGCTTGGATGTGTATGAGCACATTGACCTCAGATTGAAGGGTTGTTTTTTATACTGGAAATAAGGAATTCATCAATTTCCCATTTTAAAGAAAGGTTGGAAAATTGCTCTAGGAATCTTTTGGGATGAGGCTGGTGACTGAGGAAGGACTGAGACAGGACCTCAGCTGGGCTCCTTGACCTTCCGGAACAGTCCTCATTTCACATCCACCAACACCCTGGGTGAAAATTCAATATTCTAACTTATTGGGAACAGATTTTTCCCTTTCTGTGCTTATTTCTACTCAATTTAAAAGCTTTAAAAGGAGAGGCTTATCAGCATATCATGTATGTGTGTTTGTGTTCATCTCATTTCATCCTTGGATGTTAAGCTTCTGTAGGGCATTTTTAAAAATTGATTTTTATGTATTTCTGAAGGGCATTTTAATTCACCTAATTAATGTCTCTTTTTTTAGTATATCCTTTCTGTCTGGCATTATTTTGGGAAACGAGGGCACAAAAAACAAGTAACTTGAAAAATATGCCTTTGAGGAACTCAGACACTAATTCCTTCCTTGATAATTTAACATTTTTTTCTAATTTTGGGAAATATCTATTCATTCACTTAAAAATATTCATGGGGGTGGTCTATACATGGACAGGTACTATTTTTACAAAACTGGTCAAGGGAGACACTTAAAAATAGATACTTCTATTATATTTTAGAGTAAATGTTGCTATGAATGAAAATGAAACTAAAATGATGAGAGCTAATTGAAGTTAATGACTGCCGATTGACCTAAAGGCTTTGTCCCTGAGAATCTCATCATCTGTATGAACTAAGCAGTGAATAGATAAATATGTTGGATAAGCTAAAATAAGAAAGCAGGTCATGGGGGAGGGACATTAATGGCTGATGGGATCCAAGCAAAATGACTGCTTCAAGGAGAGTTCTCTTCCTCATGAGTTCATCTGGAGATGTAAGGAATAAAATAAGGCATCAATAAAAGATATGGGAAGACATGCTCATATGCAGGATATGCTTTGAGATAGAGTAAAGCAACATCGGTTGATGGAATGGGGGTACAGATGAGCAGCAAGAAAGAAATCAAGAAGTACACTAGTACTTGAAGTCACTGAGTAGAGTCATGGGTCCCACTTGGATTTTTTTTTTCTTGGCTATGTGATCTTCAACAAGTAACACTCTCCATGAATCTAGTAGTTTAGTAATGCAGCTAGTAATTTTTATTTCATCAATAAATTACAAATAGCAAATAACATGATACCTTATAGAATATTTTGCATACTGATTGTCAGTGGGCTTACTGGATCCCAGTTCAGTCCATATAGAAACTATATTCATCAGCTATTTGCTCAGTGTCTGATGAGGTGTCCAATGAGAGCACCGACAAAGGGTGAGCTCCATATGCTGTTCTCAACCTGTGGTTCATGACTTCTTTAAGTCACCGGGGTCACCCACGACCATTGGAAAACACGGTCAGATGTTTAGATTATAATTCATAATGACAAAAGTACCGTTATGAAGTGACAGCAAAACAGTTTTATAGTTGTGGGTCACCATAATATGAGGAACTGTATTATAGGGCTGCAGCATTAGAAGGCTGAGAACCAAAGTGTTAGAAGTGAGGAAAATGGGTGTGAATCAGGGAAGTAAACAAAAAACTTCTCTTGGTGAGGAGAGTTGACATGGATGTAAAGGATAAATAGCCTCCACTTTGTGGTGGAACAAAAGCCCTGGAATCTTATTTAGTGGGTGCCCACAAAAATCATGGAGAAGGAGCTCTTTTAATTAAAGAGTGTTAATGCTGTTACCCCGAACAGAGCTATGATTGTAAAATAACCCCCAAAACTACAGTCATCTTTACTTAAGCTTTTGTAGGGCTAATTCTTTGTTTATTTAACCTTCTTTAAAAAAAATTCTGGAAGTATCTATTCATTCATTTAAAAATATTTATGGGGGGGGTCCATACATAGGTAGGTACTGTTTTTACAGATCTGATCAAGGGATACACTAAAAAAAATTATATATCTTTATTATATTTTAGAGTAAAAGTTATGCTAGTCTGTTACCTACAGTCATATCATTTTGTAGAAATTATGGCTAATAATTTAGAAAACATCCAATCTCCATAAATAAATGAATAAATAAATAAATAAATAAATAAATAAATAAAGTTGTAAGCTCATGTTTCCAATGGGTATCATGTGTGCCCAAATTTTTGACATAGCAAGAAGGCTTTGTTATCTACAAAGTCCTTGCTAAAGAGTCATGAAATTGAGCTACAAAATCCAAACAAATAAAGCAACAGGAAGCAGATAAACACACACACATGCACATACACACAGAATCACTCACACACACATGCACAGATACACACAAACACACATATACAGACATACACGCATACATAGAGGCACACACTCATGCACACACATGCAGGTGCGCGCACATACAAACACCACATACCTACACACAAACCTCATACTGTTTTATGGACCTAAGGCTGAGCTTTTTTTTTTTTTTTTTTCTAGGTCCCATTCCTAACTCTGCTCAGTCTTGTCTTGCCCAAAGCCAGAGGTTGGACATGGGAGGATGCCAGTTCACTCTAAGTTTTGAATACTCTCAAGTATAATCCAGAGGAAGTTAATGACCAGGCTAAGGCCTAAAAAAGAGTCACACAATTGTGCTTCACTTGTTTCATATATAACTTTAGTGTAGAATAATTATGTAATTGGAAACTTATTGACAAAAATGCACCCTACTTAACTGTAAATATCGATGGAAATGTAACAAGTGACTGACTAAAGACATAAAACTGTGAAAGAATTAGCCAGTACTTAATGCAAACACTGAGCTGCCAGCTGTCCTGTTTGTCGCTTTGAAAGACAATTGAACTTCAGCTTTCATAACACCTTCCAAACCTGGGAATTAGGCAGGTTGGTTTACTGCCTTCAACTGCCAATGTAGATGGGTCTCACTTGCCCTCTGCTTACTCTGGCTGCGGCACTTTTAGATTCCAAGTCCACAAAAAAGGGCTTCCTGCTCTACTCAGTTCCCCTTGGTTCCCAGCCAAGTTTGAGCTGGGGCTTCTGGGCACCGGGGTGAAGAAGAGATCTGTAATATGAGCAGGCTGGAGGTCGAGCCTTTTTTTTCATTTGATGACAAGCTTGCTGCTCCTCTGGAACCCACTGCAGGGAGTGTTCTCTTCCCCACCTAATCATGGCTCCCCCACCTCCCTAGCCTAGATCCCCATGGAGACCTGACTGCTCCTGGCTGTAGCTGGGAAAGCATTTTTCACACCTTAAATAAAATGTGCAGATTGAGGGTGGAAGGATTATTTTCCATTACAATATGAAGCATTCTGGCTCCTTTCCCAGAGCTTACAACAGCTTTTAGGAAGGCTCTCCCTTCTGTGAACACAGAGTCCTGGAAACAAGGTAGACCACAGATCTGTTAGAGAAGGGAGCTCATGCCAAGGGTAGGCTGGAAGTATTGGCCTTGTTACCTGCCTCGGTTAAGGTTACAAATAACTGTTCATACCCAGGGAGTCCCTCTCTGCCTTTGTTTCATGTACTCACACAGCTAACTTTTAACTTGCAGATCCCGGAGATGTCTAAATACAGCTATGAAAAGTTTTTGAACCATTTATTTCCTTGAGTCATCTCTCTAATCACATTTTATATACCAGTTAAATTTGACTTTCAAATAATTACTATAGAAAACAGCAAAGTCCCAGTGTACTTCTGCAGTAGATATTTTTTGATGAGATATTTGGGTGGTAGACATGATTTCACAATGTAGTTTCAGCTCCAGCATCCTTCTATTTCCTGAACTTGGTATTTGTCAAAAGGCCGCCTTCTTTCTGTCCAAAGGCTCTCGTAGGGGACTTTAAAACCTATCATGGATGTATGGTCCCTTAGTATATTAATATACTTATTTCTAGAATCCCAACCACAGGGAAGTCTGCAATATTTCTTAAATCACATGCCAAAGAAGAAGAAAGTCATGGTGTTGATGAGCCCAACTTCTGTGCTATATTACTACAAATTAAAGTCTCATGTTCAGTTGTCATTGGTCACTGCAGATCAGTAAAAGCAACGGGCTAGAAAGAAGTTTGCAAGAAGAAGAAAGAAATCCTTGAGGTTAGGGGGACCAATGAGGGTTTTCTTATGTTACCTCAGCTCTGTCCACTATGGTGAGCACTTTTACAAAAGGTTATAAAACATATTATGTGCATTGTACTTCTGGAATACTCCCAATTTAGAGCAGAAGAAATTCATGATGGATTTTTAAATTTTGCTGCACTTAACATCAGATCCAAGTTACAGCAAATGTGCATGAATTTGCTGTGATGAAAAATAACTTATCACGAAGTTAGCATCTGAGAGCAACATTCATTGATTATCTCACATTTCCATTGGTTAAGTCAAAGCATGACTTATCTTGATTCTCTGCTGCAGCATCTGACCAGATTAATCAGTCCACAGAATGGCTGTTTTCTCATTGGAAGGTATAACTGGGGAAGCTTCTGCTCCAAATCTCAAGGTCTTCATCAAGTTCATCAGATGTGCTTGTAGAATGGTAGTCTTGCTTTCTTATTTACTATCAGCTAAGGACCACCCGCAGCTCATAGAAGACGCCTGGATTACTTTGTGGCCTTCTCCACAGATCCCCTGTGTCAGGTTACTTCTAGAAAGTTATTAGGAAAGACAATTCTGGAGTCAATATTCTAATAATCCAGAGTCATACAACAATACATAATTGCCCAGAAAATATTCTATAAAATGGCATATGATTTAATTGAAATCACAGGATGTAACGAGAATGTAGAGGATCTATGAGAGGATGATATGTGTGGATATGAATACCAGGAATCAGAAATCAGACAGGCTCCCTTAAAGTCTGTCTTTCATAGGAGATGGGTTCTACCTTGATGAGTACATGAAGAGGGAAGTACTACATATAGAGACACTGCCAATGACGGAACTTTAGCTGTATGTACTTTGAAAGCACATATTCTCATTCTCATCACATCTAATAATCATGCTAGTTGAACTCACCTTCCAGGACTCTCAGAGTATGTTCATGAGAAAAATAAAGATACAATCTCTGAGTAAATGCCACCTAAAGCAGTTGTCCAAGTTTCCCTTTCCTAAAGGGCTGATAGCTTCAATGAGCCATTTTCTCATCATGAATATTAGTTGCTTCCTCTGCAAATAAACACATCATTTCCAAAAGACATTTTGGGGGTTGCTACCAACTATAAACTCATCACTGGACAACAATGAGTTGACTTGAAAGGACCAGTAACAGCACAAGACACCCTGAGACCAAGTTCTCAGCACAAAGAAGATTTATTTGCCCCAGAGTGACAAAGAGCATATGGAATAAGAGACAAAGACAAGAGAGGATGAGGGAGAAGGAAAAGGGAACACGGAGGAGGGAGGAAGATGTATTTGTCCCAGAGGGGGACAAAGAACTTCCTCTGGATAGAGAGGAGACAGACATGGCCCATAGGAAAATGGGGGTTTATAAAGGTAAAGGGGAAAACCCTGTTTTAGAATGAGGTGTTTAAATTTAATTGGGCATACTAATTAGGTGAGTCAAAGGGTGCTTTACATTGCTGGACTTCAATAGTTTGATGCCCAGACCTTGGTAGTAAATCTTAGTGGGAGGAAGTCATGAAATTAGGGAATAGTCCTTGGTGACTAACTTTAGGAATGTAATCTGATTTTAGCAAGACAGAGGGGGAAGAAGGGTCACACCTGCCAAAGCCATGTTTGACATTCTTGGGCCTAGTAGAGCCCTTCAGGAGCCAAAAGCAATCTGTACAAGTATCTTCTTTTAAAAAAGAACTTGAAAAAACAAACTGAAGGCAAATATTGGGTGCTCCTCTCATCACCTAATCATGGATTTAAGGGCAAGAAGATGTTACTCTTTCAGCCAACTGGAAACATTTTGGAAGTTGAATATGAAGAGATGGGCCATTAAAACATTTGTATGAAATACACAGAGATGGAATCATATGCATCATTTTAACATGGTACTGTCTTTCTAATTGCTTGGAATCCTCAGGAAGAAGGCTGTTGGTGTTTGATTTTTTTAAAAAATCTTTTTAAAAGATGATGCTAATAAAATATAAATTTGGGTTAAATGAAAACTCTTAACTCCACTGCAAATTAAGGAGAGGATTTCTAATATATTTTACCTGGAAAGAGACTCTTGGGGCTCACTTTGGGAATTGGTTACTACAAGAGGTGACAGAAGGAGAGATCAAATCAGAGTAAAGTCACCACTTGAACTATGAATCGCACAGCTGAAGATGACTGCCCTAATGTGCCAATCTCTGGCTCATCATTTTTTTTTCTATCCATCTTTTTCTTGGACTTTTACTGCTAACCCTCAGAAATTCTTGTTCACCTCCACCCTATGCTTCTTTTTATTGTCTTTGCTTGGCACTCCAGGGACAATCAAATCAGCACAACTATCAACAGTCTGGACAGTTCTCTTTTTTCCATCTCAAAATGAGGTGTCTGAAATGTTAGGAAATTTTAGTCAACTGCTTGAATGGACTCTCTAGGGGTTTCTTGCCTCTGAAGAGGTCATTATAAATGTTTCTGGGTCATTCTGGGGTTTTCTAACTCTAATCAGAATGCTTTAAGTTGACAAAGATGTACTTATCAATTGGATTTAGAATTCAAGATGAGGTTATTTCTGCTGGTATATTTTTGTTGTATAAATGCTCCTACACCATGTGGGAATTACTGTGGATTATCATTGGTAAATCAGGGCTTCAAACACACAATAACTTAGGTGAGGACCCCCTTAATTATTTCAGGCAGAGCCTAGTTTCTTTTGCTCTAGTCCAGGCTCTCCTACTTGGGACAGGAAGGTCCATGCTGAGCTTTGTATAAAAATTACATGTTAGTTCTCAAGTGCAGATTCAGCAAAGGACACAAATGTATTTCAACAACAAAACTTTACCCTCCCAAAGTGTTTATAGACGAAAACTCCAAAATCATGAGTGTTGTCAGAATCAGGCTTCTTCCAAAGGCCCCAAGAAGATATCCTTCCTTACTCCTTTCTGTATTTGATGATATCAGATGATCCTTAGTTCAGGACTACTGAAGTCCAATACTCATCCCAGTCTGCACATGAACTTCACACTCTGTTGTCCTTTTCTCATGAGATTCAGAGCACATTCAAAGTCTTTACTTAAGTAAGTCCCTTTGCATTTCAAATTCAGGTAGAAATACGTATTGAGTCATTTTGTATGATTTTGTAGCTGAGAGGTAGAAATCCAAAATTCCCAAGCAGAAGATGAAGTGTGGATTTGTTTATTGGACAAATCTTTGGACTCACTCTATCCCTAATCTCCAGCTCCAAGTTAGGCCATAGCAAACCAACCAGCCAAACAATCAAACAAAAAAAGCTGTTTTAGCCTCCCTCTCTAAGGAGTTTGTTATCTACAGAAAGATATGGTGATTAACAGAATCTTTGGTTCAGGGTAGCGAGTGCTAAAAAGGCATGCAACATTAATTTTAAGGATGACATGGCAGGTGAAGTTTAAGTAACTCAGGACAGTGCTAAAGAGGGTACTAATCCACCAATTCATGGGCCAATAATTAATTATAAAAACACTGTAATTTAAGAAAAAGAGGAGTGGTCAATCCAATCAGAACCAATCACTACGATCACCATTATCATAAAATAAAAATACATCTGAAGTTGCAAAATAATAACTAATGAGCCAGGGGGTTGTGGCACACACCTTTAACCCAAGCACTCCGGAGGAGGAGCCAGGTGGATCTTTGTGAGCAGAAGGCCAGTCTGGTCTACAAGATGAGTTCTAAGACAACCAAGGCTATACTAAGAAACCCTGTCTGGAAAAAAAACACCACCACCAACAGCAACAACAAGAACAAAAACACACTAATGACTGAAGCTGAACTTACAAAATATTTTCAAGCTGTGCCATAAAATCAGCCTCAACAACTTGTCATTATATAGTTTCAAATCCTAACCATTCTTAAAAGCCCATGGCCTCATTTGCCTCTTAGAAAGCATTTCCAAGCACCTGAACCCATGGGGAAAATCCAGTCTAGGTTCAGGCAACCATGCGGGCATACAGGCATTTCTGATCTTCCCTTGGTATATCTCTGGTCCTCGTGTAAAAACCACTTTTCAGTTCTTTAGCAAGAACTGGCTGTACAGTCAATCATATCTGGTTCTTTTTAGCTTATTGTTCTAACCCTGTGCTTGTCCCAGGATTTCTTGTTTGAACAGTTGTGATGCCCTTCTCAAGAGTCCCTTTCCCCAATTTGATCAGTTCTCTACAGAGCAGTGTTGTACTGACAAAACTCTTCCTAGTGAGACCCAGCACACACCTATTTGCCCCAGATAGGGAGCCCAGAAAAGACTAAAGTACAGATACCAACAAAATCTAACTTTGTGACCCAGTAAGTTTTATTGGGTTTACTTACAGGAATATGGGTGAGAGGTTTACTTATAGGAACAGCAATGACTCAAAGAAAGCTATGTTACCTACTCCGGCACTCCCAAAATTTGGTAATCCAGAGATAGGCACAATGTGGGCAGCTTAACAGGTTGAAGACTGTACTATGTAAATCTGTACTATATAAATCTATACTATATAAATCTCTTCCCAACAGCCAGGATGGTTTCTGTTCCTTCCAGGTCTTGTCTCAGAGTTTACTATGCAGTTCGGGTTGGCTGAGTAAGGCTTTGTTTTCATTGCTTACTCAGACAGGGAGGAACCTAGTGAATCTGGTCAATTTTATGGACTTCCTGAAGCTATTTTGTTTACCTTCCTGCTTATGGAACTCCCCTAGAGAATGGGAATGTTTCTATCTGGAAAAAACTGTCCTACGGCAACTAGACTTATTGAAAACATCAACTATATTACTTCTTTGCTTAAAGTGTAGAATTTCCTACATTCTTTTCTGAATTCACCTTTCTTCTCTCTCCTTGCAAGCTGTTTACTTCATCCTCTGTTTACTTCATTCTCCTCTCTGTAGGAATAAACATGGTCCAGCCCCAGGGCTTGTATCACTACCTGGACAATTGTTGCAATTTACTTTTATTTTCAGTAAATTTATTCTTTGACAATTTCATGCAAGTAAATAATGAATTCTGATTATACCCACCTTCATCCTCTCTTATCTTCTTCCTAACACAGGGGCTATTATCTTTGCTTGAGTAGTTGCTGGCGAGATCGCTGTGTTTCAGTAGACATTTCTACAGCCATGCTCATGTGGATAGTCCTGGATAAACTCAACAGGTCCCACTTATCTTGTTATATCTGTCTTTACAATTTGAGCCTTAAGTTTTTCCTTAATGAGAGGTCCTTTGATCGACTCCATTTCCACACACATTACGTCATGCTAGCTTCTGTTTTCTTTACTACTTTTAACAAATTAGATAAGCCAGGTGCAGTGGTGCACACCTGTGGTCCCAGCACGTGGGGAGACAGAGGCAGGCAGATCTCTGAGAGTTCGAGGCTAGCCTGGTCTACAAAATGAGTTCGGGCTACAGTGAAAAACCCTGCCTTGAAAAAAAAACCCAAAAAAGCAAAGAAGATAATCTTTATTTGTTGTTTATTGTCTATATCTTCACTCTAGAATGGTGGCTCTCAACCTTCCTCATGCTGTAACCCTTTAATACAGTGCCTCATGTTGTGGTTACCACCAATCATAAAATTATTTTCATTGCTACTTTAAAACTGTAAATATACTACTGTTACAAATCATAATGTGAATTGTGTTCGCAGCTATCGCCGCCGATCTCTGACGCCAGTGCTGCCTCTCGCTTGCTGAGCTCCAGCCGACCGAGAAGCGGGGTAAGTAAGGAGGTGCCCTTACCCCGTGGCTCGTACAAAGCAGACTGCCCGCTAACACACCGGTGGTAAAACACCCAGGAAACAACTGGCTACAAAAGCCGCTCGCAAGAGTGCGCCCTATACTGGAGGGGTGAAGAAACCTCATCGTTACAGGCCCGGTACTGTGGCACTCCGTGAAATCAGAAGCTATCAGAAGTCCACTAAACTTCTCATTCGCAAACTCCACTTCCAGGACTTCAAAACAGATCTGCGCTTCCAGAGTGCAGCTATTGGGTGCTTTGCAGAAGGCAAGCGAGGCCTATCTGGTTGGCCTTTGTGCTATCAATGACAAACGTGTAACAATTATGCCAAAAGATATCCAGCTAGCACGCCACATACGCGGAGAACGTGCCTAAGAGTCCACTATGAGGGGAAACATTTCATTCTCAAAAAAACAAAAAAAAAAAAAATTTTTTTTTCCTCTTCTTCCTGTTATCAGTATTTCTGAATGTTAGATATTTTTAACATGGGGTCAAAAGGTACCAAAGTATACGATTCCGAGTGGAAAAATAAGGGACAGAAATAAGATATTGGCAGTTTTTCCATTTTAATTTGTGTGTGAACTTTTAATGTAAATGCAAGATGTAAAGCATTAATGCAAGCAAAATGTTTCAGTGAACACATTTCAACAGTTCAACTTTAAAACAATTATAAATAAATCTGTTAAAATTTTCTGGACAATGCCAGCATTTAGACTTTTAAAAAATAAGTAAATTTCTTATTGACGGCAACTGAATGGTGTTTGCAGCATTTTTATCATATGGTAGATTCCATTCATTCACTATACTTTTCTAACTAAGTTGTCCTACATGCAAGTACATGTTTTTAATGTTGTCTGTCTTCTGTGCTGTTCCTTTAAGTTTGCTATTAAAATACATTAAACTAAACTAACTAACTAAATAAATCATAATGTAATTTTATGTTTTTTTTTTCTTTTTGCAGATAGAGGTATGCCAAAGGGTTGTGACCCGCAGGTTGAAAACAGCTGCTCTAGAATATAAATTTTATGATAATTGGAACTTTGTATTTTCACCATTGGTAGAAAGCCTACAGTAGGTGTTTAACATGGCTCAATGACTAAATAACAACAGGGCCAACACTCATTCTTTATTATGTAAACATATTAATCATGTCTCCTATAGGCACAAGATCTATGAGAGATGATATTATTGCTCTCCACATTCATCATACCTTTCAATACATATATCTGCCTTCAATAAAGGTATACTTAGCTTTTTCTTGGAAAGCAACTGAGGAATAATGTTGTTGGATCTCTGCTGAATACTACCTTATGTTTTAGAGTACCTTATTTGATCCTTGGTCCACATTGCTAAGCTGTTTATTTGATGAGAATTAGGAAGATTTTTGTTATTGGCTTCCATTTCCCTTAACATCTATTGGAACATCTAAGAAACCTAGTATGAGCATGTCTCTCTGGCTTCTTGGCTCCATATATATACTTCTGAGTCTGCTATATACCAAAGGGAAACTATCCCACAATAGCTTCCAAGAGCTTATCTATAGAAAAAAAGAAGCAAGCAAATATAAAATGTAAAAGCATGTGGAGCTATCATATGGAAGAACACATTCTCCCAAAGACACCCAGATGGAACTCCTGAACCTTGACCTTCTGGACACACTTGCCAACTTTCCTTGCATTTATGGCTTCTCTAGTTCTGTTAGTTGCTGCCAGAGGAAGTCCTCAGCATATCTCTTTTACTGTCAATGCATCCTGAAACCAATAAGATTTGTGAACTTAATGTCTCGTATCTGGGTAGCCCAGGTCAGACAATCTCTGGTCTCTGTGTGAAGTAATATATCTGTATGTCCTCTGTTTTAAAGTTGACTCTCATTAATCATGGCCTTGGTTTCTTAGACGTTCTATAAATGATCTATCCTTCTCCTCCACCAGAGAGCAACAATCTACACAGGCCCCAAATAAGTTATTTATTCCTGAAGTGACTTGGTCTGGCATCATCCAGCCTTCTCTAACCTCCTGTGTATGAAAGGGAGAAATGAATGACTTGGGAAACTTCAAAGTGTTGTGTTACTTTCCATATAGTCATTAAGTTTAAATGTTCCCAAACTAATAGTCCAAGACATTGTAAAGAGGTAATAAGTTCAAAGGAATATGAAACATAAAGCAGAACCCCAGAGTCATTTGAAAGTATTTTCTCTAAATGTGTGCAAGCTTTCAAGGCTGCTAAGCAAAGGAGCCTGGACCAGCATTTTGGCGAATGCTGAAAAGAATTTTCTCCAAGTGGAGTGTGTAAGTGAGTTGCCAGGCCAACCTTTCTGAGAGCAGAAGCATGTCCTTGGAGGATCTGCCTTTCCAGGGAATGCAGTACTGGGTTGGCTCATGGTTCTCCCGTCAGTTAAAGCCCAATTTGTCTTTTTCTTTAAATCTCTTTCTTATTTGCATCTGGGAATTTCAGATCACTTCAGGAAGGCTGGACAATTGGTCTAATATACAGAATATGTAGGGGAAATTATAAATGGATTAAGATGTATAAACTGAAGATCCAGTTCCTGACTGAAATGTGTGAGAACAACGGCAGAGGCATACATGTTTTCTGCTATATCAGAACTGAAAGCTTTGATTATTTTTGGTTTTTGAGCAAAGATGGCTCATTGTTTGAGAAAGCTAGAAAAGCCTCAGGTTTTCTGTGAGGAAACTTTGCTAGGAGGCAGCATGAGGACAAGAAATCTCTCTGTAGCCACGTGTTGTGGCGTAGCCTATAGAACCATCACTTGGGGAGGCAGAGGCAGGAAGATTTCTGTGAGTTCGAGGCTAGCCTGGTTTACAAAGCAAGTCCAGGACAGCCAAGGCTACTCAGAGAAACCCTGTCTCAATACCTCCTCTCCCCCACCACAAAAAAAAATCTTTCTGCTCCACTCAGGACTTCAACTTCCCAGTTTTCTATTATACAAGACACCTGTGCATTCTAGCATTGCATCCTGAGTGTGGCTTGAGTCTTTGAGAGCTGCACAGGTAAACCTTAACCTGAACAAAACTGCAGTGGAATTAATTCAGGCCACCTTGGACCATTGTCTTCTGTGTTTTTATGTAATCATAATCACATAAATCCAGCTGGTTTTTTATTATATATACCCTTTCATTTAATATTATGCCACAGGCAATTATCACCTTGCTCTGTAGGTTCCTTTAGCTATTTTAATTACTCCATGCATATCCTAGGCATATTTAACAATTCATCTTTCCCTGGTTAATAGTTCCTACATTGTTCCCAAAATTTTTACCACTAGTAACTCAGTAAATATATTTGAACACAATGTTATTCTTTTGGGGTCATGTCACTTGGATGGATATATATGTATATGTATGGATATATATGCATCTCTTTCTATATATATTATTCACTTTACATCGTGGTTGTAACGCCATCACTCCTTACCTCCCAGTCCTGTCAGGTTGAAACATGCAAGTATTTTATAGTTCCCACATAAAGCACTATTAATATTTAGGATAGGTATTGATCACTGTAACTATTTTAAAATAAAAAAATAGAAACCAGAATATGCTTATCAAATAATGCCATCTAAACAGGAGACATATAAGAGACATGTTTACTACATTATCAAATTTAATGATTATTTATATTTAACAATCTCTTATGACTATTCATGTAACTTATTTCACCCCTTTCCTACCAAAATTAAGGTAAACTGATCATTATTTTAACAGATATTACTGAAAAATGGTGATACATGTTGGATATAAGTCAGTAAACAAAATACCTAGATTAAAGTATAACCACATTTTTAAAATTCTTGGTTAATACTCATAGATTTTTCTTCTAGAACTGGTGTTATATAAAAGTAACAGTTGTCTGTTTTCTAGGCAACAAGACATACCATCATTTTAATAATAATGTATTGATGTTTGATGAACAATCATAACATTGCTAGACTTTAATTTGCATTTTTGTTATTTGTGAATTTATTGATCCACTTTTATCTATTTATTCTCATTATGTATAGATTATGTTTGTGTATGGTGTTTATGCACGTGTGTGTTTGGAAGGCATTCACATGCCTCTGTCAATATGTGGAAGTCGGAGGGAAATCTTAGGTGTTGGTTTTCTTCTACTACCTCATTTGAGATAGAGTCTTTGTGCTGCTTGCTACTGTGAACCTCAGAATATGTGGACAGTGGCATTCTTGGATTATCTTGTCTGTGCCTCCCATCTCTCTTTAAGGAACAATGAAAATACAGATGTACAACATCGGTTATGGGGTTTCAAACACAGGTCCCCACACTTGCAAAGCCAGAGCTTTATCCACTGAGCCATTTCCTAAGCTCGTTTATGTTTATTTTTACTATGTACATTTTGAGTTGAGATCCATGTCCTGTTATCTGTTTTCTTTTTTGGTTTCTGTTTTTGTTTTTAACCTTCTAAACACCACGAAGGAGCATTTTCAGGCAGTCACGAACATTTATAACCTGTATTTTTTGGGTTTCATGGCTTTTTACTCTTACTCATCCTGGCAGTCTGGGACTGAGCCATGGAACCAATTTGTAATTCCTCTCTTGGTTTGCCTCCTGGGGTTGGTGCACTTGAGAATGAGGACGCATAAAAGTTTGAACTTATCAGAGAAGCATTGATCACCCATGTGTGGATTATAAGGAGAAGACCCTGAACATGAGCTTATGCTAGATCATAAAAGGCTCGAATGCTACAGATTATAGACTTTCCCATGGGCAATAGGGAGCCACTGAGAAGGTGAGTGAAACACATACAAGAAGAGAAAGCCATGTTTGGGAGTGTCCAGAAGGTGGCGCCATTGTCACACGTGCTGCCTGAGAGCTCTTCCCAGGAACTTGACTTTATAGGTAACATATGGTCCAAGTGTGAAAGCACGCCTATTCAGAAGAATTGCCACAGGCTAGACTAGGGAGAATAGTCCTCAAAGCTGGAAGAAGTACAACGTCTTTCCTAAGATATTATATAGCAGCACTGTGGACAGACAGGTTTGCATACATATGCTAGTGTGTTTACATTTGTGATTATGCTATCTCTTTCCATCTAGAGTCTGTTTTATCACCTATGGATATCCCAGGTGCACTTTATGGCAAATTTTATTCCTCCCCTCACTTTTATACCTTCTCAGTTCTTAATTTGATAGAACCTGTAACAAGACATAAGGTTATTGTATTCTGCTCTGGTACCTTTGTACACATGAGGCTATTCTGCTATCAATAAGAGTTCCTAGCTAGTTATTATTGGCCTATTTAATAAGGCCTGATTAGGACCTTTTATGTTTTCATGATTGAAAAATAACAGTGAAGAGTCAGAGCTATAAACTGAAGAACACAGTAAATTCTGTTTTGTTTCTTGATTATCACTACCAGTGGCAAAATGACAAGTTGAAATTGATTAGCTGTCTTCTTCCACTGAGAACTTCATATGGATTGAGTGGTGATGGGTGGTTGATCCTAAGTATCTTAAGATACAGGAGAAGGGTCACTATTCTAAGAGACAATTACAATGTCTACTATCTATTATTTGATCTCATTGTTTTCAGCTGTTTCATCTACATGAAAATAAAGACTCTGTGCAACATTTTCCCAGTGTTTGTAGAGTTGTCAGTGGTGCACGCCGGATGACAGTGAGGCACAAGCCACATGTCTGTAGTTGGAATCTGGCTGTAAGGAGTCGCATGCACTGATGGTCAAGACGTTCTGGTTCAGAAGTGAGAAAATAAATAATGCCGGAGAGGAAGGATTCCTCAGCTCCGGGCAGCTGATACGGCAATAAAATAAATAGGCAGTAAAGCACACTTCCTGTTTTGAGAGTTCACATTTCACATTGGCAAAGCGCATCTCTTAAATGCAGTCTCATGGTTCCATAAATAAACCTGGCACCTTTTAAAACACTTTCCCATCTGCTTCAGGATGAAGAGCACATTATTGAATACACCTCGGGGAGCCTCAGAAATGGGAAAAGACTACCTGTGAGCAGCATACCATTGCCTTGGCCTTGGCCCAGAAAACCCATCACCAGACAGCTGGAGTTCCATGTGTTGTAATTGGACCCCATGGAGATCTGCACCCCCGCTCTTCATTTGAGGTCTTTGTGGGGATCTTTGCACCAAGCAGAGCCAGAAAAGGTCTCGGTCGGTGTCAGAGTTGGGCACCTCTGCAGGCTTCCTTACTCTCTTAGCTGTGCAGTTCACATTCAGCTCCTGGGACTGTGTTTCCATACATCCATTTAGCTTCCTAAGAGGAACAGTTTTAAAAAGCCATTATCCACCTGTGCTGGAGCCCAGCGGAAGAGTTCTAGTATTTCCAGAAGGTTTCCCAGGCTCATAGAAATCAACTCTGCTCCTCTAGTCAATGGTAGAAGACAGGAAGTCAATGACACGGGGAAGCAATTTGGGTCCTCCTAGACTCATAAACAATGTGCTCTTAGACAGATAAGGAAATAATTGTATTGTGAGACAGTTGTAAGAGATAGCAACATAAAAACTCAAAAACTCAACTGACAGAGCTTGGAGCCAACTAAGCTGTCCACAAGGATGACTACTAGCGTTCTATCACTCAAGTCACTACCTGGGATAGTCAGCTGACAAGGCGAAGATGACTGCTTTGCTTCACAGTTTTAGAGGATTCAGTTTATAATTAGTTAGCCTCCTATTCTGAAAAAGGCAGTGTATCATGGCAGCAGTCAAGACTAGAAACTCACCTCATACCTGGAGAGCTGGAAGTACAACTAAATAAGGGACAAAAGTCCTATAATCCTCTTCAACGGTACAGCTCAGCGATGGAAACCTGCCACAAGCCTTCACTTCCCACTTCACACCACCCCTAAAAAAACTACATCAGAACATTTAAAACATAAACCATAGCAAAGTATTTCTATAATTGTGCTTTTCCTGGCAATCTTCATGAGTCAATTGGGGGTGGCACCTGGCTGGCTCAAGGAGAAAAAAAAAGAGCCAGAGTTCAATATTTATATTGAGTATTAAGCATTAAATACGCCTTTACATTTTATTGTTGATTTGTTGTCAATTTATGTATGCACCTACCTGGGTGAGGAGGTTAGAGGGATCTGGGGATTGAACTCAGTTCCTCAGGCTTGTCAGCAAGTGACTTTTCCAACCTGATCGTCTTAGGTACAACTCCTAGATTACTGTCTACTTTCTTCAGTCTGAAAAAATGGTGTCTAGTCATATGTGTATTAATACTTTAATATTACTATATTTACAATATTAACATGTACTAATTATATAAAATAGTTCATTCCATCTTGGTATTTTCATGTATATATAATGCTCTTTCATCACATCCACCTCCCTTGTCACCTTGCCCTTGCCCCCTCCCGTAGTTCCTTTCCTCTTCCCAACTACTTCCCTTCACTTTCTTCTCTGATTTTTAAAATATCTAAATTCTGCACATGAGAGAAAACATGTAAAGTCTGGCCTTCTTAATTTAGCTTTTTTGTATAATGAGATTTTTAATTTCATCGATCATTTTTTTCCTAATTAGATAGTTTAATTCTTTTTTATGGCTAAATAATAATACCCACTGTGTATATAAGCCACGCTTTAGCCGTTCGCCCATGAGCAGGTATCTAGACTGTTGAATAACTTGGCTATAGTGTGTAGTGCCACAATAAGCTTGTATGTTTGGACATGTATGCTGACTTTGTTTCTTCACATCCACATTCAGAAGTGATCTAACAAGGTCATAATCTGGTTCTCTTTTTAGTTTTTTTTTAAGGTTTTACCATACTGATTTCCATAGTAAACTGACTAATTTATGATTTAGTCAACAATGCTGAGGTACCTTGCTCTACACACATCCTTACCAGCTTCCATATTTTTGTTTTCTTGATAGGCGTCTAGGTATCTTAAGACAGCATCCCAGGCTTTGTGAGTCTGCCCATCTGCTGGCTTTGACATACCTCAGGTCTTCTCAGCCTTGGCCAGAGAAGCTTCTCCCTGTAGTGTCAGCCTTCAAAAAGAGATGATTCATTGTGCTGAGAAAAAGGGGCCAATGGCTCGGCCCTAAACAAAACCCCATCCCAGGCAGTCTCAGTGAACATAGAAGAAGAGGAGGAAGACAGAGCATCAGAGCTGGAAATGAGGGAGAAATGATGATGTTTTCTGGATGTGACATGGCTGTTGTACTTATTAACTCTCAGCAGTTAAAATCTTGGCATAGATGGAGTTGATGATCTCAAGGACCCACTTCATACTAGGAGCTATTAGCAGTGCATAGTTACTAGGAAAAAAAGAATAATTCTTTGTTAATATTATGGCCCTAATAAGTTTCCCATGCTCCACTGGATGGCCCCACCCACACACATAGGGCTAACTAGACTTCATGGGTTATCAAAAAAAAAAAAAAAAAGATATGAAGTTGGGAGTGGGAATAATGGAAGAATATGGAGGAAACTGAAGCAGGGAAATGGGGTTAAATATGATATTCTTAAAAATAAAGAATTGAAAAAGTCTCAAGGTAGGATTAAGTTGCATCTTTCTTGAATGGGGAGGAGATCCCCCCTATCAGTGGACTTGGCAAGGGGCACGGTGGAGATGAGGGAGGGAGGGAGGGACTGGGAGAGAATGAGGGATCGGGACACGGCTGGGATACAGAGTGAATAAAATGTAACTGATAAGAAAAAAAAGTTGCATCTTTCTGATGGCTAAGGATGTTGAACATTTTTTCACACATTTAATAGCTGCTTATAGATGTGTTTTTTTTTAAACTGGTTAATTCATTTGTCCCATTTGTAAGTTGAGTTATTTATTCTTTTGCTACTTGTGTTCTTTATAGATTCTGAATATCAATTCTTTGCAAGTCAGTAAGTGGACTGCAAAGATTTTATCCTTTTCTGTAGGTTATCATTTTACTCTGGGAATTGTTTCCAACTGCGAAGAAGTTTTAAAATGTCATGCCACCCTCATAATCGATTTTTACTAGCATTCTCTGAGACACTAGAGTTCTTATTCATTGTTGCTGCAAGTGTTAATTTGACTTCAAGGCTTATGTACTTTCCTTTTGTATTATTTACGCTGAACATTGTGACAAAATACATGGCAAGAGAACTTAGAGAAAGAGAGGAAAGAGAGGCTTATTTCAGCTTACAATTTGAGATCATTCGGTAGGTGTGTGAAGTGGCTGACTGCACCATGTAAACTCTTCCTTAAGTTCCCTTTTATTCAATTCAGGGCCCCAGCTTATAGGATGATGCCATCACATTCAAAGTAGACCTTTCTCTCTCAGTTAAATGTCTCCGAAACACCCTCAAAGACACACCCAAATGGACAACTTTGGGGGGTTGCAGACCCAATCAAGTTGACAGTGAAGGAAAAAAGAAAAGGAAACACCATCACTCCTTGCTTCTGAGCTCATACAGTATATCACTGTAGGACTAAACAGCCTATGTGATGCCACCATTTTTATTCAATATTGGGCTTTGATTTTAATAAATAAATAAATAAATAAATAAATAAAAAAATAAATAAATAAATAAATACAGTTCATTCACTTTGTATTCAGGCTATAGCTCCCTCCCTTGTCTCCACCCAATCCAACCCACTTTCCTTCTTCTCCCCTTATGTCCCTTTCCTAGTCTACTGACAGGGGAGGACCTCCTCCCCTTCTATCTGACCCGAGCCTATCAAGTCTCATCAGGGCTGGCTGCATCATCTTTCTCTGTGGCCTTGCAGGACTACACCCCCCCAAGGGGAGGTGATCAAAAAGCCTGCCATGAGTTCATGCTAGAGACAGTCTCTGCCCCCCTTATTAGGGAACCCCACTTGGAAACTGAGCAACCTATGAGCTTCATCTGGACAAGAGGTCTAGGTCTTGTCCATAAATGGTCATTGGGTTGGAGGATCAGTCTCTGCAGGACCCGTGGACCCAAATTTTTTGGCTCTGTTGTTCTCCTTATGGAGCTCCTGTCCCCTCCAGGAATTTCTACCTTCCACTTCTTCCATAAGGTTCCCTGCACTCTGCCTAAAGTTTGGCTATGAGTCTCAGCATCTCCTTAGATACCCTGATGGGTAGAGTCTTTCAGAGGTGCTCTGTAGAAGGCTTCTGTCCTGTTCCTGAGTGCAAAGGTTTCCTGCACTCTCCCCAAAGTTTGGATACAACAAGGACATTTGCTCAACTATGTTCACAGTAGTGTTATTCATAATATCCAGAATCTGGAAACAACCTAGATGTCCCTCAACTGAAGAATGATTACAGAAATTGTGGTACATTTACACAATGGAATACTACTCAGCAATTACAAACAAGGAAATCATGAAATTTTCAAGCAAATGGTGGGAAATAGAAAAGATCATCCTAAGTGAGGTAACACAAAAGCAGAAAGACAGATATGGTATATACTCACTTATAAGTGGATATTAGACATATAATATAGGATAAACATACTAAAATCTAGAGTCCTAAAGAAGCTAAACAAAAAGGAGGACCCTAAGGAAGAGGCTAAAACCTCACTCAGAAGGGCAAACAAGATAGACATCAAAAGTAGAAGAAGACAAGGAACAGGACAGGAACCTTCCACGGGGGGCCTCTGAAAGACACTACCCACGAGGATATTGAAGGAGATAACTGGGTTTTGATTTTATGAGGCACTGGTATCATGGTTTCTGAGGAGGAATTTTCACTCTTTAAAAACTTGAGAAACAGGTTCATTTTTTTTATAGCTCTTGAATTACCCTTTATTTTCCTTTAATTTGTTTCTGGAACAGAACCCACGGATCTCAACATTTCTGTCTTGCACCTCCGCTTGTCCTTCCTTTGGTTTTTACTTCTGATGTTTTCTGAGCATAAGAAATCCCCTTACTTTACTGTTATCTCCTTTAGACTATATTTCTTGATTAACTTATTTATTTTAATCTTCAAGTCATCCTGGCAACTTCACAATCTCTTCACGTTGTAGAGTCTCCTGATTTATAGCCAGGCTTCATTTGATGCATTTTCTCTTCCCCTACCTCTGTGGATAATTCCAGTTCTCCTGCAATGCTTATTCTGAGAAACCAAATCATCTCTACTTACTTATGTTGCTCCAAGACCTTGGTGATAAAGTCTGGTACGATGCCAGTCACATCCTGTATGTTTGGTCCACCTATTTTAGCATTCCCTGTATGTTCATGCTGCCAGATGTGAGATGTGAAAGAGATGGAAAGCATGAGCTTCCCCTAAACTGTCCTTTTTCTCTTAGGATTAGAGTCCAAGCAAGCTTAGAGGTCACTGGCATACCTCTGACTGTCGGATATAAAGCACACATTAGGGCAGCAGCACATGTCCCTTCTTAGATCATATCCTGCCCATTAGCCTATAAGACTCAGGCACCATCAGCCCCTTTGATCCAAGAACTGCATCAAATCATTTTGACCCTTTGAGGAAGATATGCAACCTGGGCCGAGTAGAGCCAGATGACATTTTTATTACCACAGCATAAAGCAATATTAAATGATTTCATGAATTGCAGCCAGAACATCTGTTATTAGATGTTAGAAATCTGATGTATTCAATTCTAGCAAACTGGCACTCAGCCCTCTCTAAAACAATGTTTCACTGCTGGGGTGAGGAGTTCTTCTGGAGCATTCCATTCTTCCCACATGTCACATGGCTGCTCTTCTTCCCTCTGGTAATGTCCATCAAGAGCAAGGACTTCCCTGGACAGAAGGATGGCATACCATGTGTTCTTTTGTTCCTAATTTTTAGTTCAGAAACCCCATGGCCACATTAAGGGACAGTCTGTCTGTAATGGACAAAGGTCAAGACAGATGGATTTAAAGGTTTATAGGTAGACCTACAGGGACTGTAAGACCAACCGGAGAGCTGAAAATCAGTTGTATTCATGTATCTAAGATGGTATCTTCAGCTAACACTTCTACATCCTCACATATCACACACTGCTATAACCATTGTTCAGTGTGGGGGAAGATTCTCAGGCCCTTCATTCACCACAGTCATGGGACCATTTATTTGAGAGAGATGGACCAATATTGCTAAGAGCATCAACACTTTTTTTTCTCCAAGAATCAAAGTAATTACTTAAATGATAGCTTTTTACTAGTGTGATCTCAGAACTTGGTCTTCTATGTGTGTGGGTGTTGATTGGCAGCAGAGAAATAAAAATAAAAACATGAAAAGACAAAATCTTTGAGAAAATTGAGACTCCCAAAGAAGCAAGCCATCTCACAGTTTATTCCTCAATAGGCCTTTCCTTCACTATTCACTTATTCATTAGTTACTTTACTTTTCAGAAATTACCTATGCTCGTTCTATGCATTGGGAGATGGGTAATAAAAACATAAAGAAGAAACTATCCATCAACTCCAAAAGTTGACAGTCTGATAACAAAAGTAATGCCCTGGCATCAGCTACAAAGCAAAGTTCTGTCAGTTATGGGAGTTACAGATAGTGCTCAGTGGAACGTAAGGCGGGAAAGACATGAAATGTCTACTGGAAGTTTCCAGAAAGAGATTAATGAAGGACATGAGATGCATGCTGGGCCTCAGGAAGGACAGGGTGTTAGAAGAAGGGAAAGGCAGAGCTGATTGTAGTGGGAAGTGGTAACTGGAAACAAGCCATCCCTTTAAGACAGTATGAGGTGGGGTTGAGTGTTTGGCAGATCACCGGTGTCCCTGAAGTCTGTAGAATAATCATGGAAGATAAAGGCTTCTATTGACCACAGGATTCTGAGCCTGCACACAACTTTAATTTAGGAAGATTAATCTGAGATGATTACTTTAAACAGATGGGGAGAGACATCTGAAAAATGCAGGTGAACAATGAGAAAAGGCCGCATTAGTCTGTAGAAGAGGGTATACAGTAAGAGGTTTGCAACAGAGACGTTTGTAGGGCTGCAGGATGTGTGTGAGGCAGATGGCTTTGAGCATCAGATGAGCTCTGAGTGAACTTTATTTTAACTGTTCGTAGACCTACATATGGTTGGTTGCAATTTCTCCAAACCTTCCCTTTCTCCTCCCAGACAAGGTCCTCACGTGTTGTTGAAAGTTTGGCAGGAACAGTTGGTCCTCAGTTGTGTGAGGGCCAGGTGAGCTAATATACTCAGAATGTCACACAGCTGAAGATCCCTCAGAAGCTGCTTGTAGTTAAAGAAGCACTTTCTGTTGTGTGACGCCAACAGAAAGTTGCAGTCAGGTGAACCTTGGGGGTTTGAGCCAAGTTGAATCTGAAAATGGGGAATCAGATGGC
The DNA here is from genome assembly GCF_907164565.1 of Psammomys obesus. Classification (NCBI taxonomy): domain Eukaryota; kingdom Metazoa; phylum Chordata; class Mammalia; order Rodentia; family Muridae; genus Psammomys; species Psammomys obesus. The sequence goes on from NW_026585644.1 coordinate 26,593,266, forward strand.
TGAAAACTGAAAAGAAGAAAAGAAGTACTATCATTCAGAGATGGATCAAAGACCAACTAAACTTAAAATGAAAGAAACACTGAAGATATTTCATAATGTATCCATTGGGAACCTTCTTTCTACAAGTTTCAAGGGAACTACAAATAAAAAAAAAAATCGATGGACTGACAAAGTTGTACCTGTTTGAAGTTCTGGATTCTAACAATACTAAATAAGATTGGGAGAAAATGGTGACCAAAGCCACATATTTGTCAATCATATGAATGATTTAAAATTGACTTTTAAGTAGATTAAGTAGAAGTGTAATAAATAGCTAAACAAGACATAGGCAGATATTGTGAAGAAGGCATTCATAAGCAAGAAATATGAGTGATCCATGTGCAAAAAAAATCCCATTATATCCTGACCAGTGAAACTCAAATAAGATAAGACTATTTTCAACTGCTTAGGTTGGTAACTTTTCAGCCAAGAAGGCTGAAAACATTTTTATAAAGGTGTAAAAAAGAGTTTTCTCAAATTTACTATAAGAGTGTGTAGGGGTAAATAGAAAATATGACATTAAATTTGACATTCTGACATTAAATTTGGTGTTAGGTTTTCATATATAAAAGCGATATACACTTTGAGCTTTCAAGGTTTCCTTGGGGGAATTTATCCGTAGGCATAATTATACAAAAGTGAAAATAGAAATAAATAAATTTTTACTGGATTATTGGTTAAATCACAAAAACTAAAACAATACAGTAAAATGTAAATAAGTTGTGATATGCCTCATTTTTACCTATTAAAATTAGTAACATAGCTCTTTCTAGAAATGTAAAGCTTTCAGTAACATTTTTGAACTAAAATGAATAGTATTCCATTTGTTTAAATATACATATATATGTATTCCATTTGTGTGTGTATATATATAACAGATATATTTATTGCTATACTGAAATAATACCTAAATCTAAACTAATCAAAATATTTCCTACTTTTTCTGTTTTGGATTTTTATTTTTTCTATATTGCTTGAATTTAAAAATAAAATCTTTAATTGATATTTGCCAAAGCAATCAAATTTTCAAGTGAATATTCTATAAAATAAAGGTAAAATGAGAAGAGGCTTAGGAGGAAAAGGAGAGGGGGGGAAATAGAGCATGAGTCCTGTTAAAATGTACCCATGGGATGTTGATTTATGGAGCTGAGGGAGTGATGACATAGGTCACAGCCACTGAAAGAAGAGTCTCCCCTTGAAAGTTTTCCATAGAAGGGGCAATCTGCAGTTGGCAGGACCACATTTGGAAGCACCAGACTCAGCAAGTCAAAAGAAGGAAGCATGCCCAGAGTATGTACAGTGTGTTTGGGGTAAAAGCAAAACAGGGCAAGAGAAGAGCTTGGGATGGACAAGTTGAATAAATGTAGCAAGATCTGAGATATGGGTATGGTTTCTAGTTGTCTGGAACCTGGCTATGGGCTAAATTGGAACAGAGTTCATGTGGCTTATTGTGTGGCAGGTAAGAAATCATGAGGGTTGTGCTCTTGTCATTGGTTGCCTTGTGTAGAAAGGTATGTTTCCAAGGTAATTTATTTATTGTCCAAAGGAATCAGCTAACCTGGAATAGATGGGCAGTTTCTCTCTCTCTCTGACCATGTTAACTCTCCAAAAGATAAAAATAAATCATGCAAAAAAAGTTAAAAGATGACAGATAGATGTAGGATTTGCTATAAAGCACTTGCTGCCTACGTGTGAAGTCTGGAATTTGGATCCTCTGCACACACGTAATGCCAAGTTGGCCCACCTAAAATCCCAGTTCTCAGACATCAGAGACAGAGGATCCACAAGACAGTTTGGCTAGCTTGCCTATCCATAGCTTAACCTTAAACTCTTCCTCAGTGAATAAGGTGGAGAGCCATCTATGAAGATTTCTGTTGTCAACCTCCACATTCACACACATGCCAGGGCACTGCACACAAATGCACCTGTACAATGTGAACATGAATACAAACACGCTAGAGCTAACCAGCTCTGATGGCTTCAGTCTTAAAAGTGTAGCTTAAGTTGTTTCAGGAAAATGCTTTCAACAGAGTTTTGTGAAAATGCGAGGAAAGAATATAAAAATTTTTTAGACAGCAGTTTTCTAGATGTGAGTAAGAAGATGAACATCAGGGGCCCAGCGAGGCTGGGTGCAGGCATGGCCAAGGATAAATATCTTTATCTCCTGGTTATGGTTGAATGTTTCCTAACAATGACATCGACTTAGACATTTGTCAATGATACTTAAAATTCAAATCCCTGAACAAATGAATGTGTGCACCAGAAGGTGGTATCTGGTTAATGTGGCACGATGCTCCAGAGAATGCTGCTGTGAGCAACACTGATTGTTCTGTTTAGAGCAATTCTCATCACTCTATGTTGCCTTTGACTCCTGCAAGAAGTTTCTGTCTTCTCTTATTATGCGCATCATCACCCACAGGCTCTTTTCCCCAACTTCACACTAAGAAACAATGAATGGTATTACTTCCTAAGCCCTGCCATGATGATAGAAAGAAAGAAAGAAAGAAAGAAAGAAAGAAAGAAAGAAAGAAAGAAAGAGAGGAAGAAAGAAGAAAGGAAGGAAGAAAGAATGAAAGAATGTGTTCTAGCTTTTTCCAGTGTCTGACATCTTGAACATTTTCATAAGTAAGTCTTTTCTATCAGTTTATATTCTTCTTTGACAGTTTTTTTGAAACTGGATCTTAGTACAGGTACTCTAGGATACCTTTGAATCCATAATCCTCCTGCTTTATATCCTGAGATTACAGGCATTCACCAATATGCCTGGTTTATATTTTTCCATTTATTGAAATTAAAAATAATCTTTTCAACAATATAGCTCCTATATTAGACTCAGTCAAGCAAAACTGTTCAGGAATTAATTATTCCATTCTTTATTTCAATACAGTTTAATCATGCACAACACACTCTGCAGGATGTCCTAACTGGTATCTCTCTATTTATTTGTGTTTGGTTTAGTAACTAGTGTCTTTGGGTGCTTGAGTGAGGGCAGATGAAGGAAAGAGGCATAAAACACCTCCCACATGTCAACTGATTCCACATGACAAAGCCTGGCTGTGTGAAGCAATAAACGTGTCCTGTTGACATCGGGCTGAGCAGTGCCAACAGGGACATTGTTGGAGGAATAACAAGCCAACGTGGCGATTTCTCTGGACATGACTTTTTGACTTGCAACTGCACATTCTTTTTCCTGATATGGAGGCTATTTACAGACTATTCCATGGTGATAGCCCATGATGTTGGCCTTACTCTCCTTTGGAAATACTCTTTTTTTATATGTATATTTTTTTCTTTTTTGGGAGTTAAAAAGATTGTGAGCTTAAAAATACATCATACATTTGATCTTGCTTGTGCAAGACTCACTCCTCTTTCATGAAGTCTCCAATTTGGGGCAGAAGGAAAGAAAGATGTCCACAGGGAGGATGAAGAAAGAGTGCTCTTTCCCCTTGTGGGTACATTGTCTCCTTTGGAGATAAGAGATCCAGGAAAAGAACTACTAACACTTCAGGGAATGACTACAGCAGCCCGATGCCTTTTTACCAAGAAATGAAGTCAAAAGGAAAATAATTACCCATCAGTGGGAGGGGATTAGAGTCCAAGCCAACTTTCCCCGTAGCATTCTTCAGTGCATTCTGTGAGAAAATATGGGCAGGAAAAGCTAGCAGGAGTTGTGTAATGAACTCAGACATCGAAAGCGGAGATTTCAAAGGTTTTAGCCAGTTCAATAACTATCCATTCTATATCACATTCATCCGGCACCATAGCCTAATCATAAAAGGTTTGTCTTGACTTAATCACACAAAGAATTTTTTTTTTTTGGCTAAACATTCTGTTTTAGCAGTCTCGTTCATCTGCATATTCCAGCATCATATACAGGGTAATAATATTTACCTTGTCAGTTGTAGATTTAACCGCTTTGAGGGCTGTGAAGCAATACCAAATTGTTGGAGGGTAACTCAAGCACAATGGGCTTCAAATCAAATCCCTAATGTTCACCCAAAGACATAATTTCCCTCATTCTGCAATCTTTTGAATGATCACATTAACAGTCTTTCCAATTCAGAAATATTCACACTTTTACAGTGATTATCTTAAGTCTTTAATGGTTGTAGGCTTCCTTGGTTGAATAAAATGTAATTCTCAGAAGTCTGGGAAGATCAGTGTGCTGAAGTCACAGGATAGTGAAAAGTACCAGTATTATCTTGGTTGAACTTGTAGGTATTCAATGCTTTTGACTACTTTCTTCTTGGAATGTCTTCCTTGATTACTGTAGTTCCTTTCTTTTATCCCTTTCATTTAACTCCTTATATTTATTATCTTTGGTGGTATTATTCACAAGTGAGTATATGAAGAAATGCTCTTGTCACTCTGCAGTGGTATGTCCAAGAAATCTAGGAGTCACCCCTTCAGTAATTCTCGGATCAGTGTTTTAATTTTTTCCAATTTAGTTTAGGTATGTGAGTGTTTGCCTGTCTACCACACACATAAAGTGCCCATGGAAGCCAGAAGAGAGCACAGGATTCCCCCAAAACTGCAGTTATAGACATTGTGAGCCATCACGTGAGTGCTGGGAATCAAAACCATGTCTGCAAGAGCAGCCGGTTCTCTAAACTGCTCATTTAATTTTCCATCCTCTAGGACTAGTTTTGCAAGATCTCTAGGGGTTTCTGATAATTGATACAAAAGCATCTTACATAAAATTTATGAAATAAGCAAGTTGAAGATACTATTAATAGTACAATACTAAACTATGTTTGTAACCTATATTACTCCCAGCAGGAGTATATTCTTGAAGCTTACGCAGTATTCTTTTATGACGTTTGCCCTTATCCCCTTGAATACCCCTATAGCCATGTGACTTTTTAAGTTTTTTTATTATTACCATTTGTTACAATTCATTCAATTTGTATCCTGGCTGCAGTCCCCTCCCTCTTGTCCTCCCGATCCCATCCTCCTTCCCTCTTCTCCCCCTATGCCCATACCCTAGTCCATTGATAGGGGAGGACCTCCTCATCTTCTATTTGACCCTAGCCTATCAGGTCTCATCAGGACTTGTTGCATTGTCTTCCTCTGTGGCCTGGAAAGGCTGCACCCTCCCCCAGGGTAGGTGATCAGAGAGCCTGTCACTGAGCTCATGCCAGAGAAAATTCCTGCTCCCCTTATTAGGGACCCCCACTTGGGTACTGAGTCTATGGGCTACATCTAAGCCTGGTTTTTATGTCCTGTGACTTCTTACCTGGGAGTAGAAATAATACACACATTGTAACCTTTTGTCTGTACTTGTGCTTTTCCTCTCTTTGCTGGCTCAAGTGGAGTGAATAATTGTGGAAAGTGGCAGGGACTTTGTTCTTTTGTATTATAAAAGTACTGTAGAAATAAGGGATAGTCTAAAGGACATGCTTATATACAGTACCATTAATGTGGCCAAAGATACACATATATTATTTTAAAACATTGTAATTTTGGGGGAGGTGTTATAGCAGCTGACATTATATGAATACAGGCAAGTGAAGGCTAACATCAAGTCTGCCATTCTGTTAGGATATCTCAAGAGCATGTGAATATTCCATGAAAATCCTGCCTTCTGGGTCTGCAGTCTCTATGGAGTTGCTTAGCTCGTAAGGTCTTAATTTTTCTTGTGGTAGATACTTGAGTATCTCAGTGAATCCCATGGATACCTTACAAGTAAAACTATTTTTAAATACTTCAAATAAACTGTGTAATGTTACAAAAGAAGGGATTTGTCTATAATTGTTACCATAACCTTCACATATGTCAATGTGAAGGCTGGATAGTGTTGCTTGCCTTGGTTAAGAGTATTGAAGGATGGATGGTCCATGTGTCATGATAGGCATTTGGTCGATGTTGTTTTATTTTATTTTTGCTTTTTAGTCTCATGTCTGAAAGTGTGAAAATTCCAGTCCACAAAGAAATATTAAGATAAGGAATGACAACTTCCATACACAGCACTTTTAAAGTTGGGTTAAACTTTTTACAAGGATTACCAGTGTTTTCTGTGGACTTTTGGGTTTGATTACAACATAGTGAGATTTTAACTGTTAAGATCAATGAGCTCATATTTGGCTAGATTAACATCTTTGATACAACCTATATCAGAATCAATTCAATAACTTATAATGGAAATTACTCATTTCTTTCCAAATATTGATCAACAAGTACACATAAAGAGAGAATATGTTACAGATGTCTGGGTAAGTAGATGTTGGTGACTGAATGGTACCTGCCTTGGATGCCTGAAGGTTGCCTGGCAGCATTGTACAGAGAGACCATGATCATATGTAATGCACTGTTAGAAGTAATAAGTGCTTTAGTTTAAAGGAGTCCAGAGACCTGTCTTCTTAGTTTATTTTAAGGTGTGCTATCTGTGTTATTAACTAGGTTCTATGTTGTGCAGGAGATTTCTAGCACATGTTTGTCTTGAACAGCAGAAACTTTATACTCACGCATTCCCCATACATTTCCCTCTTTATATAGCGCTGACTTAACCATTAAGTTCAGTATAGCTCTAAATGATTGACATTAGCAAACCATACAACCCACATCAGACACGTATTACATTGTGAATAGAACTTAGTATAATGTATCAATGGAACCCTGGTACTGGCACAATGAATGATACAAAGCAAATATTCAGGCAATGCTCTTTAAAGTAAAAGTAAAATTTGTTAGCTTAGGGATAATATTAAGATATCTCGAAGAGACATCTATCTAAAACAACTGGTACAATTTGTTTTTAACTGAAATGGGGTTAGCTGAATGTAATGTAACTTCCCAGGAATACATAGCTCTGTGAAAATTAGTTAAATAATCCATGCCCCACTAACATTGTCTAAAAGGCAGTGATAATGACAGTCACCTGTAAAGTTATGCCAGATCGAGTGATGTAGTACATTAAAAACAGTAACATTTGTCATATAAGGGGATTCTATAAACTTAGCTGTTAACCATTGATAAACTAGGAATATTCACAGCATGCATTTCATAGCGCAAATTGCATCAATTTAAGGTTTTACTTATTAGGGTTGGGAAGATGGCTCAGTGGGTGAACTATTTGCCTTTAAAGAATGAGGAACAGAATTCAGATCCCAAGAATCCACATAAAATCAGGGTGGGTGTAGTGGCCCACTTGGAATCCTAGCACATGGAAGGCATGGAATTGTCAGAGCAAACTGGCTAGCTAGACTGGCCAAAACAGTGTACTATGGGTTCAGCAAGAGACTCTGCTTCAGTATGTAATGTGGTGGGCAGTAGAAGAAGATATTGTCTGTCTCAGTTCCCCAGATGTTTGTGTGAGTGCACACACACAGACACACACACACACACACACACACACACACACTATACATCTGAGCCCACACACATAAGAACTTGCATACATATGTAGGCACAAAAGAGAGATTACTAATGAAAGTGCTCTGTCTGTTTAAGTTGTTTTGTCATCTGTCTTTACTACTAACTTGCCAGGTATCTGAGTTACACTTGAAGGTCCCTTGTAAATTGAAACTTCTAATTGACTCTGAGTTTGGCACCAAAATAATACAAGAGCACACCGTAGTGTGTGTCAAACAGCATGAAATAAATGGCTTTGTGTATCCTATGAGTATTTGAATTTATTTTTTTCTGATAATCATATATGAATACAAGTGGATGAGGTGTGTGCTTATATATACATACATACTTACATATGTATGTGATGTTTGTGATGTTTGTGATGTACTAGCATTGCCTTCCTCTTGCATACTTTATCATAATTACCTCTTCCTTTGATACCTGTGTACATAAGGAACAAGGCTTTCTCAAAGCACAGCAAGGCCATGGTGTTATAAGGATGAATTAAGCATCTTCGGGGATCAGTGGCCACTTCAGAGATTTATGATTTTATTTGCATGAACAATTCCAGACTTGAGTATACGTACAGAGATGCAGGACTGGCCTCCATCACAACACATTTCATACTTCAGATTCCAGCTAATAAAACAAAGGATGCTATTTCTTTTTGTCAACATGCTGACATGCCTGATGTGATGGCAGGCTCCTGCTGGTGGGCAGAGGTGAGGTCAGCCATATGAGTTGATATGAACACAGCTATGTCATCCTTCCTGTCTCAGCAGAGGAGCACATACCAGACTGCTTAACTCTACAGGTGGCTGTGTCATTCTTGGTTGTTAACATAAAATTTATAAATATAACACAATGGTGGGGGAAAGTTGGATGGGAGATCTTGTATTTAGGAAGAATGTGCCCGTGGGGCTTTTAAAAAGAGGAGTATTAAGTTGTTTGTGTCACTGTTTTATGGTTCTGGATGGGATGTTTCTAGCTAGACAAGATTTTAAGATTTATGGAGACTTCAGGCTGAAGAATGATGTACTTTTTAAATGCTCACATGTCACCTTCCAGCTGAGGGAAACTTCTCATGGTTCCTACTGCTTTGGCTGGACCATTTTTCCTTTGGCTTCCCAGAGCAGGACCAAGACTTAAGAATTTCGAGCTTCCCTAAAAGGAAGCTTTAATTTTTCAGTACACAATGGACAGCATGGTCATACAAGAAGCAGATCTTATGAAAAGAACATCTGCTCTGGAGGACAGTACAATATAAAGTTCAGTGGACTAGGAGCTGAAAACATTGGCTTCAGTTTCATATCCATCAGTGATCCAACTAAAAGTTGAGTTTGTGTGTGTGTGTGTGTGTGTGTGTGTGTGTGTAAATCAGGGGCTGAGAGGGAACACTGTCTGTGCACAAATGCATGAGTCTGTTCAAGTATGTAGCTGTGTATGTGGAAGTTAGAGGACAAGTTTAGAAGTCATTCCTTATGTGACACCAATCAATTTCTTTAATTACAATTTATTCATTTTGTATCCTAGCTGTAGCCCCCTCCCTCACCCATTCCCAATCCTACCCTCTCTCCTTCTTCTTCCCCTATGCCCCTCCCCTAGTCCACTGATAGGGGAGTTCTCTCTCCCCTTCCATCTGACCCTAGCCTATCAGGTCTCATCAGGACTGCCAATAAATCTTTTATTGAAGAACACTTGGACCTCATCATAATGGCTGTGTTTGCTGGCCAGCAGTCTCTGAGGATATGTCTATCTCTTCTTTCCTAGCAAAGGGATCATGATTGTATACCACCAGACCTGTATTTTTTTTAACATGGATTCTAGAGATCACACCCAAGTCCTCCTGCTTGCAAAAGAGGTACATTTATAACTGAGCGTTTCCCTCAATCCTGACTTTTCAGCAAACTCGTGAACCTTTTGGGGGATCACTATGGAAAATATGTAAATGGGTCATCTAGACAACCCAAAAAAGAACTGAGATTAACTGATATCCCTAGCACTGAACTCCCATAGCGTAGGGTTTTAGTGCTGTGAAGAGACAGCATGACTATGACGACCCTTTTAAAAGACAACATCTAATTGGGGTTGGCTTCCAAGATTTAGTCCATTATTGTCATGGTCTGAAACATGGTGGCATGTAGGCAGACAAGGGGCTGAGAGTTCTACATCTTGATCCATAGGCAGATTCTGTGCTATACTTGGCATATCTATCTTAAGCATATAAAAACCTCAAACCCTGCCTCCATAGTGGCACACTTTCTTCAACAATGCAACACCTCCTAATAGGTAGGGCTACTCCCTACTGCCAAGTATTCAAACATATGAGTGTTTGAATGTGGGTGCCATACCTATTTGAGCTACCACATCCCAGAATCTATTACAGCCTTCATACCAAGGCCAAATCTTCCTGTGACGCTTTCAAGACAGCACACAAATAGCCAAGACTCTCCTTAAGGCGTTTACTATAGAGTTACTGCTTACTAATCTAATATTTTATAGCTTCTCTGGGGCCTGTTGCTTATTCTATAGATCCTGTTTATCTCTTTTCTCTTCTAACTCCCTTTTCAACTTCCAGACATACAGCTCATTCACAAACTCCCCTTCCAACTACTTCCCGTTATTTTACCCCACATCTTTTGCACATTAAATCTCACTGATTCTGAAACCTAAGACGTAATCCTTCAATTATCTCTTTTTATTTCGTTTTAACTCTCTGACACACCCTGTTTTAATTGTGTTTCTGTCACTTATATGTGAAATAGTTTTGAATAATGGAATCAATTTGTGAGAGTTTTATAAAGTGTTATAAACAGATGGATTCTATCTTTGACTCAGGGTACAATTTAGAATGGTATGAAATATTAAAAGTAAAAATGTAAAAGTACTCATAGATGAAAGAAAAGAATGAAAGAAAAATATATTCGAGTGCCCTCAGATACATTATAAAAAACTTTGTTTTTATAATGAAATGATAAATTATTTCTGTAAATATGCTATGTCTCATAGAAGGACACTGCTTCATCTGTTTTGATCCCATGCCTACCAAAGGGATGAACATAGAATGTTTCAGACCTGGATCATGTGCACAACCCCATAGAAATATAATGAAAGAGTGGGATATTTGTGATATCCACACACAATCCTTTTTGGAGTTAAAGAAGTTAAAGAGGAGCAATACAGTGTCAGAACTCATATGAAATCATGTAACTATAGCCATGAGAAAATGTCTACAGAAGACAAGAGATAAGGTACTCATTACTGATATTTTTCCATACATTATTAAAAAGTTCGTATTTCATTTTTTTTCTTTTTTTTATTTATTATTTTTAAATCTTTTATTTATTTTTTATTAATTACACTTTATTCATTTTGTATCCCCCCATAAGCCCCTCCCTCCTCCCCTGCCGATCCCACCCTCCATCCCCTTTCTGCATGCATGCCACTCCCCAAGTCCACTGATAGGGGAGGTCCTCCTCTCCTTCTTTCTGATCTTAGTCTATCAGTTCTCATCAAAAGTGGCTCAGTCAGCACTTTTTGATGAAGTTGTACTCAAGTAGCTTGAAAGTGGCATCCCTTCTGAATCAAAATTCAGCAGTTGGGGAAAAGATGAGTGAAAGTTAGGAATGAAAGGGGACTAGATCTATCCAATGTGAGTAAAAAAGCAAAAAGAAATTACAATGATAGAAAGTTGAACACACTGGAGCAGTTGGTGAATGGTGGCTTTTTGTAGTATTTCTATGAAACAGACCTAAAGCATGAGGTTTTAGGTCTCCATTAAATTAATGTACCTTAGATATTTTTCAAAACTTACTTAGTAGTGTCTTAGTTACTTTTCTATTGCTGTAACAAAATACCATGGCCAAGACAACTTACAGAAAGAGTTAACTTGGCTTATGATTTCAGAGGGGTAGAGTACATGATGGTGGGGAGAAAGAACAGCTGAGAGCTTACATCTTAATCCACAACTATGAGACAGAGAGAAAATTCAGAATCATAGACGTCTTTTGAAATCTTAAAGCCTGGTCCCAGTGACATGCCCTCTTCAACAAGGCATTACTCTCAATGGCCATTCCTTTCTGGACAGTTCCACCAACTGGGGGTCAAATTATATATATATATATATATATATATATATATATATATATATAT